>NC_086316.1:8060019-8395436 GCF_963924245.1 Chroicocephalus ridibundus
TATTAGACCAATACATATTGAAACCAACTTGAGATAGGCTACACGTGAAATACTTAGGTCATTAATATAAAAGATAATAGCAGTTGAAGACCTCAAAATTCTTGCTCCTAAGCAGGGAAATTGGATTTGGAGGATGTTGAGAATAACGAGGAGGACTAATTGATACAGAAAGATAAATTTTTTAATCAGCTTACAAGTTCATGATCAAAACAGCATTAAAATATCTGCAGACAGTGAAGCAAAGGTCATTATAACACAGGATTATATGAAAGCACAGTACAAGAATACTGTTAGAACCTATAGTAAATATATATAATTGTAATAAATAAGCAGGTTACTGTCTATCTCTCTTGTTTCATTAAATCAGCAAACCTATGCTACCACTGTCTGGTTGGCTAAAATCAGCAAATTCGAAACCACTTCAAAGTATGATGTGTGAAATATTTTTGTTCAGGATGCTAGCTAGATCAGAACAAGGATTCATGTTACACATATAAGGTAAAGAAAGCCTAGTGCTAAGCTACAGCGTAAATTATTCCAGTTATTCATCTGGTATAGGTCTGCAGGCCCACATATAAAATTAGCAGCTCATAATTAACACTGAAGTGAGTCAAGATGGACAGATATTGATGCTAGGAAAACAGGATTTTATTCTTGATTCCTACAAAATATTATGAACTCAAAATTATATAATGTAACATACAAAGCTGTGTTTTGAGAATGTTTTCCTCGGATGATAGATAGAAAGGTCAAGAGGGAAGCTGCCTGGATGAGAAATGACAGGCAAGAACAGACCAATTATCATCTGCCTTGGATAGAGGAAAGACTTGGAGCTTAACTTGGTTTACTGTAAAAGTTAAGAACTCTGCTATTTAAGAAGACTGACCGAATTGAAGAATGAGAGGAATGAAGAATGACAGAGTGTACATTTTTTGTAAAGTAATTCAACAATAGAAACTATCCAATACTTAACAAAAAAGATTAAAAAAAAAAAAAAAGAAGCTTGCACCCCACACTGTCATTTCTGCAGACAAAAATATAAGATGAAATTGTCCATTTAGAAGCTAAGCAAGAAGTAATACAAGTAGTAGCGGACATCACATACCATCGCTGATCGTTGGTCAAAAATTGCAGATGAATTCCCATCATTACAAGGCAGACACTTTTGGACAAATTTATAGTGACAAGAATTCAAATTCCACCAAAATGCATAAAGCATTACATTAAACAAATGCTGTTTTTTAATTAAATGGGTAGAAGTCATAACACCCAGCTGTATTTACTACGATACTCAGGGCACCTCCTTCTGACTAATCTGACCAAGGTGCAGCTACTGAAGAATCATCACATGGGAAAGGGCACCAAGAGGCGATCTTGTCTGTCGCAGCTAATTCCCGGCCGCGGGTGTGCAGCCTCCTCCAGGGAGGTGTACAGCAGGAACTCTTCTGCGCTTCATTCTTAACAAGCTCTGTTGAGGTGCAAGCCAGAACACACTCCCAAACCTCTGCGACACAACCTGCACGGTGAATCAGGACCTTAGCCTTACCTTTATGGACACTGCAGCTAAGTGAAGGAAAGCCGAGGAGGCACAAAGCCACCTTCCCTCGTTTCAGGCTGTCTAGGAGACAAAATTTCCCTTGTGGCCGTTTTTACACTGGCTGAAATAATCCCTTCAAGAATGTTCTCCAGTCCATACCAAGCCCTTCTGCTGCCTTGGAACCCCCTCTGAGCATTTAGCGTTCAGCCAACAACATCACGAGAGGTACACCTGTCAAAAAGTACTGACGTATAGTTGAGTGCATGTTGTATCCCAGCAAGTCCGACTTCACGTACGCTATTCATGTCACAGCATTGTGTGCACACAACATCCTGCACACTAGGGATGTTATGAACTATATGTTTGATTTCAGGATTTCTGAGGGTCATCATAAGTGTCTTTCCAGGAATTAGATTGTTTCTTGGGTTTTGTTTTGCTTTGCAAAACCCTGTATTTCCCCTTATGGTCCCAAAGGGGGAAATAAATATCTTTCAGAGATGAATGTTTTGGCAGCTCAGCAAGGTCCTGGGTAGCTCAGGAGTTACTAAGGGGCTGCAGATGCCCTCAGTTTGTCCTTAAAGAGTCACGCCAGCCAAAAAGGTGATGTGCTCTAACTCAGTAAAGGCTTGACAGATGATGGGGACTGCATTTTAAACAGCAATGCGGGAAATACGGCAAGGCCTGTGACACCAAAGTAATGAAGGCAAGTGCTTAAGCTTACAGACGTAATGAGGCCCTTCCCAGTCATGTTGTTACCCATGGAGTATTACTGCTCACTGTTATTTTAGTAACAAATAATTTCTCTTATTAAAGACCATGAAATCCTTCTCTAACTGCATAGGTCTCAAGAGAAAAACCAGTCACGTGCCTCGCAGTGGAACGGTAGAACTGGAGTGTGTATTTGGCTGAGTGAAGACACAGCTGGTGCTGTGAAAATAACTTCTGATGTCAGCTAGGTGAAAGCTGTGGATATGACTCTGGACTTCTGTACCCTAAAAAATGTTTGTTGGGGTATGAATATGGACCTGTGAGACTGAAAGTAGACTGACTGGCACTGTCAGAAAGTATGCCTGTTAACACTAGTGCAAGTTACTGAGTGGCAGATTGGAGATACTTCTGTAAGAAATTTACAAGTTTACTGGGAGAGAATGCTATTAAGTATCTCACATGGGCAGATGCATAGCCTGGTGATGATCTTTCGGTTTCCAGTTCAAAGCTACTTTTTAAAAGGTAAGCCCAGTGGATGGGAGAAACAAAGTCTCCATACCTAAAACATGGAACTTGAACTTAATATGCAACCAAGAAAGCAATAAATAAAACTGCAGCCAGATGGAGTGAGAGCTGTGTTTGCTGCTTGGTGTGCCCCATGTTTGTCTTTCCTCAAACAACTTCTTGCATCTGTTGCACTGGTTCAAGCGGAGCATCGGGTCCATTGGCCTCTTCCCACGCCAAGGCTGCGGGTCTCCAGTTCTTAGGATTTCCACATCCTGCAGAGTTGTGTACAGCAAGGAACTGGAGGGGTTTGCACTTGCACAGCACTTCCATGGACACCCCTCATGGACACCCTTGGATCTGGTACTCGCGGAGATCCACTGCGGATAAGCTCAATGACTCTACAGTTCTCCTTCAGACCTCTCCTCCCTGAAGGTAAGGCTTTTTAACACTTCGTTACTCTCTAGCGTTCCCCATACAACAGTTGTGGATACCAAGGAGTGGACCAAAGGGGCAAGGCTGGCTTGTTTTCCTCCTGCTGCTGCTACCAGAGACAGACTAGTCATCTGCGTGGGCCCTTGGTCTCACCAGCCAGGCTGACTCGTAGGTTTTTGACTTTCTGTTGCCAATTCCCTTTCACAGCTGCCAAATCCACTTCCTGTATTCCTCACTCCATGTTGTTTCCCAAACACATCGTCTACCGTTTGTTCTTATTTTCTGAACAGCTGGACTGTTCACTTGTTCAGCCTTCCAAATGGCAGAGCTACATATTATTATTTAAGGGCCTGTCACAAAAATGGGGGAAAAAAGAGTATTTACCCAGATTGATGTAAAGCGGTGGAGAAAAGCCCCATACTTTATTGTCTTCATCAACATAAGATCACAGCCTCTAACTTAATTTTTTTTGTATACCTCTTCCTCCCATTTGTGAGAAATCTAGCAAGTGAATAGCCTCAGCATGATAAGAACATTATAATCCTTTCTAAAATTACATTCCTTTTATCATACAGCACATACTACAAATTGAGAATATGGTTGATCACATAATCTTCTGTTGTCGTGAGTCCTGTGTTCCAAACTTACTGCTGAAATTATAAATGTACTGGGTGTTTCAGAATGCAAGACAAAATGTCATTTCAGCCAGTGATGGGGTTTTCATCAGGATATGCAAATGAGATTTTTAGAACCCAGTGGAAGAACACCATATCCATTAATGGAGAGTTCAGAAGTCAGTCTGCTGAGTTTGTTTCTTCGTCAGTTTGGACTGACAAAGGAAACTCCTGTTGCCTGAAAAATACATCTAAGTGTCACCTGCCACGATTGGAAAAATCAGAAGCCATTCTGATGAAATGATGAAGTGAGCAGCAAGTGATTGACCATTCAATTGATATTGAACTATTAGTGAAGAGATTTTTCGTTACTCCACAGAAAAGGCCTGCCATTTAAAATGGACAGGTTAGCACGTGCTAAAGTATTGTCTCTACACATGACTTCACAAAATTCTCCGTTAACTAACATAGGTTAATATATGACACACATGCTTTTTTTAATCCTTATTTGGACAAGGCCAAAGGCTTTTTATCATTCCCTTGAAGTATTATACTCCAGGAATTTACCAGACCTTCAAAATTCAAATCAGCTGTTAAATTATTGAGATACTATCAAATCCAGTTTTTGATTATTTTTTTCCCCAGAAAAAATTGTACTTTTATTCAGACCAAGTTTAACTTGCAGCAAGGCTGCATAAAATCATTGCATATATCCAGTAAGATGATACTTTGAACGATGCTGGAATACTTTCCAGTCCCTGAAACTGCTGATGATTGCCACCAAAGAAATGAGTGCAAAGAAAGGATTTATAGGAGTCCAGTTCTCCAACATAAGAATTCCAAAATATGTTGTCTTGCAGTCTCTGTACTCTTTCTCCCCGCCCCCAGTACTCACCTTGTCATTTCTTGTCTACGATTCCCAAATGCACTGACCCAGTTGACCAAATTTACCCTGTCATAAAAGGCTGTAATTCCACTTCCTTTGCTGAAGGTATATTTACTTATAACACAGTTACACTGCGCTGGAATATCTCACGCAGGGAAGGTG
Organism: Chroicocephalus ridibundus; assembly: GCF_963924245.1. NCBI lineage: Eukaryota > Metazoa > Chordata > Aves > Charadriiformes > Laridae > Chroicocephalus > Chroicocephalus ridibundus. The sequence goes on from NC_086316.1 coordinate 8,064,866, forward strand.
TAGTGGTTATCCAAACCACTTCCAGTCCTGAGCTTCAGCCATTGTCCTTTAGCCACATGCAGCATTTCAACAGGGTAAGTAACACTGTAAGAGCCAAAGTAAGTCAGGAAGGCAAGAGGATGAAGAGCAGAGTGTCGCTGAAATGGGAACGATTTATTTAATAACACTGTGAAATAGCATGCTTTGGTCCACCAGCTCATCGGTGTCACCTCCCCTCATCTGTACACGCCACTGACAGTTTAACATAACAATGAGATCCACGGGCCAAGTTTGCCCCTGGTGTAACTCTGCTGAACTGGATGAAGGTATGTCAGAATTAATTTAGTCCAGCAGTTACTCTCCATTATCTGGAGTAACGATGGGGCTGCACCACCTGACGAATGAAAAACCCAGATAATGCAGGTACCGTTGTGCATGGCTCAAAGCATCAGTGCGACCATGCTTGGGAATAGCAGAGACCCAGTGTAGCCAGCACAGGTGCAGAACTGGAGGTGGAACTTCTGCAGAACTCCTCGGCTGTCTTTGTATGGCGCTCCAGAATGCTGCTGGTCAACTAGATGGTGCAGAGATGGCGTGTCCTCCCCGAGCAGAGAGAAGCATAGTGCGAAGGGGCAGGAATTGGCTTCCGCCTGGACGTATTTACCAGCTCTGTTGCGGCGTCAGCCAGAGAGGTCCATGCAGAATGAGAAAAGAAACTGCACCCCCGTGCTCCTCCTAGCTGGAGAACATTGTGGCTGGATCCGCAAGGGCTGGTGTGGATTCATAGTGGGGTTTAGCTGATAAATAGCTAAAATATAGCTTATAAGTGTTTAGCGTACATATAGCTCTATACCAAAATGGGCCACATCTGGCACATATTGTCCACAGCTAATTGAGCATTAACTGGGATATGATTCAAACTAAATCATGTTTAAGAGACATCAGCTCGCAGATTTCTTCCTAGGAATTTTCATGAAAACAGCCAAATTCAAGAAGCAAAGCCAAAATAAGATGTAAATTTAAATTGTGGATCCCCGATGTGTGCTATATACTTATTGTATGGGATTTGTAATTTAGAGGCCAGAGAGGTAGTAATTTCCTATGTAACAATAGTGGAATGTACCCCCAAGCACCAATTCGAGTGAGGACCCACCCAGCAGAAGTGAACTGGAGCGCTGCATTCTCCCAGCCCTGTTTCTTTTGCCTGCCATCCAGAAGGCTTACACAAATCCAGGTCGCTTTCTGCTTAATCCCCTTTATCCCAACACTTTGTAACTTCTCCTGCCCTCTTACCTGCTCACAGCCAAACCGCATGGCTTCATGGGTGGGTGTATTTTGTAAAAAAAAAAACTTTCATGTATGTTTTCAATAGCACTTAAGGACGTTTTCTGTCCAGTAAATGTCTTCCCTTTTATAGGAAAGTGTTTAGACACAGAAGTGGCTAAAACCAGCGGCTAACACCCTGGGAGTGACAGCTCTTTGCAGGGATCCAGAAGCTGAGAAACAGCTGCTGCATCCTGTTTTGTCAACTGGAGAACTACTGGGGGCTGATGATGAGGGTGGTGTCATCCATTTTCAGCTCGCATCTCCTTCCATCTCTGCCACTGCCTCCCTCTATTACCTTTGGCAGGTTACCTGCTTCTTGCTGTTATTTTAATCTAACTGAGGAATGAGGATGAGGATGATAATGTAATAGGTGTTTTGAAGATTACCTCAATAGTACCTAAAGCCCTTTCAGTCACTTAAGTGAAAACATGGGTGTATAGAAAAAGTATAATTACTACGAAAATGTACATTATTGTTTAGAGTAAAAGGGAATCAAACGCAGGATGATGAGATAATCAGACCACTGGAACTGAAGGATTTTGAGACATGATATTAGATAAGTAAAAAGCAGAACACTTAATTGAGCTTAGGGAGGGTTTTCACAGCAAGCAATGTTCATTTCCTTCATGATTATTTTCTTTTTTTCATATTGGTATCCAAAACAAGATGTAAGATGTTGCAGTATGATTGGAAATAGGAAGTTTTAAAGTAGTATTTTAAGGGCCCTGTTAACCATATTCACAGTCCCAGTGAACACAACATTCACAAGGTAAGCCCAGATTTAGGTCCCTACTGTTTTATTATTGGTTATATCATCAGATAAAGGTCTACCGGAGACAATATCAGTTTATTATAACTGCGAGACTTCTAAAGAATTATGTAATCAAAAAAGTACCTGGAGATTTACAATATTTGGATTCATGAGCAACCCAATCTAGTGGGAGGAGTCCCTGCCCGTGGGAGGAGTCCCTGCCCATGGCAGGGGGTTGAAACTAGGTGATCTTCAAGGACCCTTCCAACTCTAACCATTTGGTGATTCTGCGATTAGAGAGGAAAAGTCTGAACCAACCCACCTTGCCCTCAGGTCCCCTGGCTGCTCCTAAGAAGCCAATGTTACTTCTGTAACCGATGTTCTTTTTCAGAGAACATTTAGTGCTTCATGAAATGGAGTACCTACAACTCGATCCAGAAAAGGCTAAGGGGATGACATTTATAAAGCTCAGGTTGCCACAAATCAGATTTAACTATAGCTGCACTGCACGTGATGTAAAGTCAGACATAAATGAGATATAACACTGAGAGAGTGGAAGTTTTATTACCCTATATTACATTTATTGAACTTTCTTTAATTTATCTGCTTGTTTGGATTACACAGTATCATGAACACTCCAGCAGCAGCCCTGTAGTTGGGATTTCTATTTATAGCATACTCTCTCTTCATTGGATGCCCCTCCAAATTAGTTTCAATGAGGCAGTAATTAGGCCCTTAAAGCAGAATTAAGATATCTTTAATAATTGAATTTAGATACAAAATTTGCCCAGTATCCTTTCAAAAGACAATATTTTTTTATAATTCTTTGGGACTGTGAAAGAGGATACATTTACAAACGTTCCTCTTCTACATTTTCTCCTGTTTTTCTTTTATGTATTTTGGGGCTAAACAGCCACCATCTCCACAATGTTCAGATTTCACACATGCACATATTTAGCCATAAGGCAATTCTGAACTTTCAAAATTAAGCATACAGCTATTCCCTGTAGGATAGAAGATTTCTTTTGCATTCTAAATAATTTCTGTCATGATAGCCAGGGGAAATATTTAGCTCTATGTGATGCTTAACTAGACTGAGACTTTGTCACTAAATTGGAAAGAGATGGGTTTGATGGGTGGACGGTTGGGCAGCTGGACGGCTGCATCCAAATAGTTGCAGGCAATGGCTCAGCATCCAAGTGGAAACCAGTAACCAGTGGTGTCTCCCAAGGGTCCATGCTGGGACCAATACTATTGAGTATCTTCCTCAATGATATAGACAGTGGGATTGAGTGCAGCCTCAGCAAGACTGCAGATGCCACCAAGCTGAGTGGTGCAGTTGGCTCGCTTGAGGGAAGGGGTGCTGCCCAGAGGGATCTCGACAGGCTGAAGGAGTGGGTCCATGCAAACCTCATCAACTTCAACAAGGCCAAGTGCAGGCTCCTGTGCCTGGGTTGGGGCAATCCCCAATACCGGTACAGACAGGGGGATGAAGGGATTGAGAACAGCCCTGTGGAGGAGGACTTGGGGAACTGGTGGCTGAAAAGCTGGACGTGAGCTGACAATGAGCATGCAGCCAAGAAAGCCAACTGTATCCTGGGCTGTATCACAAGCAACATGGCCAGCAGGTCGAGGGAGGAGATTCTGCCCCCCTGCTCTGCTCTGGTGACACCCCACCTGGAGTACTTCATCTAGCTCTGGAGTACTCAGCACAAGAAGGACATGGACCTGTTGGGGCAGGTCTAGAGGAGGGCCACAAAAATTCTCAGAGGGCTGGAGCACCTCTGCTGTGAGGACAGGCTGAGAGAGTTGGGGTTGTTCATGCTCCAGAAGAGAAGGCTCCAGGGAGACCTTATTGCGGTCTTTCAACACTTAAAAGGGGCTTACAAGAAAGATGGAGAAAGATGTTTTACCAGGGCCTGTAGTGACAGGACAAGGCACAATGGTTTAAATTGGACATAAGGAAGAAATTCTATACAATGTGGGTAGTGAGACACTGGGACAGGTTGCCCAGAGAAGCTATGGATGGTCCATCATTGGAAGTGCTCAAGGTCAGGTTGGACACACCTCTGAGCAACCAGATTTAGTGAGAGATGTCCCTGCCCATGGACTAGGTGATCTTCAAAGGTCCTTTCCAACCCAAACCACCCTATGATTATACAATTTTAAAGGAAAAAAGAAATACTCAACAACCTTAATCCTAGAGTACCTTTGCTAGTGAAGCCCTTACTGCAGTTTTCAGTATTGTAGCTGATGCTACTGGGAATATCAACAGTGGCATTACAGACAAGTATTCTTTCATCACCATCTCTTGTCCGACATTAACTCAAACACCAGTTAAAACTATGTGCAGGAGTTTTCACTACGTAATGTATGCAATATACACTAACTGTGCTTATCATCAAAACCTAATTGTACGTGCTGTGGTGTGCCTGCTCAGGGTAGGGGGGGGGTCAGTATGTCAGCTGCAGACGGTGGGGACGACATAGCAGGGGCTTAGAAAGGAAACCTGTGAGTACCCAGGGGGCTGAAAGACAGAGATACGTATTTCTTTCCTCTGACTGTTTGGGTTGTTTTTTTCAGTGTGGAAACTTTACTCCAAAATTACCTTTTTAGTGTGTGGGAATTAGACAGATAGCAATTTTGAGAATGTCTTGAGGGAGCAGGTGATTTGAGTGATGAGACTCATAAGCCTTGTAATTACAGTAATTATGAGACCATACCTCTACAGGTAGGAACTCATAAGTAAAAACATTAGCATGACCATTTAAGCAGCTCAATAATTCATTCCCGGGCATGTGGTTACAGTGCAATGCTTAACATAAACTTCATGACTATGCTGGCACTTGGTCCTACCTCTGAAGCATGTATTCATCTTGTAAGTATAGATCCCTTTGTGCTGTACTCTTTGTATGAAGCCTTTTCAAGACAAGTCTATAGCATCCATAGCAGCTGGTTACAAGTGGTCAAATCTTACTATGTGTTTTAGTCATCATTTCCCCTGCAGCTTCACAAAGAAAGAGCCTGAAACACTGGAGTGTTCTGACACAGGTTTTACTCAGGGAAGTGCATGTTGGAAAAAGCATATACTTCACAAAGGAAACTTTTCTGTCCTACACATGCTTTACTCCAGCCCTGACCTGATGCCTAGTGGGATGGATGAGTGAGGGAAGTTTGGTAGTATGAGGGAATGCCTCCTTCCTAGTCATTCTGTGCTCTTTTTTCTTATTTATTTACTCAGCACTTCAGTGCCAGGTATGCCTTCTGTCACTGTGATCTAATGTCACAAACCTTTTGAACGGTACTGGGAGAAACGTGATAGAAAGAAGTAGACATGCTGAGACAGAGAATACAAAAAACACAGGGTCATTAGACGGGATATTGTTAATATTCTTCAAAGTTTATATCCATGAGCTATAACACTAAATGCCAGTCATAAAATGATGGTATCATATGGAAACTGCAGATGATCCTTTTGATCGCAGCAGTATATAATATTTCTTGAAGGTGTGTGCAGGACAAGTCTGTACAAATCTGAGCTTGTTTATTTTTTATTTAGATCTATTTTGCTGAGTTTTACTCTCATTGGGGAATACCTGCATTATTCATCATTTACATTCATGATGCTAACAAACATATTTTATCATCCAGTGATTTTTCTATTTCAGTGTTACGATTTTGTTTGGAATTTGGAGCATTCTAATCATACAAAGTTACTACTCCATACTAAAATCATTTTTAATATCAATCAGTTTCAGCTACAGCTGAAATTATATATTTATTTAAAACGTGATCAATGAGGAGCTGGATTTTTGCAATCCAATTACAATATGCTTTTTAAAAATACAGTGGGCATAAGCTGAAACAAGAGAAGTTCTGGCTTAGATACAGGGAAAAAAACTTTGCACCATGAGGACACTCAGAGTTGTCTGGAGAGGTTTTCCAGTCCCCAGCCTTGGAGGGCTGAGCAAAGCCCTGAGCAACCTGGTCTGATTCCTTAGCTCGCCCAAATTACCCTACAAGCCTACGAATTATTCCAGTTACCTGAGATGGTTGTCGGCAATCTGTATGCCAGCACTCAGAGCAGTAGGTGTGTGTTACACTCCTCAACAACTACCAGTACATTCAGACCTCTTAAGACTTTTGTCACAGACCTCAGTTTTACTGTACAGTTATGCAATTAACACATGAAATTCCCCATAAAAGCTGCAGTTTTCAATCAAATACAAAATCACTGCATGTCTTTCCAGAACCTGCAATATGAAGCAAAACCAGCCTCAAAACCTTTGCATTATCTCTGTCTTCATATTTGTGCTGATCTTGCATTAAAAGGTTGTGATAGCTACTTTCCAGATAAGGCAAGAATTTGCTTTTTGATATAAACATGGTTTTAAGTATTTTCTCCCTCTGGCCTTTTTAGCTTCTGTGTAATAAAACAACTCCCCCTAAAATTTTTCATCCTTTCTCACTTCCAGATATGTTTTTAAAGGAGATTTTGGCAAAATATATAAAATAAGATCCTGAATTGCGCTGTTTGGAAAAGAAGCTGAAAATTCTTTTTGGCTTTATTTTGGCTGAACTTTTCTCTGGAATCTTTGCTTCAATTTTGGTTGTGTTGGCCTCATTAAGAAGCGCCCTTTAGTATTTTAGGAAGACCGCTGAAGGATTAAAAATATATAGAGAGCTTTATTTCTTTGGGTACTTTTATGTTTATTATTTCTTTGGTTTTATAAAATGGGGATTTATCCAGGTCTTTAAGTGACCCTCCCACTAGTAAAGTGACCCTGTACTTTAGAGCATTTTTTATGAGCAACATTTATAGTATCTGCATTTATATATATTGTACAAAAAAAGAATATTATTACATTTGCAAAGTAAAGTACTTAAAAGTCACAAAATACAGAATTAAGCTTTAATTTGTCCGCCTTACACATCAGCATTCTGGTACAGTAATTAGTGACTGAATTGTATAAGTACTTGCCCACCTTTTTGGGGCACAGAATAGATGATGTTCTTTTAATGAGCAGCTATACATTTTTTATGCATTTCCTCATTCTCTAATATGTTGTTGCAGGTCTTATTTACTGTACTGAATTTAAGCCCTGTTTGGAAGACTGAATTATTAATTGTTTTTTGTGGTGTCTCATAAAGAAAGCATTCTGTTTCCTCAGAGGAATCTTCACAGCTCCTGTGTGAGATGGGACAGTACTCCCTATAACCATACACTGTTTTATAGGAGAGAACTATGGGGCACAGACAAAAACCAGAGTTATCTGTTAATTTGGTATGCCTAGGACATAATTTTTTTTCAGAGAACTTGCATATGCCAAGGACAGTCCCCTCTGATTTTGTTTACAACTGTGAACACTCACAACTTCCACAAATTAGGTCCCAGAGCTTCCAGTCAGGAAACTAGAAAAAGAGAAGGGCACAGACAATGATGACCTGTGATAAATTCAGTTAAATGACTTGCTTCATGTCACACATGAATCCCATGACAGGGACACAGTCCCTATCATGGGATTTACCAGTGTAGCATTCAATGGTTTTAATCACTAAAGCATCCTTCCTGTGTTACCAATATCCTGACTCACCAACCAAATACTTTCTACCTTCCAGACCAATGAGTAAGACAGAAAACATCCTCCCTTCTTACAAGCCATGGTTCATCTACAAGCAAGTCCATCCTGGGCACTGACAAGGGCAGAGCACCTGTGAAAAACATTACATGATCCCCCAACTCCAATATATAAGCATGTTTATGCATCTAAGTTGGATGTGGACACCTGAGCTAGAAAACTTCAGCCAGAAGATGTGAAGTTATTACCAACTGAACACACCTGCATCAGCAAGAAATCATAGGATCATAGAATTGCCTAGGTTGGAAGGGACCTTCCAGATTGTCTAGTCCAACCTTCAACCTAACTCTGACAAAAGCCATCACTAAACCACGTCTCTAAGCACGGTGTCTACCTGTCTTTTAAATACCTCCAGGGGTGGTCCCTCAACCACTTCCCTGGGCAGTCTGTTCCAATGCTTAATAACCCTTTCAGTGTAAACATTTTTCCTAATACCCAGTCTAAACCTCCCCTGGTGCAACTTGAGGCCGTTTCCTCTTGTCCTGTCATCTGTTACTTGGGAGAAGAGACCAACCCCCACCTCTCTACAATCTCCTTTCAGGGAGTTGTGGAGAGCGAGAAGGTCTCCCCTCAGCCTCCTTTTCTCCAGGCTGAACGCCCCCAGTGCCCTCAGCCGCTCCTCATAAGGCTTGTGCTCCAGACCCCTCACCAGCTTCATCACCCTTCTCTGGATATGTGAGTATCAGTCACAGAAAATTACTATCGATAACTATAACACAGGAAGTTACTATCCATACCATACCACCTACAACAAACTTTTAGTAACACAAATGTTGATAAAATAAGTGACCTAATACTGAGGATTACCAGAACACATGGACTGAGTGTATTAGGCCTGGATTAGTGGGAAGTACTGAGGGGAGAGAATACATCAGAACACACAGCTCAGAGAGCAGAGACTTGAAGAGACACACACAGGTGAAGACCAGGAATGGGAGACCATGGGCACACAGCAGTTCTCACAGATGAGGGGTTTTGTAATCAAAGGAAGGGTTTGGCTTGAAACTTTCTCCAGAGAAACAAAGGTGATGATGTTGGGTGAATTGGAAAGACAACCATCCTGTGAATTGCAGCAGCTCCTTAGCAGTTCAAGCAAAAGGCCTTTGTGATGAGACCAGGAGAAGGCTGGTGGTACAACCTGAGCTGATGCGTAACCCGAACCCCAGAGATGGAGGGAGCAATGCTGTTGTCACTTTGGGAGCTGTTTTGTCATCCCCAACCTCTCTGAATCACTCACCGATTATCTCCTCATGATTCCTGTTACCCACAAATGCATGAAGAATTTAGTCATGGGTTCTACAATCAGAACTGTTTTCTGGTACTGTCATCGCTTATGCACAAATCCACAAGAAAAGTCAGGGCTAGTTGGGTGTGGGGGATCCTGGCTCCCTCAGGAATCCCTCTCTTACTGCTGTCCTCCTCAATGGGCACAAACAAAACTTCCTAACATACCAAGAGGGCTTCTACTTCTAAGAAAAGGAGCCAGAAGTTCTAACTACTCCTTTTTCAAAAAGAATCTTAAAGGAACTGCTTTACTCTTTTTTTTTTTTCCTCCTTTCTTTCTTCAGGCAAAAAAAAAAGTTGCCCAAACATTCTTTTTTTCCAAATTCCTCACACACCCTGTTTTAACAAACAGCGGCACTAGCTTTGCTTCGGTTTCACTTCTTCCTCCTCAACTCCCAGAAATGAGTTTGTGATTATTGCACCCTGCTCAGCTAATTTGTTCAGAGGGAATACAACTTACAATACTCAGTACAAATGAGTAATCTTCTTCTTTAACACCAGATAGAGTCTTCCATGCTCGTATTACTCCCTCCCAGTTTACAACATGCACATTTTTAGAATACTTGCATAGATCTGTGCAACTCTGTTGATGCTATAGACATTTATTCTCCCCAGCCAAAAATACTAGTATGTAGACTTAACAGTGTAACAATAACAGTAACCATTTCTCCCCCCAAAAGAGAAAACATGGAAGGACACACAAAACAGTCCACACAGATTATAGTAATAACATACAATAATTAAAAATACAAGCATACTAGTCTGCAAAAGATACCTAATCATATAATAAATACATTTCCTAGTACCAAACAGATCAATCAGTTTAATTCTGTTAATAAAAAAAAATTCCTTTACTACACTAGCTAATCTCAGGAGGCATACACCCAGAAACTAAGCTGATGTGCGTTAATATACCTTGGAAAGGTACTTATTTTTACACCTTTGCTATGTCTAAGTAATGGTATACCAAATAAACAGGATACTTCTTTTTACTATGACAGAACAGTAAATTAAAGTTAAGGTTGAGCAGGGTGGCAGGCAATGGCGAATGCTTGCAAGGCTATGGGGAACAGGTTAGCTCTCCTGGTGCTTTTGCAGACAATATCTGGACATTATAAACTGTTGGTTCATTTTTGTAATGAAAACATAATATCGCAATTGCTCATTAGCTGAGCTCCCTATCCTTGTATTATCAAACTCTGCTCCTAGATGACAAATTTAGCCTTTCTCATCATCAGTCAAAACGCTTTTAATTTTGGGACATACTTAATATGCAATCTGAGAGCATCACAGCACCCCTTCAAAAAATGTACAGGTAAAAAAATGAGAGTGTTTTTCAAGTGGCATGCCACTTAGCCCTGGTGTATTACAGTGTAACTCTGGCTGAAGTTTGTGGGAGCTGCATTAGCACACACAGGTGTATGAAAACAGTCATTTTGCACTACTCTAAAATAACCTTTTCCGGACCACTCCAGGGGAGAGCTACACCCACTCCTCCTTAACTGCAGAATGGCTCCTGCTATGCTACCTTGCTGCCGGTTAGCACAGGCTGGTACTACCACAGGAGACCCATGCTCTTGGCACTACAGTCCTTGTTTGTACTGTATCACACCAATCCCTTCCTCCTGCAAAGGGCAATTCTGCATCCTCTGACATCACTGCTGAGGTCACCCACTTGGACTGACACATTCTCCTTCTCCTGATCAGCTATGTGTAGACCATGATGCTTTTTTTCAGCACAGAAGAAACTCTCTCAACACCAGTCTGGCTGTTCTCAGTCATACCATACATCTGAGCAACAGAGGTGCATGAAGGCTCCGAAATTGCTCCACGCTTGGATCAAGATTTGGCTCCAGATGACTGATCAGAGGAACGAAACACTCCCAAAGCATCACCCTAACTCACCAGTAGCCATGCCAGGATTCAGAATAAAATTTTCTGACAGATGCTACACATTGAAATGTTTTAAATAGTCAGAAAGCTTACTTGACACGAGCTGCACCTTGACAGTTCCAGTGTTTAAGTCCTCTCTGTCTTCTGTTAGATTTATTGTAAAAAAAAATAATTAAGATTAATACGATTGTTAACTTGTAGAGCTACAGGAATTGCAAGCAGATAAAAGCGTATGCAGAAAGAACAGGACAAGCTGGATGTTTGTTAGTTTTATGCATCATCATAGTAGTAGGCCTCTGCCCAGATAATAATAATTAATGAGGTAGCAAGCAAAAAGGCTTACCTTACATACGGACTTTCAGATACAGGATTGTGCGGTCACTATTGGCATCCTTTACTCTGTAGTTCAGACCGGTATCATTAGTGGGATATAAATACAGGTTTCAGTTTTCTTTTGATGACCATATTCACATTTTAGAAAGACACGTCCACACTTCAGGTGTGTATGTTTTCTTATTGTACATACTAATGAATCAAGCCACATGCTAAACGGGTATTTGGTGCATTATTTAAGTAATATCATAACAAGCAGTAAGCAAAAACATTTTCTAAGTTCTGCCTAAAGAAAGAAAAATTCAAGATTTTGTCCACAGGGGTAACTTAAATATTCTGCCACAATTCATGACTAGAAGATTGGTAGCCACTTACCAGTAAATAAACTGCTGCCCCAATCGAAGGTACTTCAAGAGATAATAACTGTAAGTTATCAATATTTTTTTTCAGCATTTCTTCCTTCTAGGCTAAGAAATTTCTCTAACAGTTACACAACACAATGCAATTTTTTTCAGAAAAATAGTATACATTGAGTATTTATTATAATTTAACCCACTAGCAACTCTTTATCCAGGCCTCATTAATCTACTTTTTACCACCTTCATTTTCAAACCTAAGCATTATACATGTTTTAGCTAAACATGAAATTAGCACACCTTCTATGTATCATACCTTCATTAGCACTGCTGCTAAACATGTAAAAACATGACAGAAACTATAAAACAGCCGCAAATTCCAACTTCAGGCAAGGTATTGTTGGGTTAAAACTGGCATCAACACTAACATAAAATTACTCTTGCACAAAACATCATAGAGATGGTTATCAACTGCAGTGAAGAACAAAAAGCATGAAAAGTTTAGAAAAACATGAATTTCATCTGCATAGGCCACGGAACAGCTTGTTTTTCCAATTGTTTACTCTTCTCCTCTTTTATTATTTCTGTTTATTTGTACTACCGTAATATTTTTAGAAAAGTGATCCTGTACCCAAGAGATCTCTGGGAGTTCCGTCACCAACTTCAGTGGAAGCAGTTGTAGGGTCCTGTATAGGTGCCTCATGTTTATGAACTTTGATTATTACTATTCTGCCAAGATATCGTACTGCCCCCTTCATTAATGGTAAATATTGCATTTGGATTAAAAATACACACACAATGCACTTACAGTTACAGGGCAGTTAAAAGTAATTTTTGTGTAAAATATGGAACAGATTATAGCTCAGATTAGAGTCAGAATAACCCTTCAGCTAATTGCAGAGGTTTTGGACACTACCTAGTTACGACCACGTAACACACAAGGAAAATAAGTTGTATCTACTATTTGGAGGACTCTCCGAAAACATTAGTCGATTATTTACAATGCAGTCAATTCTGGTGTTTTTCCTCAGCTGCATCTGAATTAGGATGTTAGGATTTAGCCTTCACTGAATATACAGGGGTTGCACTCTAAAGAGATTAAACCATTTTCTTCAGTTACTTTCATTTCATCTGTGTATGAAATCGTTACACCAGCTAACGGTGGACTGTGACTGTAGTGCACAAACTCTTTCTGTTTACCGTAGCTGCACCTACTGCCCCACCATATTTCTTTTGTGCAGAACAATGCTGCACCAGATTTATCTTTACTCTCATGCAATACGTTCTCTACACCTGCCTTATTATTAAATATGCATAAACCAAACCCTGCAGGACATGGTAAACACCTGGGCTTTTGTTGTAAGAAGAGTTAAAAAGTTACGGAATGAGAATACTAAACACCAAATTGATTATCAAAATATTCCAATAACTCCAGAGGCTATTTCACCATTTAATCAGAGTTTTTAACAGAAATACTAAATAAATGAAAAATTAAAAGGTGTGCACTTAAATGCTAACTATTGACAGGAACAATAAAATCATGATTACTGTGTTCTGGTCAACCTTGTGTGAATTTGCTCTCAACTGGAGCTGAGGACCAGCTTCTGTTAACACTGTTATAGATTGAGACATTTTGTAAACACAGTTTGTTAGAGTGACGTTAGGCTGCAATGGGAGTAAACAAACTAAGAGTACAGAAGACAAACTATCACACTGAGGTTACCTTTTATTCCCCAGACTTTTATTTTTCCTGTTTACCTCAAGTTGAAATAAATTTACCAAAATTTGTCATGGGATCTGTGTGACTAATGACAAGAAAATCTGAATGTTTGCTAGTTCAGTGTCCTCTGTGCAGGCACAAGTTATGCCTACTTGTGTGTATGAAGAGCAAATTTTGCTCTCCTATTTATGTGCCCTGCAAACAAAATGGTGGCGAGTGGGTGGAGTCAGAGAACAGGCATTCATTTCACATTTTCAGAGAAATTTGCATGGGCAGGCTCTAATATGCCTCAGCAAATTCAGACAAATGAATGGGTCATCTAAGCAATCGTTGACATTGTATACTATATAAGCATGCAGGAAACGACTAAATTGTTTAGTCATTCATTTTCAGTTACAAAAATGCTTCTATAGGTACAGATTAGAGAAGGAATCCCTTAAAAGTCTCAGAAGGAAATTTCTCACAATGATGAATGTGTGCCTTGAGACCTCATTCAGAAGCAGCTTTGATAAACAGCTTGATCGAACAATTTGCGTCTCTCCAAGAAGATTTAAAAAGTCAAACATACAAAAGTCACTATTTATCTGCAATGCTAAAGCCTTATATTATCCACAGATTTCTTAATGGCAGACCCACTGCAGTCAACTGAGGCAAGAGACTTAGGAGAGCCCAGGGCCCAATCCATCAAGGTGCCAACCACCTCATCCGCAAAGAGCATGGCTGCTTCCAGCAGAAGTCAAAAGGACTGAAAATACCAGCTTTGCCAGAGGCCTGAAGAGCTCACAGGGTCAGGTATTTAAATAGACCAGTAGTCCCATTAGGGTAACATAAAATCAAATACATCTGAAGCATCACACGGAATGATCCCTTAGTTGCGGTTCGTGTGGGTATGTAGCTCCAATGGGAAGGTACATATGAAGATCCCAAAGCCAAATGATTTCCTTATTAGTTCTGTGAGACAAGGGTTGCATCCACGCGATGTTATTTTAAAACAGGCCTTAAAATAAAACTTTTTTGAATGAAAATCACATAATTACAACCTGTAATTAACATGCAACTTTAAAATGTGACAAAAAGTTCCAAGAAAATATTCAATTAACAATACATCTCCAACAACCTCAGCACCCAGCCCCACATACCTTCTGTATTTAGATGTCCTCTTTTTGGCCCTACACTGAATAAGGCATCTGATACCAACATTTGCAAATTAATTTATTCTTTAACTTACAAGTAATTGAATCCAAATGAGTGCAGTGCTCAGAGTTTTCACGTAGGCTAATACCTTTCACTTAAAAGACTGGGCAATTAATGTTGGAGAAAAATCCAATTAACAAGGTAAAAGTATCACAAAAATATGAAACTGTGCTTATTTCAAATGTGTAGAGCCATACGCTCATTCATTATTTTCCTGAGTCAGTCAGCAATTTTTGAAGCTTTTAAACAATAGGCATAGTTTTCACTGCTGGTATAGTTTATTATGGTTAGAAATAAGGACTGGTGAAAATGACTTGGCTGCATACCTGGAAATTTGTCCCGAAACACTGTTGCTTATGTCTCATCTGTGCCCCACAGCTGGCAGAGCCAGAAGCATATACTGGGCAAATTATTGTGGGAATTCCAGCTCCTTTTCCCCAGAACATACCCATACTAACTAGAAAGACTCAAAAAAAAAAAAAACCCAAATAAACAAAAAAAAAACCCAAACCAAAACAAAAACAGATGGAAAAATAGGGCAGCATGATCTTCCTAGGCACTAAGACAGTATTTTCCAGAAACTTTGTAAGAGAACGGTATGATTCCTCTTAAAGAGCAGTGAGAGCATCTCTGCTTTTTGCTCAGGCAGCTCCAGACATTCCAAAATACATCACTGATCTTTCCTTTGTATAATCATAATTTCTATTAAAAAAAATCCAAAACACAGCTATTCACCAGCTCTAATCTAATCAAATTAAGTCTAGAAGTATCTCTCATCACCCCAAAATAAGTAGATAGAACTGAGGAGTCAGAGACAAGTATTCCCCCTCATCTGAATGGGAAAATTATTCTGTGCTAGTTTAAGATAAATATCTCTCAATCAATCTATAAAATATCTGTTCAGAGTTTTTTTATGGTTGGCATAGAATATATAACTACTATTTCATTCAAAAAGTCAATGACGATGAATGGTCTATAGCACAGCAAGTAAACCTGATTGTCTTGCTCAGTCCCTCATGAATTGGTTACCCTTGGCCAGCCCTCACAATACTCCTCATACCTTCTTCCCCGATGCACAGGCACCCACAGGCATGTTCATTTCAATATTCATCTTCTCCTCCTAGTTCCTTTCCCGTATTAGGGATGCTGGGGAGGACCGAAATGCTGCTGCATCCTTCTGAGATACCACAAGATTGCTGTGGACAGATGCTCAGTTGAGGCTGCATACGCAGCATGTCTGGGGCACTGCGAGCAGCGGGGTTCCTACACAGAGAGTACTGTGATTCCCCCCCTTCAGGGCTGTGTCCTGCCAAAGCAAGTGGGACTGCTCACTTGGCGAAGGCTAAACGTGCCCTTTGAGCGCTCCCTTAGCGTGAGCCGCCCTGGTGGTCGGCACTTTGCAGGCCAAAGCTTTTAGGCTTTTTCAATACAGACGAGGGCAGTGGTGCAGGCATGCTTGCTTGCCTTCTGCTCATTGACAACCCCGTGCTGTAAAACATAAAGTAAATGGCAGGCAGGGAAAAAGAGCCATCGGCAGTAGTTTCAAGTGTTACCACTTTGCCTGCTCTCCTTCCTCCCTTTAGTCACGACCCTTAGGTGTGCTAGGTTATGGCTGTGCTAAAAGGGCCACGTTATTTTTAAGATCAGCGCTGCAAAGCACTGCTTGTGTGGAATGTGCATTTTGAGCCCTGCAAAGAGTTAATCCTCCTTTCACAAAGCCTTCAGAGGACTCAAGAGGGCACGAAGCCAACAGAAAACCACCCCCCAGAAACCTCCAAACCCTTAAGATTTATGTAGCAGCAACTTCAGGCAACCTCGGCCCAACGCGAGCGGAAGGCATTGACTGAAGCCTTCGGCCTGCCTGACAACACAGGTGTGGGCATACCTGCTGCTGCACCACGTGTGTACGCGCGTGTTCATACACTCAGTGTTCCCCGGTTCTGCTCAGTTTCCAGAGGCGAGGACGGACATTTTTTGGCACCTTCTCTTTGTTCGAAGGACAGCCGCCGCAGGAGCAGATGCCTCCCTCTGAACAGCGGCCCTGACCCTGCTGGGCTGCCCTCTCCCGAGTCACACAGCCACAAGCACCGTCACTTAAAAAATTAAGTAACAGTGCTTAAAAAAACTGAAACGAAGCTTAAGAACGAACGAAAAACTCATGGCCAAAACCTGACCGCCTTCCACCACCCCCGCCGCGCCGCTGCGCTGAGGAGGGCACACGCCTCTCCTCGGAGATCACGACGCCCCCACAGTCCACCGCCTCACGCAGGACACCCCACCCCACGGAACACCCCCCCACACACATACACTGTCGTGACACCCCCCCAACACCCTTTGGCTGAGGGGCGAGGTGGCGGCGGGCACCCTCCCCGCCGGCGGGCGGGAGCGGGCGGCCGCGGGTGACAAACTTGGTGCGGCAGCCGGCCTGTGTCAGCACAACTTCCAGCCGGGAGAAGGAGGAGGAGGAGAAGGAGGAGGAGGAGGAGGAGAAGGAGGCAGCGCCGCGCGGGGCCGGCGGGAGGCGGCCGGGGGGACGGAACAGCAAATGCTATTCAGCCCGAGCAGTTTCAAGCCGCCCATGCTGGGGAATTACTGTAGTCGAGCTACGGCTCTGAGCGCCGGCTCTGTGCGTGTGTGTGTGTGTGTGTGGTGTGTGGTGTGTGGTGTGTATCTGTGTGTGTGTGTGTGTGCGCGCACGCGAGTGTGAGTGTGTCTCCCCGCGCCTGTGCCCGCGCGCGGCGGGCAGCTGCCGCGCGCCCGCCTGAGGAGAGGGGCGGCGGGAAGAAGGGGGGCAACGGGGGGGGGGAAGGGGGAGGGCACCCAGTTTTCACCCCAAAAAAACTCCCTTTTTGTAACACACACACACACAACACACACACACACACCGGTAGGACTCTCCGAATTTAAAATACAAAAAAAAAAAAAAAAAGCCCACAAACGTGTTCTCGGGCAGACTGACAGCCGGGGTCAAGAAACAGCTGCTGGAGTTAATGTTTCTTCCTCCCACTCCGTCTGATGGCGGTGCCCTGCCAAGGCGAAGTGGGGAGCGGGAGCGCGGCTCCGGCCCGCCCGGGCTGGAGCGGGGCGGGCGGCGGCAGAGCGGCACACGCCGGGCAGCGGGCCGGGGGTCGGGCCGGGGGTAGGCCGCAGGGGGCAGGGGTGGGGTGGGGGATCTCCCCTCTGTGGGGTTTTATTTAATTATTTCCCCCTCCCGCAGGAACCCGTCAGGCGCTGCGTCTGCTGGCGAGGGCTGATTCACGCTGCAGAGCGCTGCCCGCAGAGGGCTGCCGGGTACCCAGCCCGCCATCACTCCGCCCCGACGACAAGTTTTTGGGGGCGGCCGGTGCCCCTCTCCCCGGGCTGAGCCCCGCGCTCCGTACCCCCTCACGGGCCGCCGCGGGGCCGCGGCCCTGGCCCGAGCCCTGGCCCCCGTCCTGCCCGGGGACACGGAGCCTGCCGCCGGGCGGTGGGTGAGGTCTGTGTCACCCTGGCGGAGCTGGGGGTGGTTGGCCGTAGATGTTGAAAGCACAGCATTTTGGGTGACGAAGCCAACCGCATCCTGAGCTGCATCCCCAGCAGCACGGCCAGCAGAGCAAGGGAGGGGATTTTGCCCCTCTTCTCTGCTCTGGTGAGACCCCACCGGCAGTGCTGTGTCCAGAGCTGGGGCCACCAACATCAGGACGTGGACCTGTTGGAGCAAGTCCAGAGGAGGGCCACAAAGATGATCAAGGGGCTGGAGCACCTCTACTGTGAGGACAGGCTGAGAGAGCTGGGGATGTTCAGCCTGGGGAAGAGGAGGCTCTGGGAAGACCTTGTAGCGGCCTGCCAGTACCTAAAGGGTCTCCAGGAATGATGGGGAGGGGCTCTTGTTCAGGGAGTGTAGCAATAGGATGAGGGGTAATGGTTTTAAAATGAAACAGGAAAGTTTTAGGTTAGATATTAGGAGGAAATTCTTCACTCTGAGGGTGGTAAGGCACTGTCACAGGTTGCCCAGAGAAGTTGTGGATGCCCCATCCCTGATGCATCAAGGCCAGGCTGGATGGGGCTTTGAGTAACCTGGTCCAGTGGGAGGTGTCCCTGCCCAGGGCAGGGGGTTGGAACTACATGATCTTTAAGGTCCCTTCCAACCCTAACCATTCTATGATTCTATAATACATACTTGGAGGCCCATTTTGAAGTTTAAAAATGTCCCATACCTAACAATTCCCAGTTACCCAGCTGCTCAGCATCTTTTGAGGACCAGGCTCCTAAGCACAGATGGAAGCATCTGCCTTTGAGCACCCGTTTTTAAGGGTGTTGGGCAGTGTTTCATGTCGGGGCAGTAACGTTGTGTTACTCTTGTTTTCCCCACTAAAGACATGAGGCTGCCCCTCTGCTCACATTTTATGCATGTCAGATCAGCCCCGCTATCTGCAGAGTTACGGTTGCTGTTAACTGCAGTATCCTGATACTTCATCACTGCATCAGCGCTGCTTAATATCACGACACGTTTTACCGTGTTGTGACACAGCTTCATCTCATCATGTGAAGATGTTGCATCGACTGTTAGGGTTTTGCATCTTTGGAATATTTATGCATTCACCATTGCCACAGAGATGCCTATTCATAAATAAAATAAATGCAGCATGAGTACTATTGACATCCTGCAAACATGGCTTGCGAGAGACTCATTAAAATCAGAGCTGTCCAGTAAGCCCGGCTGCCTCCTGGCAAACTGGCCTATTTCATTTCTTCCTTAATTCCCTGTCCAGGATGGTTCACTATTCCAGCCTATCGCTTTATATCATTCTGCGAACTCCACTCTGTCTGCTGCTTTTTCCAGACGGGTCCACTTTGCTCTTTCAGCTGTATTCTCCACACAGCTCTTTGCCCAACTCCACTACTTGCTACTAATTAATGCCTGATTTTTTTGCTATCTAAAAAAGATAGCACTTTGATTAGACACACACACACACACATACACATGCACATATACCAACATTAACTCTTCTCTTTCTGAAGAATGAGAGACATGAAATCCAGATACTGAAATATCAGTTTGAAATTCCCATTGAGTTCAGTGAGATTGGGGTCTCACATGTGGTACCCAGAGCTATGTACCTTTAAATCTGCTCATCAAACAGATCGGTGCCCACTACTCTAATTCAGCCTTCCTGTTTAATGACTCCCCCAATGCCCTAATTCAGATTCACCCGTTACCCTAATTCAGCCTTCCTGTTTAGTGCTGCAGTTCTACTGAAAATCCTATACATGTCTCGTTTGTACTAACCAAGGGCGTTTCTGAGCCAAATCATTGCCACTGCAACCTATACAAAACTGAATTATATTTATTTCTTTTATCAAGTTTTTCTACAACCTCAGAAGAATTAACATGTTTGGTCTTGCTATTTAGAGACTTATTTCAATCCCTCAAGTTGCAGTTCATGAGAATTGGCTTCTTCGCTTTTTCAGACATTGTTTGTCGTGCAAGTAGCTTCCACACGTGAGCTGCTGTATGTCCACATTTTTCTCCCGCACAAATAACGTGGAACTTGGAACAATATGTGGAGTTCAGTAAAGGAGGTGTTTGGTCTAGAAGCTCCAAGAAGCTTTCCAAGACCTCCAAGGATCCTGAAGGTCATGAAATGAAATCATCCACTTCTAAGGCTTAGTGACACAGCACGGCGATCTAGCACATCAAAAACCTGAGTTTGGGAATTGGAAGTTGGAAAGAAACAGTGTTTTCAGTCTCAGGCTGGGGAGAGACAGGCTATGACATGTAATGTTTCAGTCTTACATCTGGAGGAGGTCTTTGCAGTAGCTTTTTGATAATGCTGGAAGAAGCCAGATGCCCTACAGGAGCCTGCAGATCAGTCTGTGAGCAAGAACCTCCATTTGCAGAGTAAGCAGGGTATATTTATGAGGAACTGGTGGACTGCATGTAGGCAGTCCTACTGCCTGAAGCCAAAAAATTCTTCATGTTACACCTTCACATAATAGCATAGCACAACTGAAAAGTTACGGGGGAGCATAGGATCCCTTTTGAGTCTTTATTTTAGCGTTTTTCTGAGCCTGTAAGAGTTATTCATAACTAAAAATCAGTCATTTTAAGATACTATTTCCAAAAGATATATGATTTTGTTGATGCACCAGCAGTAGCCAGGCAGCATTTTGGACAGTTACGTCTGCATAAAGATCGCTCTGTCCTTATGTGCTATGCCAATGCTGATTTCATGGTTTGCTGCAGAAAAAAGATCAAGAGCTTCTGTTCCCACTGTTTGGTACATAAGGACAGTGGCAGAGTTACTGAAAATGAAAGTTTACAAATTCACTACCAATGAAAGAAAACATTTTATCAAACCACATGATTTTAGATGAGGGAATGCATTGCCACAATAGATAACCGAGGTCAAGTAGTTTCCAGGCTACAAAAGAAAGCAATGTTTTTTATGAGTAGCAAGAACATTCAAAACTGTAATAGATAAACTACAACAAACATGTACAGAAGGAGATATAAAACCTCAGGTTCCAGATCATCACTCAATCTGAGAATAAACAAATAAGATAAAGTCAGATACTAGGCAGATTACTACACATCTTTACTGATGGCTCCTTGAACTTTTATTTGAAACATCCGATTCTAGCGACTACTGAAACAGATTAAAGAACTGAAGAGAATAGGAGATCTAATCCCTAAATGATACACCTATGTTTGTTTTGAACTAAGAAGAAATTGCAAATTAATGAGTTGTTTCAAACTGTGTGGTCACTTTCATCTGCTGGAAAATACCTACCGTGGAGACATACTCTTTCAATTACATTTGTTGGCGCACGTGACTTGGGTTTCTCAAGCTGAGGGACTAGTATTAACCCACTTTACATCCACCAAAACATTTATTCGTATAGCAGGTTCTCATTTTACAAACTTGGCTCTTACTTTGATGGCTAGGAGGACATTTATCTGTGCTTCAGGACAGTAACGTTCCCACCTGCACTGTGACACTGTGTTTAGCCAGATTGCCTTGGAATATGAACACATGGACGAGTCATTGCATGGTGAGTTTGGGTGTGAACTTGCAACAGTCAGCTCCTGTGGTGGACCTGTCTGTGCGCATGCATAAAATGAGGGTTAGCTACCTTGAATCACCTCACTTTTATCCCCGACTAGAAATGTGCATACAAACTGTTACCATGGAGTGGGTTTGCACACTTTAACTTCACAGTTTCACTTTCGCCTATGAGCTGTGCCAGGATGACTTTTCTCCACCCCACTGAAGTGTCTACCTACCACACCTCTCTTAAGACTGCTGGAAGATGCCATGAACAACATTTTCATTGCTCCTGCTGCAGGACAGAGCAAATAGCCGGGGATATCAACCAGTTGAACCAGGCAAGAAAAGCCATGGCAGCCTGAGACAACGCTGTACCCAGCTGCCTCCCTGCCCTTGTGCCATGGGACCACAGCACAGCTCTACCATCAGCTATCCTGGTCCGCAGCCTGTCATTGCTGGTATTGACAGCAGGGTTGGCTAAAGGGTAGGTGTATTTCTGCCCCTGTACAGCCCTCTGCCCCTCCATCCCACAGTTGTTTGGCCGTCCATCAGTCCGGCTGGTCCAGCCCGCTACGGCTTGTCTTAGGTCTGCACCCTTATGTCGGACACATGTGCAACCTGGGAGCAGCCAGGAGAATCTCTCTAATTTGCACCCCTGTTCACACCAAGTGAAAAACAATAGAGAAGTGAAAACAACTAATCCTAACAGGGTGTTTTTCATTATATCTGACTGTGCTACTCATACGTACCCAAATATGGGGGACAGAAATGCACATTCTAGCACTCTTAAAAGTGCAGGCTGTGGAGATCACTGTTATAGAGCACAAGGCTGCTGCTTATAAAATCTGGTTAGTCATTACTGAGATTTTCATGGTGATTATGAAGGGTGACAGGACTACACACCTCTTGTCACTCCACTAAATGAACGTGCTCCATGCTCCAGTACTTTTCCACCCGCTCAGAGCTTGCTCTAGTGTCCGTAGTGTCCGTCTAGTGTCCTGCTGGCCTTGGTTCTGTAGTTTCATGCAGTGGTGGAGTTTTGTCAGTGCACTTGGGCACTAATTAATCCTTAGTGTGGACTGATACAGTGAAGAAGTCATGGCTGGACATAGGGTCTTTTATTCTCCTGTTCTTCTTGGAATGTCTCCAAGAAGAGATGGGCAAAAGTGGCAGAGTTATTGTGCGGACTGAATGAATGGAGGTGGTTTTAAAAGCACCGAAGGAACTTCAGTGCGGTATAACACCACCGCGTGTATTTCTCCAGCGATTTAAGCATCCCTGCTCATTCCCAGCCCTTGTTCCTGTTCCGCCCGCTGCATTGTGTTGGCACAGCTGTTTCTTTGGCCGTGGGCGGCCCAGGGGTGGGAAGAAGCAGCTGGAGGGGTGGGAGAGCTGCTTACGCCGGCTCCAGCTGCTCTGCCAACGAAGGTCCGCGGAAGGTGCTCGGAAGGCAAGACCCTCCAGTTTTCAGGTTGCATCCAAGTCGCCCCTGTATTTTTTTCTGAACGTTTGGTAGGTGATATCTGTTGTATTTACGATGCCATTGTGTGGTCACTGTCAGTAAGTGTTGGCATATTTGTGGCAACTGCTATGTATTGGTTTTCATTAGAAATGTAACATAAACTGGAAGCACTGAAAAACAGCAACAGCAGCAATTATGCATGTGATCATCACAGAGAGTTTGAAAATCATGCTTCAGTAAAGCCTGAGTAGAGAGAAAGCAAATTCTTCCACATGAATATGATTCGCTTTTGCTTTTACTGGGTGGTGGCACTTATCAGTAGCATTAAAATACATTATTTGGAAATTTTTCACATGATTTTGTTACTGGGAGGGTTTTCTGCATTATAAACAATATCTTCTGCTAATCTTAAAAACACCACCAAGCTCTAGCTAGTGATGTTCTGTAAAAATCCCAGAAAATAGGAACCTGTCCCCCAAATTGTTACAAAATTTCCTGAGAAGCTTCGAAACCCAGTCTCTGTCATCTACAGAAAAAAATGAAATTAATTAATAAAAGTTCCTCTTAATATTTGATCCAGAGAAAGTGCTTAAGGGGCTTTCAGAAGACAAAGATTCTCATGCAGCTGATGATTCAATGGAATCAAAATATGCTTTTTTTTCTTTCTTTACAAACATCTGGTAGAAAATGGGCTTTCACAAGATGCTGAAAAGCTCTCCTAAATCCCCCCAATTTTTCCCTAATAGCTTCTCTAAGTATCTGTGGAGCTTCAGTAACCCAGGGAATTCTAATATTATTAACTAGCAGAAATTTTCACATTTTTCATTTTTTCCTCAAAACTGGGCCTTATTTTAACAAGCATTTCATTAACCACCTTTCAATTTATCCGCTAGTTCAGCCTACTATTTTATATATATTTTTCAGTAGAGTTCTTGATGACTTCTGGTAAAATTACATTATTTTAAAGGAGTCTTTGTTATTATCTCCCTCTGCAAATGTCAGAAAAATGAAAGAAAAAAGCGTCATCCATCTTCAAAAAAGTAGAGAAAAGGCAATGTCGGAATTTATGATTTTTCACACACCTGATGGCAGCTGTGGCCAGGTCAGAATGCTGCTAGTGACGTGCCTTTTGGAGTTGGCGATGCCTTCAGAGGTCTAAATGAGCTACCTGGGAGCTCCCCAGGTTTCAGTTGTGCTGCAGTTCAGTGCGTTTCGGTCTTTTTACTGGTCTCAGCCTACAGTTGTATTATTTTCCACATTTGGTCTGGGTCTACACTAGTCTGGGGCTTATGCATATGCTTAAGCCCCCATGCCTTATAAAGCCTGTATATCAGCTGTGCTGCTAGTCTTGAAGAAGCTGGATGGGTTCTGTGTGGAAAGGTGTTGGTGCAAAATGACTCACACCTGAAAACTGACTCTGCTCTGAGCACCGATGCCTGGCATGAACTGCGTGGCTGTGAGACCTGCCCAAAGCCAGGCAGGACCCTGGAGGGCAGGACAGTAACCAGTCAGTGCAACCCCAAATGTCCAGGCTTAATGCTTCAGCCCATCCTGGGGGAAATCACGTTTATCCTTCTTTCAGTTGTGGCCAATGTATTTCTACCTCAACAAAACATGTGCATAAAATTTTCCCCTTTGCCATAGTAATATGCAGAAATTGGGCAAGAACTGTTTACTGAGCAGTGGAATAAAGTACCTGGGGAAGAAAGGCCTCCAAAAAGTAGTTTACATAGCTATTTATCTTATCTAGACCTCTGTCCTTCCTGATTGAAACCCAGACGTTCCTTCATGTCTCAGTCTGGTTCCCTTGAACAAGTAGCTTCCTCCATGTGAAGGCTCCTTTTTAAGCCTGCCAAGTTTACTTATCTGGTAACTTACTCCTGGTTTAGCCAGCCCTTTTCTTTCTTGCTTCCAGTCACCTGCAAGTTAGCTGGAGAGGAGGAAGTGTCCTTAGAATTAATTGTTCTGATTTGTCTTTGTTAATTGGGATGGCATGGGCTTGCAACCCTAGTTATGAGGGCATTAAATTAGAAATAATTTGTTACAAGAATCCATGTGTTTGTTAGAAAAGATGTTCAGCTCAAAGGCCTACAAGCAGAATAGACAGAAATATTCATAATAGGGCTATAGGAGGGACAAGGAGGAGGATGAAGCCATCTACTCAATATTTTACAATTCTGTATAGCAAAAAGTAGGGGGATTAACAGGAAGAGCTGAAAGTCTCAGTGCATGATCGAAACTGCAAGTTAATTGGCATAGCAGGCACTCGTTCAAGTAATTTACACGACTAGAATATTAATATGGAAGGGTATAACTTGCTCTGAAAGGGTAGGGAGGGCAAAAGAGAGGTATTGTTTTCTCCCATATCAAGATGATACCAGAATTGTGCTAAGGTCCAGGGTGGGAAAAAAGATAGATGGATTGTAAATTTGTGGGTGGAAATAGCAGGAAAAAATGAGGGCACTGTCACAGCATAGGCTTTTGTACACCACTGAACCGGGAAGATTAAGTGAATGATGCTTTTGTAAACTGATAGAACTGTGTGAAAGTACTGGACTTGGTAAATGCAGAAATTTTACTTGTCTGGACATCTGGTAGGAAACCGGAAAAATAAGGGACAAATTAGCAAGTTCTAGAAATGTGCTGGAAACAATTTTATAGAATTTTGCAAAAAAAATAAGCTCTTCCAGATTTTATTCAAGCCAGCCATTGGGGACCAATTGAGAATGTGAAGGTGTAAAGCAGCTTGGGTGGGACTGACCATAAAACGTCAGAGTTCCTAGACCTTAAGCTGGGAAGGCAAAACAAAACCAATGGACATCAAGAAGTTGTTATTCAATAAATACATAGAATTGGAAAGATTTTCTGGGAAACAAGGCTGAGATATCCAATAGATTTGACCATTCCTTTAAAAACTTATATTAAAGGCAGACGCATAAACTCTTCCAATGCAGAAGCAGATTAAGAAACTAATGTAGCTAAATCATGCGTGTTTCAATGACTTAAAACACAAGAAGAGAGTATAGAAAGCTAGAAAGGAGGTCAGATTACAAAAAAAAAAAAATAGTATAAAAACATGGGGATAAAGGGCTGAGACGAAAAATGAAATACAACTAATGAGAAGTATAAAGCATAGCAGGAGGCTATTCTACAGGCATTGTAGTAGGAAGAAGAAAATCAAGAGACAAGTTTACTTCTCAAAAGGGAGAGAATGATACTGACACTGAAAAAGACAATTTTTTTATTTCCATCTTAACAACAACAACAAAACCCATGATCAGACAACAAAGGTAATTAACACCAAAGAAAAAGGGGTAAGAAATGGGACTGCAGTTGGGAAGGAAAAAAATCGTGGATAGCTGAATAACACGAGATGTATTAAAGTGGGTTGCATCTGGTGACATTCAGCCTGGGTATTATTTAGAGATCTAGCTGTGGCAGTTGCAGCGTTATTACTAGTTATTTCTTAAAGCACATGAAGGATGGTTGAGGTTCCAGACTGATGAAAAGGGGCAAACAAGTGAGAGAGGAAAAACTCTCAAAAGATCAGTCACCTTAGCTTCAATCGTAGACCAATTAATTAAACGATTTATGGGCTTCTAAAAGACAACAAAGAGATAAATAGCAGCCAACATGAATTTGTCCAGCGCAACTCATGTCAAAGCAATCTAATTTTCTTCCATGACAGAGTAACGGGCATCAAGAATAGGAAGAAGACATAGACATCATACATCTTTTGACTTCAGTGGTTTTTTGCCACTGTGCCATATAATTCTCATACGCAAGGTAGAGAAACATGGCTACATGAAACTACTAAGCACATTACCAAAAATGTATTTTGAGAGCATAGGTATCAGAGGTTCATTATTGAAGTAAAAACACATATCAAATGGGGTTCCACACTGGGGGACTTTTCTGGTCCGTTGCTATGTAGCAATTTTAGTAGTGACACAGATAATAGAACAGGAAATGTTTCTATAATCTGAAGATAACAGCAAGTGGAGGGCAGACGCTGTCATGTTCAAGGACAGGGTGATAATTCAAAATTCTGTTGAAAAATCAGAAAACTTCTGAAAAAAAGGTTGAAATTCAATTAGGAGAACTGCAAAATTTCACTCCCAGGCAGTAGTGACCAGCTACACAGAGTAAGTGTTACAGTTGTAGTAAACCAAAGTTTAACAAAGACTTAAAACCATGTGATTGAAGAGTGAAGGAAATGGGGTTGCATAGTCCACACAGAAGAAGATGGAGATACATGGTACAAGACTTCAAATTACTAAAAAGTAGCCGTGAAAGAAAGGCAATCCTTTCTTTTCCACATTTGCTGGTGGATTAAATTGCAGTTAGGGAGATACAGGTTAGATATTAATAAAATCTTCCTAACAGTAAGGCTGGAGAACACTGGAATAGATAGCCTAGGATGAAACTGGAGTTTCCTAGGATGAAGTTAGATGGGCCCGTATACAGAATGATGTGTCTAGAACTGAATCTGCACCAAGACCGTGGCACTGAGTAGAAGATATTTCAGATATTTCCTATGACTTGTCTGATTGAACAGCTTTAAATTGTTATGGGAGAGGTGGGGCCAGTCAATTCCATTTATCTTCAGCTGCCTATTTTTTTTCAGTCACTTTGCTTTGGGTTAAACTAATATAATCATAAAGTACTATAGTAACCAGATCAACATACAGGAGCTACTGCAAACCCTCGTCAAATCTGTCACAGCCCAATGAGTGCTGCAAGTTAAATTTTAAGAAGTTGTATATCCATTTTTCCCCATATGTGGATTCTGAGGTTTTAATAAATTTACCTGAACAAATGCAGCAATTTTATTTAATCTGGTTACATTAGTCTCACATGAGTGCTGCAGATCTTGCAGCTCCTTCTCATTGACTGTGGTACATATATTAATGAATAAAAAATTGATGAGCTTTAGACCTTCCTCTTTGCTTCCCTTCCCCTCTCCCATCCATGACTCAACCAATGAGCTAATAGAAACTTTACTGAGAAACACAAACCTTCACATAGGTAACTGCCAGTCTGTTGCAGAGGACAGAACATATGGACAGGCTGGAGAGCTGCATGAGGCGCTGGAAAAAATACCCAGGTGCAGGGAATTCATTAAAGGACAAAAGCATGTTTGCTCTTAAGAAATTTAATTTTTAATATTCAGGCACTTTACTGAGGTTCTGTGGGAGCCAGCATTAAAATGCATTTAATCACCGGTGTCTACAAAACAACATATGACTTAAATTATATGTGCAAAGGCATAAGCCACAAATATTTAGTCTGTTGCCTTTCTTGAACCAGGTAGTAGCTAAAGTTTATAATCCTGCAAGTTTTGTCTGTGAGGAGAGAAACAGATGCAGGAGCTGGCAACCCTGACGGGATCCAGTTTATTTACCACAAGTGTACATGAGATGAATGAACAAAAAAGATTGTTTCTCCACTTTTCCTTTGCACTGGTCTGCAAGTACCTCTGATACTGTGCCTGGTGTGTCCTTGCTCTTAGCTTCTCTGCTTTTTTGCCCATTGCATTCGTAGTCATGAAGACAAAAATCAGAGATTTCTCATTCAGGTAATGCCCAGCCTCCATACCCCCCTGTGTTATAAGCACATAAGCTCCAGTCGGCGGCACAGTATAGCCTGATTACATACCTGTGTTCTCCATAGTGGCCTCTGTTGTTTAAATTACCTGACTGCACAACAGCAATCAGGTAATTTTAACAGCTTCTTTACATTTGCACCACATGGAAGACGCCTCTCAAACTGATCGGTTACAGCTATGCTTAAATGAACCAGTAGCATCATCTGTTGCCTGTAGTTAGATGCATCCAGCAACTATTCACAGTAATTATGAAAAAAGCGTTGGGAATTGTGTGGGCTCAGGCAAATACCTGCACTGTTCACCCTGGGCCTGATCCAAACCTCGCTGAAGCCTATGGAAATATCCCCACTGCTGTCAGTGGGCTTTGGATCAGGACCAAGGCTACTCCAGCCTTTACGCAGATCTTACTCTGGCAGTTCTCCCATTGAAGTCAATGAGATTATTCCCTGGTATAATAGAGCTCACTGTCAGGAAGATTTTAATGATATTCAACCTACATTCTCCGTGTCTTTATATCACCCCATTATTCCTAGTTGTGTCTCATTATCTTCCTTTTTTCAGGGACCCAATCCTAACCTCCTTACTCAGGCAAAACTCCCACTGACTTGGATTAAGGAAGCAGGATCTCACTGTCACCTTTACTGTTCGGAGGCCACTATAATGCCCCCCCATGATGGCATCATATAGGCAAACCACACACGGTATTTTTGCTTATAAAGACCACAGTATTGAGCCTATGGCAGTACTGAAGAGGAGAGAAAAATGAAAAGACTTGCTAGTACAATTTCAAGACATACAGCAATATGAATTTTTAAATAACATTTGATCTTATAAAAATATTTTATCATCTTTCCATCAGACATACGTCCTCACAGCTATATAAAAATCTCTAGTAACATTATTGTAAGTAGTTTCTTTGATTAAGAACTCAACATTTGTGGTTTAGAATAGCTTTATAATTTGCTGTGGACAAGACAGATAACGTGATACCTCTTTCTCAACAATCATTTATAATGTATAATTTGGCCTTTCTGGATGGTTGGATTGGACCATGTCCTAAATTACCAGAAGTTAAATACTTCTTATACATACTAAAAATGGTAATTTCACATAGAATTGTATTAAGAGCTTGGATTTTATTTAGAATTAAGACATCACATATTTCCCATGATCTTCGTGCAAATAAATTTTTTCACACTTAAAATTTTGTTAGCTTAAAAAGTTAAATGTAGGCAGCAGAATCTCATTCGTTTCTCCTCTCGGTCTGTGATGTGACAGAGAAGAGCGTGCAGAGTCCCTTCCCCTCCATCTGGTCACTGGTCAAAAGGCTACCAAGACAGTGGACAACCACCAAGGCAGCCTGTGTAAGATGGTACCTGCGGCTGATGGGCTAAAACACCATATCATGTCAGCACAGAGCAACGCCGAGCCCAAAACGCCCTGGTCAGGCATTGCAGGTAGCTGTACCTTTGCTCATTTTTAAAGTTCTTGGAACAAGAGCCCTCTTTTTGTCTGTGTTTGCACAGCAATGGGCACTGAATTATGGGGATTTTATGGTAGCCCAGTAATGCTAATAACAATATTGATAGTAAATAAAAACTAATCCTAACTAAAAGAAAGGGTGTACGGACAGTACATAACAAACACTCCAAAATATGTTCCCATCCCCGATACTGTGTGCTTCGCTACTCTGTTCTGGAGAAATAGTACTAATTCCTCCAGCATAGATACATGGGACCTGATTTTTCCAGTTAGGGATATCAGCTGTACCCAAAGAGCTATGGTAAACCACTTTCTCTCTACATGCTAGATTTCCCCAGTTTTTTATCATAGTAATTAATCATTGTAGATTTACATGTGTGTTCCCTTTGCTATTAGCTACGTTAATTTTTTCAGTAACTGCCCAGGCATCACACACATTAAGATTAAAATATAAAACATTATTGCATGCTCTGTGTTCATCGCTGTTGCCCTTATTTGCCCTACCCATACTAATGTTATGCTGGTTTACGGCAAATGGAGGTCCAGCTCTCAGGTGGCTGTTCATACCCATTTCTTTAATGAGATAAATCAAAACACTCTAATGTTTGTGCAGTTATGGAATTCTTCAGGAATGCTGCTCTGAAATTCAGCATATTTAAGAGGCATTTACTCACCAACTGAAGAAGTTTGCTCCAGCCCATCTCTCCTTTTCAGATATGAGGGAGCCCAGATAACTAAGGTACAGAAATGTATGCTAAAGAATAACCTGAAGAGCCCATCTGCATTATCACTTTTAGTTCAGACCAGTTTGCTTTTCAAGTGGATATCCCAATTACCCTAACTTACCGTTCTTTTGTTTGCATCATGAAGGGTAGAGATCAGATTCCTTTCAGATAAAGCTAAAGCAAAAGATGCACCCTAAGAGCCCATCCAGTTTGTTTTGATACAACATTCTGTCCATGGGACCAGACTTGACAAAAGTTTAAGTGAAACCCGCAAAAATACGATACGGACATCAGGTGCACAGCACCCGCTCCGTTGCTCTGTAGATCTTCACTGCACTGCAGTAATGGGGACCTGCCCTTAGCTGCCTATTTCAGAGAGACCACCCTGTAGTGCCTCTTCTACCATATCTTTTCCACCCCATCTCCTGGTATTTAACCTGATCCTTCTTTGACTGCATACTGATGGTGCCGTTTTTTTCAATAAAACAAATTAGACAAAAAATCAGCAGACAAGGAGAAATGCTTGTCACCAGAGCCCAGACACCGTCTTAGCTTGTTTACGCAACAACCAAGAAAGAGACCAGGGATGAAATTCACTCATCAAGCTTGGATATACTGTGTGAGAAGGGCATTATCAGCTTGTTCAGAGACAGCATCAGTTTGGATGTTGAGCCATCTCTAATGCTTAATTATAAATAGTGAAATTAGACAGTCACGTTAATGCATTTTGTATATATCTGGAATTTATTGTAGCTACACTTTTTTGTGTCATATACTAAAAAAATGTCCAGTTAAATTCAGACATGTTTGGAAAGCATCTGATTTTGTGGTCAGCATGATGAGTACTGTTTTTCTCGGATATTACATGGGTTTCACAGAAAGATGAATGCTGGACCATCAGCATCTCCTATTTCCGTCAACCTTCTTTTCCTCATTAATAACTGACCTAGAGCGATAAAAGCCACCCATGAATTCAAGCAAATAAACCAATCGTCTTCTCCAGGCCCAGTGCTTTTGGCTGCACTGAGCCTTGTAGAGTAAGCAGCAACATGTCTGCTGGAAACTATTTACAACTCCACAGGCAACAGCTTTTTACCTCATTTCTTCAGTTTCACCCATTTAGCCACTCTATCCCTAATCTAATAACCTAATCCATGCATACTACAAACCCTGGTAATATTCTGGACCTGGAAAATTAGCCAAAAATCCATAGAAAAATAAACATAACAGAACACAGATGGTTAACACATATATTTAACATAATGGTTCCCAATATCAATATCTCCTGTGTATATTTTCCAGTTGAGACCAGCTTTGTAAATCTCAACCATGAGGTTGTATCTGATGGAACAATAAAGCTACAGTGAAGAAACAATGCACAAAAAATGTTTGTAATGTAATACGAAAATGGTGTTCGGGACTTTAATACACTGTAATTGACCACACAGAACTTTTCTGTGAAAAGATAATTTGGTACTAAAATTGTGCAGTGCTTAAATAATGTAATTTTGATAATGACAGTAAAGTACAATTTCTGTAATGCAAGTTAATAAGCGAATCATAAACTTTTTCTCATTCAAATGAAGAATGTAATATGTCTGAATGCTGTCACTATTATACTTTTCAAAAAGAATTCTGCCATGAACTATCATTGAATACTATTTTATTTCAAATATATAAGAAAAACTGGTGAAGTCACAATATAAACGTATTGAAATGCCATGTTGCATTTATCTGGAAAATAATGAATCCTGTGGGAGGATTCTTTAAGTCAAACTTCTTCTAGATGGTTTTATTACAGGTTTTTTAAGGAGCTGAACCTCAGGAACTCTTCCCCCATGTTGAGTTGAAAACTGAAACTGTGATAGTTTTTGACCTTCTAAAGATAAACATTAATTCCCATGGATTCTCGGTTCCCATCGCTTCTTGCGTTGTATCAGGCTTCTGAGACGAAGGAGTTTAATCTACTAAGAATCTGACCGGAGTGAAATTTCACTACTTTATTTGTGGTGCTCCTCCTAAGACTTTTTCGCTGCTGTTTGTGCAAGAAGAAGTGTTGCACCACTTCTGAGAGATCTCAAAGGAGTTTCCACAGACAGAGTAGTTTTAGAATGAAACAAGCCATCTGAGTAATTTCTGTGAGTTGGTTCACTTAGTTTTTTACTATCTAACATTCCTGCCTTTTTTTTCCTTGGGGCTCCTTCCTCCTCTGCTGAACAGGAGAGCTGCATGCTCCTTCTCCACCAGCAGAACAGGCTCCATCGCGCAGCACACTAGGCTACGTAATCTGGGGCACAGCGAAAGCCTACTTTGATGTTTTAAACTTGTGGTGTTTTCCTCCTCACAGCTGGCAAGTGGAGTGGTGCAGATAAGCCTGCACCACATCATGGGGGTCTTTGTGTAAACGGAGGTGAGTGTTGGATAGATTATGACTTGCATTGTGCCCCCTTTGATCTGCGCATATATTCGCATTTGATCCCTGCACAACACATTCAGCAATTGCGTCTCCTTTGTCTAAGGCTGCTAGATACTACATTGGGCATTCTCTTATGTCTTCTCCAATGTATGTTTAAAGTGGAATATATATATAATGTTCTTATGCTGCTATATTTCATTTGCAAAGATATGTTTTATATACTGTAAATCTTACTTCTTACCAAAAATACATCATCCTGGAAGCAAACTGAGTCAAGTGTTCTCAATGTGCCTGTAATTCCTTTGCAATTGCGTGAGGTGTGAAATTCACTTGACTATTCTTACTGAAAGATCTGAAGGGTGGGAGATAAAAAATTGTTTTACTTCTGCCAAGCAAGCACGAAGAAGTATAGGTTATGTATATCATTTCTGGGAAGAAGATGGAGGAGTTGTGGTTCCAAAAGACATCCTCAAAAGAAAAAGAAAAGGACCTATGACAAATATTGTCTTTTTTTTTTTTTATTGTATATGTCATATATGTAAAGAGCGAGTAATAGTTTATTACACCAAAAGATTAAATAAATGGTTGATTGCGCTAATTTAAAGTTTGAAGTTGAAAAAATATGCAGAATGTCCCTGGTACAAACTTCTTAAAAAAAGTGTTTTCTCTAACTCATGATAGAAACCAGAAACAACCTTTTAGGGGGTTGGCAAAATGGTCTTTTCGATTTTTTTAAGTGTATTTAAGATCATTTTCACCCTTTATTTGAAAATGACGAACCATTCATAACAGCAGGCATTAAATTTCATAATTAGAAATTTACTCATGAACTAAATGCGAGACTCACAAGAAAATATCCGTGTTGGTATTGGTGATTTGCGATTTTGCCTTCTCCGTCATTACCTTAGCGTGGCACTAGGAGGCAATCTGCTATTAGAGGTGTCATCCCTCAGACATCAAAGTCTTGGAATATTGTGATATTTCAGCACCAAATGGCACTGCTCATGAGAAGGGGGTTTTATTTGTGTCGAATCCCAGCCTGCTTTACCCCTGCCACCTCAGCATCTTCCATGTACTTCTAGAAAATGGCAGATTGGTGATTAAGAATACCTTCCCAAGACTGTGACCAAAGGTTTAGCCAGTCATTCCAATTTCTAATATACCAAATATCTAAGTGAGGTTCAGTGGAGGGTCTTGACAGGGCTGTGATAGCCAAATTGCCTGTGGTGACAAGACGTATGTCTTTCCAGGTATGCCCAGAAGGAGACCAGCTTAGATAACCTTAACAGGTAAAATGTATGGATCTCTCTCGACTGTGGACATCTCTAGGGTAGAAAGCAGCCAAAAAAAAGGGTTGAGGTTGAAAATGCATAGTTTGGATTCAGGTACCAGTGGGGCAGCTAGGTAGAGTTTAAGCTCTTAATGGAAATGAACATACAGAATAATAAAAATGCTCAAATGGTCAGAAGGAATCTCATGTTGGGTACCAAAATGTGTTCGTTATTAATTTCTCTTTACCTTGGTTTTCATCCTTGTTCTGACAATGAGTTGATTAATACTTTTGTGCCTCCAGATGTTATAAACATATGAAAATCATAGGCAAACCTAGGAGGAAGTTAATTCTGTTTTCACAACATGGTCAAAAAAGTGTACTACGCATAAGGCTGTGGTCATATTGAAAAATATGGTTGAAAAAATATTCATTAACTTGTAAATCTATTCTGTGTGCTAAATTAGCAGGTGGTCTTTCAAAAAAAGTAACCTAAGTACATGTCCTGCAAGATTGCATCAGCACGTATACGGGCAGTAACTAAGGTTTCACGGCCAAGAGTCGTGTTGGCTCTTCCTGGCTGTTGAGGGCTTGACTTTGCCACCTTACATTGTTTAATTTTTATAAAAGTTCTTTTGTTGTTGTTTGGGAGCAGACATATATTTACACATTTTGTAATTCTGGAAAGAACAGTGTTTAGAAGTTTTGAAAGGTTCGATGTATGTCACAGAGGGACTCTGATACTGAGCTGGGAACACGCTTTTAAAAATGCTTCCACAAGCGTTTCCTAAGACAGAAACTTGGATTTGACTTGGCTGTGTTGGTGCTCCTTCTGTTTACTTTTTGTGGATATTTTAGCTAATGGGTTTACTGTTAGGATTGTTTACAGCAACAGCACTTTTTAAGCAAATATTTCAAAAATTTCATGGATAATATATTTTAGACTGACGAATGTAAATGTTTTCACTAGAAATCTAATTATAAGATTTACTGTTTTTAATGTCTGTTTTATTATGTAATCATTAAATCAGGAAGTATGTCTATGCACACATAGTTTTACATAGAGTTAGGAACTACCAGCTCCTGGGTTAAATAGCAACTACAAAGAGGGCATTGCAGATCACCCACTTGACTCTCAAGAATTCCAGATATTAAGAGCTTTCAACAATGTGGTATAAATCCTCGGGCCTTTGCATTCCCTTAGATGCTGCCCTTTGCATAAGCCAGTCTTAAAGTCTGTATTTCATGTGCTGGGATATGTTGTGATATGGTTAGGTAGATCAAAGGATGCAAGAAAATAGATACTGCACAGTTTTCCAAGGAAACAGAGAATCTTGAATTGGGATCACAACATATGTAACAGAGGAAAAGAATTCTAATAATATCAGTTTTCAAGCCTGTTTAAATGTTTCCTTATCTACAAATTCTCTTTATCTACAAACTCTTGCAGGTTTGAAATCTGATATGTAATTTTGTCTTGTTTTTTAAAACCTTTCCCTTCACCTTTTAGAAAAGAAATAATAATCATGTTTGTGTCTCTCTAATATAAACATAATTAACATCGGTGGTATATGGAATTAATGCTGCCTGTAAGGAAGAAGCTTCACAATTAAATCATAGATTTGCTGCTGTGCAGTTTGAAGATGTGAGCTTCACTCACAAGACAATGGGTTTATACACCATATTCCATAGATTCTCATTATGTGTCTTGTGTCAGCAAAATTGTATTAGGCAATCTCACCACTTGCATCAGCTCATATTAATATTATTTGTAAGACAAAATGGTCCTTGATATTATGCTTCTAATCATTATCAGAAGTCATTTTGCTCAAGGATGTTAATATTAAAGTTTATATATGATAACATTACTATTTGTTTTAATAATTTCCAATAACAACAACTACTGTCTTAGTGACTCATTTTATTTTCTTGTATTTCCTGGCAAGTATTGCGTGGCTTTTTAAGAAAAACAAAAACAAGTTGGCTGCAGCTGAGCTGAGAGGCTGAGTCCATAGGCTGGGCTTGGTGGAGGCTTCCATTAAACCCATGGTCTGCACAAGGCATGGGGGACCGGCTGCCTTCCTCAGCTTCTGAATTACACTCTCTTGCACTACAACATTCATTAATATTTCAAACATAATAGAAAGCTGCTAATGACGAAATAAAAGTGAGCCAAGGAAAAAGAGAAAGACTGGTAAAAAAGAGGTGGAATGCCATCAACCCCGTCTGGGATGCGCCAAATCAACATCAGCTCCTTGGGTGCACAACTCCATCCTAGACATGCGTTACCTATAAAAACTATTAAGCAATAACTACATATGCAGAATACGATACCAACTCCAGTTGATTTGGTTTTGCTTTGTGTTTGCTTTTTTTTTTCTCAAGGAATAATACAGGATAAAACGCAAGTTTAGATTGCATTTTGGCATAATTAAACATCCTTCAGTTTCAAATTGAAGAACGGGTTTTCTGTCCGTGCATAACCAAAGCTCTCAGTGAATATAATGCGTGTGTCTTGACAGATCGTTCCACATTACATAATATCTGAAATATTGAAGCCTACTTACAAAAAGGAAATTGTGGAAAATGTAATTGTGTTTGTGTATTTTGGGAAAATACATTGTTCTTTTAATAGCTTAAAAAAAATTCTAAAACCTGGAGTATACAGATGTAGTTTTAATTACTACATTATCAAGGATATTTTAGCAAAAAAAAGTTAATTTCAGGCCTTTGTAAATTCTTTTTGGCCACTTTAACATATTTGTTATTGGTCATTGTGATTTAGGACAGTAAACATTTTCACTATTATCTCTTTTCAGGAAGAAGCAAACCATTCAGACCCCAAACTGAGGGCTGTCCTTGCCCTGTTCAGATCTCGAGAAGGTGGTGAAATCTTTTCCTTTCAGCATTTGTATTTGTTTCAATGCTCTACCTTGGCTAGTCTGGTTTATATTTCCACCTAAAATGGACAAATTCTATAGTAATTTAAACCCATCCAACCCTATCGACCTCAACCATATTCTTATCCTGATTTACAGCCTCATTAGGATTTTAATGATGGAAATGAAAGTAGAATTTGCTCCTAAATCTTCAGTCTAAATTAGAGAGTGTATTCACCTCTCAGTGCAGGATGTGGGAGTATGCGCCTCAAACAGAGAATACACAGCTAAAACTTGGCAGGCGAGGTCTCGGCTAGAGGGTGGATTTTTTTTTTTCAATGTTGAGCTCACTTCTCTCCTTAGATAAGCAGGCGCACATTCCCATGTATCTTGTAAAATCTTTAACAGTTCTACACATGCATGTACAAGTGTAGTGCTGCTTTTACAAGATAGACAACAATTCTTACTCACATATCTTTCTGATGAGAGAATCAAGTCATCGGTCTAAATATATTTCGTTTTACTGAAGTTGCAAGACTACAGCAAGAACAGACGTTCACCAGCTCTTGGTGCTTTCCTGGAGTACCTGTAGTACAAAAATAGATCCTCCTGCATCTGCGTCCATCCCTAAAAATCTGTAAATGGGTGGTGAATGAGAAAGTGTTGGGGTTCTTTGGTTGGTTGGGTTTTTATTATAGTTATGGGGTTTTTTTGGTTGGTTTTGCTTTTCCTTTTGTTTTTTTTTTTTTTTATTTTTGATTTAGAAATCTTAGCCTTAAAGCCTGATCCAAAGCTCACAGAGGAAAAATTCTCATTAACTTTGGTGGCCTGAATCAGTTCCTGAAAAAGAAAATACCGTGTTTCACTTTCAGTATCTCCTATAAATTTAACCCAGAAAGCCATTATTGCCTCTAACATGCCATATATTAAAGAGTAGCTATGAAGGACTTAATATTTATATTACACTCATCCCATTGTGTTCAAATGCATTTTACAGCACAAACTGGGAAGGGCCATAAGCAGCACATTTACTCTGCTCCTATGCTCTTATGTGCATGTGTAACTCCTGGTAGAGGCCATGTTACCTAAAATCATTCTCCTCTCACCCTCAAAACTGCGAAGAAGATATTTGCCAGAACTTCCTCCAGAAGAGTCGTTTCCATACACTTTTCTCTTAGAAAACGTAGAAAAGCAGAAGGACGGGACGTCAGAATGACCCCAGGGCAGCTGATTGGATTTGCCGAGCCTGGGATGCATTCTGCCACCGCCATCCCAATGCCAATAAATTGTAAACAGTGTCACGTATATTATCTATCA
Organism: Chroicocephalus ridibundus; assembly: GCF_963924245.1. Lineage (NCBI taxonomy): Eukaryota > Metazoa > Chordata > Aves > Charadriiformes > Laridae > Chroicocephalus > Chroicocephalus ridibundus. The sequence continues at coordinate 8,103,531 of NC_086316.1, forward strand.
TTAACGGAGAATGATGGTGCTGCCATTAACACCAGTGCTGTGGTTGGGGGTGCTTGACCAGGGACCCAGGTTCGCAACTGCAGCAAGATCATTAGTGCGAGATCAGGCTGCATGGACAGGTTTGAGTAATTAATGCACAAGAGGAAGAAGTTAGGAATTTCTTGCTTATATTAAATTAGAGCTGTTTGGATTTGAGTTTATTTCAAAGCATACTGACGCTTGATTACTTTTAGTAATAGGTGAAGTGCTGCAGAGTCAAGAAGCAGAAGGATTTTTAAAGATCTTACATAACTCTAGTGATATTTTTAAGCATATTAATTGGCAGGTGCTCCTCACAAATAAGGAGGTGACTTTCTGAAAACATACCTGCCCCTTGAGTAATAGCATGGCTTATTTTGCAGCTTTTATTACCAACGGAGTTCATCGCCTGTAAAAATGACGAAGGTGGCACTCATTTTTAGGAAGAAGTAGCCAGGAGGACACTTTCCTCCCCGACAACAAAATGAAGCTGTGAATAGAATCGGATCAGGAAGGGAAACGCGATGAAAATTTTCAAATTCTGCACTCATCCCAGACTCCCTGTGCCCCGCACAAGCCAAATTTGTTCAGCCCGTGTAACCTTGGAGTGTTGCCCCAGCCAGCCCACGGGTGGGCACGGCAAGCCCCATCCTCAGCTGCCTGACATCCTCCCAGCTGAAAAAAGCTGAAAGATGGGGGGGAAAAAAGGAAAAAAAAAATAAATCAAGTGTTTAATAACAGTGCTGTCAGTAACTGGCTTATACTCATTTTCTGCCTTTTGCTTGATAGAGCTACCCTGAACACCCAGCAGAGAGAAACACTTGGATCGCGCTGCACAGAGGCGGCCGAGCAGGAGGAAGAATCGGATGCTGCATCCCTCACCTTGAGGGTGACAGACAGGGCATTTTACTATAAATGTTTATGCATTAATACGCAGAAACCTGTCTGAGAAGGGTTTTTTTTCTGGATATCTTAATTCTGCTGATGCAAAGTGAGAGTGAAATTACAGGTGCCCGTTTGCAGTGCAGAATGCTGATAAACAACTTGCCATTTTGCAGTGGCTGGTCACATCTGGAGCCTTTTGGGATGCAAAAGTACTGGAGGATTATTGCAAAACTTAGAGACACTTATGTTACCATAACTTTTGTTTTTAACCTACATTTGTAGATTTTTTTTGTTGTTGTTGTTCTTTTGGAGGATTTTAGGGGTTATATTATACTTACTTAGCTAACCAGCTAAGTCAGCAGCAAAGCAAAAAGAGAGTCAGACCCACGGCTCTTGTCAGAAAACTTTTCTAGTTTGACCTTAGACTGAGACAGGCTGGTATAAAACCACGGAGCAGTGGATTGTGTTTCATTAATTTCAGCATATTTTAAAACTCCATAATCCACAGCCCCCAACTCTGACCTAGCGCTCCTGCTAAGTTAGCATGCAGTACTCGACACCATTGTATTGTGTTGGGAAAAAAAAAAAAAAAACAACTGTGTGATGAATTTGAATTTATTTCTTTTTCCACCTTTTAAGTTATCATAGTACTTCCTTAACATACAAAATCAACAGACACGCATATAGAGACAGATAGATGCATCCACAACACAGACTGAGAAGGCTATGGCAGTAAGAGTCCCGTGGTCTTACATTTTGTTGTGTTTTTTTCACAGTTATTCCTGTATGGACTACATTGATATAACATCCAATTCGATTGTGTGTATCACTGCAGTCTTCTACCATTGTCAAAGCGCCCAGTTACTCTCTCTTGAAAATCCCTACTGAAATTTGAGAGGCTGTTAGGAATTAACATTTCTTGAAAATATTACTTGCCGTTTCTATTTGTTAGCACGTGTATGGAAACACAGAAGGGCTTGAGAAAGGTTTCACTCTTCATGTTTCTCGTACACAGCAGTATTTTGAAATCCTTGCAAAATTTCCATCAGGTCACTGTAGTAATAATTATGCATGTATGCAGTTAATGTTCCCTGACTGCTTCTGATCCGCTGTGTCTGTTCCCTTTCTGTGCTCTCCTGTTGAGATCATACGGTCTGAATATAACACACAGCAGACTGGTCAGAACTCCACGCCCTAGCAAATTTATAAGCCCTGCTTGTGGAAGAAATATTCCAACCCATACGAAATAAAAAACCTAAATGCTAATACGGACAGTTTCCTAACATTTAGTATATATTTGTTGTGCTAGAAGTATCTGAAATGGCTTTGATGTATTTGCTGTGATTATCCACAATTTCCTGTTATGTAAGGTATCTCTCAGGAGACTTTATACTCAAGAATAGGTTGCATTGGGAATTATAACCAAGATCTGGCCCAGTCTGGTTTTTTAGCTCACTGAGCATTACTGTTGCGGAGAGCGCTGTATTTTTCCTATACTGTTTAGTGTGTTTATATAAAATATTCAGTCTGAAACTGAGAATGCTCCAAATTTATCCTCTTGTGGCACATGTGCTCTTTCATGAGAATCCAGTTAAATATAGGGGTTTCTTTTGCTTCAGAGAAGATATTGTCAAGTTGGGTCTGGCTTTCTTCCCCCTTCTGTTTGAAGGTCGGCGATCATTTAGGACAGTTTTCTGTCACACATTTCAAATGCTAAGGCAGTGTCTGTAGCAGGACACGGGCCATAATTTATCAGTGAGTCTCAATTTCTTCTTCAACCCCTTTCTGGTAACGTGGTGCAGAGAAGCATGGTTTCATTGAGGTTCACGCTTGATGATGGTAAACATCTATAACCGGGTGACTTTGGCCTTTAGTCCTTAGTTAGACAGTGCAACACGCACTACTTCTACCCCATCGAGACGCATTTGGTTGCACATTAATAGTTGTGGGAAGAGAAATCTGATAGTTCTTCCCCTTGACCATATGTGCTGGCTGCTGGTGTCACCTTTGGTAGCTTTCTTGGGAAGAACAGCGTGGGGGACGTAACCGTGAAGTTGGACACACGCCCCGGAGCTCAGCAGCCTTGCCACCTCCCCCATCCGAGCATATGATCATCCTTCTTCCACTTCTCTGTGCTTATTGCAGCATCTCCCATCACAGCTTCATACTTGACAGTGTCCTTTACTTTCAGTGTTTTCCTCTTACTATCCTCTTATAGCTGCTGCAGTCAAAGTCTGTTCTGTTCCTAGTTTCATCTTCTACTCCTCCAGCACAAAACACCTTTGCACAGAGTCTATGTGTGCTCTTGCAAATGTAAGTGCATGTATAAATGCATACGCAGGGTTTTTTTCCATTGTTTCCCGTTCCTAAAACTGCCCATTTTGCCTTTCTTGACATTCTCTATGCACAAAACATCATGAGGCGGCTCCTTCACAGTTCCATGGCTCAGTGCAGAAATAGCTACGGCTTTAAAATTTTGCCAGTAAAATGTTTTAAGAGATATTTAAACCATTAAACGTGTCAAATATATTCAGTTTTTATTAACTGAGCCAGTTAATAACATACAGATTTCCTTTGTGATTTTTGCCCTACCTACCTGCAGACAACAGGGCCCCAGCCCCCACCCCTGCTTGTAGTCCTTTCCTTTTCTCCATCCCTGCGTTCCAGCACCCAGAAGGGAACCGGGAAACTTTCACATTTGGTCAAAATATACTAAAAAGCTTGTACTTTTCACTAAGACATACATGCTGTCTTCACGCAAAGAAAACAAAAGTAAAAAAGTAGCCTCCTTGCTGTACCGTGAGGGGAATGGGGTGTTTGTTTTGTTATGCTGTTAGCTGGTGTCACACATGCTATGCAGGGTCCTTAACTGCACCGCGTAACGTTACGTTAGATTTTACTTCTCCAAGGAGTATTTCTTGACCCTGGCCCTGATGGCAGCGATCCAGAGGTCTTTCAGCAACACATGGGCTCAACAGTGTCCACAGAGCGGCCCCTCCGGAGCACCCACAACATCCTGCATTGTCAGCAGGCAGAGAGCGAGAACTGCAAGGATTTACGGCTCTCCGAATACTGCTGATTCACTGACAAAACCGGAATTAAATTGTACGATATTAGTACTATTCATAGCCCTTCCACCCCTGTTGCAGGCTGTAATATTTCTAAAGATGTGGCCGTTGGTGACAGAAACTGAAGATCATCTGCGAAACTCTCTGGCCATCACTAGTAGTTTCTTACCCACAACTTTACTCCCATAACTCTGGGATTTTGTAAACTACCTAGAAATACATCACCTGGGTAACTCGATAAGGAAGGAGTATGACATCCAGATTTATGGATGCATTTAAGAAAAAAAACATAAAGGTTGCTGTTCAACTGAGAAGCATTATGGGTTAGTGTGGTGCAGGAACACCTGCATCCCAGCGGATGACTTCCCTATTACTATTCACTGGAGCAGCTCTGGGACTGGATGCCTGGATTCTGTGCTTGACCCCCAAGCCTTTCCTGACAGTCAGATGCAGTACTTCTGCTGCATTGGTAAATGATATAATGAATATGGTTAAAAGGAGGGGGATACAAGGGTTAATGAGCTGTTGGCACTTCTCCCCTGCTTTGTGGTCTGCTAAGTGCACAAAATAACTTCATGCCAAATTCAGCACGTTTGGGAGTCCTTATCAGAAAGAATCTAAACTTGGGCACAGAAGATATATGGCGAAATGGGGATCCCTCTAAAAAGATGTGGTTGCAAAGAATTCAGTGATACTGAGACTATTTGTGCCAGGGAGAAAAAGGCTGTGTGGCTTTCAAGCTCGGTCCCCAGGAGGGGAGCCTGGGACCGGCGGTAAACCCAGGGGCTGTTGAGCCAAGCAGGGAGCCCCAGATGGCAGCCGGGTTGCTGACTGGGGAGGTGCCTTGAGATGGCAATTAACAAATCTGGGGAACTCTTGAGTTTTGAACTGTGTTCACCAAACTGTTCTTCCATCTTGCCCGATGATGATCCAAGATAGCAAGCTGCAGAAACTGTCCTGGGAGTGCAGGCTCTGTCCGCCAAGGTAAATGCCCTAATCACTAGTCTGCAGGGTCATATTCACCTTTTCTACATAATCTTCCTGGAATTTGGCATATGTTTCTGGGGAGGTGCGTCTAACTTCCAGATAGCCAAGTCTCTTCTCTCCCTGTGGTACGTTGAAAAAAAGTGGCTAGAGCTGCATTTTTGGAAGGGTCTGATCCTATGTAATAGTTCCTGGGAATATGGTGGAGGTGGAGAGAACCTGAACGGAAAGACATGTGGTTTCCATAGTGCAGTGGAAGTTAAGGCAGGAGATGTCAAACCTGGCTGCGCGGTGCCTGACAAAACGTTGAGTAAAAAGGAAAAGTCCTATGAGCCCACAGCAGCTGGAAAGGGACATTTTAGATTGCAGTATTCTGCGTAGCGCTTCAGTTCCAACCAAGCCCTTTTTCAGGTACCTGCATAGATCCTTTACTGAATCCAGCCCATCTAGTTTACGTAACATTTTGAAGAATTAAAATGCTGTGCAATTAGTGTTGATATTGTGATAGCTCAGGCAGGATCAGGGCTGCATCGTGCTAAGCTCTTCCAGACGGCTAGATAAAAGTCTCTGATCCATAAAGTAGACAAGGCATTAGTAGAAATACAACAGATAAAGCTGAAAAAACAAAGCTAGCTGCAACAGCAGCCCACAACATTTGTCCGTGCTGAAGGGTTGACAGTCAATCTCATATGGCATGGAGAAGGGGACAAGGAAAGGTGGCTCTGCTTGGCCTCACGGAGCACTAACTGTTATTACAGGCACTATCAAAGTTAGAGGAAATTGCATCCATTTTACTGTTGAGACATACAAAATGTACAAAGCTTTCCTAGCATCCATAAACAGTTAAATATATTAGAAAATAGAGGACATGAGCTTGCTGTTGTTCTTCAGTCTCAACTTGTATTGCTTTCAGTGGCCATTTAACCTCGATAAAGACAGAGGGATCCAGGCGCAATGTTTTTAATTACAAGTGGCATTTCTAAGCCTTCTGTGGTCTGCGCCTAATCCAAAAAAGTGACTTCATTTTGGACTCTGGCAGTATGGATGCTCTGTGTAAAAGGCAGACTGCAAACTAGTTTCCATCCTGCTTTAATAATAGGTTCAACAATCCAAAAAGGAACTTTAAACACTTTACTTTAATATTCAGACTTAAAGCTTGCCTTCTGTAAAGGGGTTTATAACCCAGCAATAAAAGACTGCCTTTGAAAGTTGACTTAAAAGGTCTTAGGAAAGCAGTGGATTTTTAGATTTAAGCTTCCAGTATTCAAAAAAAGATTAACCATTGAACAGAAATAAACAAATTGTTAGCTTGCATGACCAAATCTGCCCTGACTAGGTGATAGAGTTATCCTCCTTTGCACAGCCAAAATGTGCAGAAACACTTTGAGTTGTGCTTCCTGCAAAGGGAAACTGGTGGGGACTGATGCTTTGGGAAGAGTTTCTGCGGAGCATGGCACAAACCAAACTCTTCTGCAATTGCAGACCTGGCCCTTACCGGTGGGGCAAAGGCATGCACAATGAGCGGGAAAGGAGAGACGGAAAAGAGTAAGAAATGTAAAGAAAGAACTGAAACGCACGCTAAGATCTGGTTTCTACATGGCAGATAGCCAGAGGAAATATTTTTCTACTGGGTGGATAAGGGCTTGTCTTCTGCTGAGGTGTGACCAAACCCCACTGAGACTTCTGTGAGCTTTCAAGAAATTGGCAGGGGCCAGGGGAAGCCACGTGGAAAAACCCCAGTTTTTATCCAAATTAGATGTACATGTTCTGATGCATGAGCTAATTACTGTTTCCTTTGATAACGTCATAGGACATTTGCTGTTAAGAGTTTTCCCTGTATTTCAACTACTTATTTATTTTACTGATTTCAACCCAGTTTGCCTAGTTATACCACTTTCTCCACAGTCAGCTATTCTGTATAAATCCCAAAGATCCATCTTTCCCTCAGGAAGCTCCTGCTGGAGTCAGCTGCAGTATCCCTGAATTGGCTGGTAAAGGCCATTTGTACGTGTATTCTCGTGGCCTCTAAATGCTGGTACCATGCCAAACCCCCATGGCTGCCTTTTAGCCAAGCTATTTATACTACATATATATATATATATGTGTGTGTGTGTGTGTATGTATAAAAACATAAATTCTATCGCATCAGCATCTGGACGTTTTGCTCTGCTCCTTCTCTAAAATTACCTCTGTTTGTCAATATTTTTTCTTAGGATGATGCCTTCAGAACAAAATGTGAAATCACAGCAGAATATTTTATGTAATGCTGTGGTGTCTCTTTTCCTTGACACAGAGGAATAAAACAGTCTTAGGATAGTCTGTGTTCTTTACAGACCTCTGTCTCCTTTACTTTAATCTGGAAGATAATCATCCTTTTAGGGGCTCTCACCCATTTCCCAACAAGGCAGGTGGGTTTGGCTTTCGTTATCCCCTGTCCCCCAGCACTCTTTGAAGAGGAGAACCACAATCTTCTCTCTCAGATGCCAGCATCATTGGCTTCCAGGAAAGCGGCACGTGACTCCCACCGTGACACCATGCCCCTCTCCCAGCTGGCAGACGGGTCGCGCATTCCCTGATCACATCAGCAGGCTAAGTTCCAGTCCTCCTCCCTCATCAAGAATGACCATGGCAGCGCAGCCAGACTTCGTGGGATCCCACAGAGAGCCCTGCGGCTGTATCTCCTCGTGGAGGACCAAAGGTGATGTCCTCAGAGCGCCGAGGTCAGGGGCACAGGCAAGTGTCTGCTGCTTCTTGTCGTTGGCCTTTTTCATGAGGTTTGAGCTCCTCGTCCCACATGACCAATGTTCTACTTGCAGCCGATCTGAATTAATTTTTCAAGTGAAATTTTATGAGGCAGTATCAAATGCTTTCCTGAAATCCAAATATATTGCATCTACTGCTTTCCCATCATCTGCTAATTTTGTAATTCCATCAAAAATGCAATCAGGTTTGTCTGGCGAGGTTTATTCTTTATAAATCCCGTGATTCAATTTACCCACCAGTGGAGGATGGAGGACTGAGTCGAACCTTTGCAAGCTTAATCAAACTCATCCAAATCTCTCTGTTCGATAGAATGAACTGGAAGTTTTGCAAGAAGAGGCTTGCTCTCAGCATTTGCCTCACTTTGTGGTTTCTAATGGGATGGAAATACTGGAAGAAAAGGCTTTGGCACGGCATTTCCGTACTTCTCCACTATTTAAAAACAGGGAAAAACACTAAAAAAAAGTGTTTCTTTTAAAATAAAGTAGACTGTTTAAGACTGTAAAAAAGGGTTCTGGAAGATGAAAGAGAAATCGTTAGGTAACGAACAATTTAGGTACAACTTTACTTTTAATTGTTTCCATTACCCTTGCTGAACTTGCCAGAAAAAAAAAATGAAGACAAATAAAAATCCTAGACAGTTTGGGTAGGGCTTTGGCTCCTGAGATTCCACTGGCACATCTGGGATCCTCTATAGCCCCAATCTAACAGGCAGCTGGCAGACATACCATTGCATGACAGACAGAGAGACAATGTCTGCTATTTAAGACTTTTAAATTAGCATGGCATCTGATGAACTTCAAGACCTTGCACAGTATAGATCTCCCCATTTCAGAAAAAAACCCACCTCAAATCTTTCTTTCTAAAAATTTATCATTTTTATTCTCGTGGACAATTGCTTTCCCCTACCAAAACCCATATCCTTTCATTTGCTTTCCACCGTGTTGTGGAAACCCTTTATGTTTGCATTTTTGTGTTTGCATTTTGTGTTTTAATATTCCTGTTTGCTTTTATGTATTTGAATTTGAAAGGGCTTTCTTCAGTGTCTTTAATGTGCATACAGCTCAGAGAAGGGAATTCTTAGGACTTGTAAGGAACTTGGGCACTGAACCCAAGATTCATAAAAGATTATTTCTATAGACAAAACACTGAGGAATATAATAGTGGGGAGGAAATCAAAATTGAACTAGAGAGAGGTTTAAAGAGAGTGAATATATCATATACTATTGAGTGAAATAGACTTACCCTAAAGATGAGTCCAGTGTGCTGCTGCATGCAGTTCAATCAAGTGATTAAAAAAAACCAACCAGACAACAGGAGGGAAAACAGAAAACCAGCCTGGTTGATTAAAGTGTAAAATATCTTTTCTTTGAATATTGGCTAAACCACACACAAGTGCTTGGCACCTCAAGTTAATGTTGACGCTGCCAAAAGGGCTGAAGTTTGTATGTGTGTGAGGGATCTACAAACCCTTGTTGTACTGGGTAAGTGCCCTGAGACGCCATTTCACAAGCGAGTGCCATGAGAACATCTGCCCACGGGTCCTCTGCTGCGGTTGAAATAGCAGCAGCATCACTCGCATTATGTCACATCTATATGGCTTGTTCCATAATTGGGGGATAGCTTGCTTTGACTAAAATGGCTTAAGCAGGACATGCTGAAGCAGCTTGCGTGGCAAACCTGGACGCACAGCCCTCAGAAGGGTAACAGCAACAGGGGGTAACCATGCCACAGCGACAGTTTCTCCAGATGGTGAAGCTGCAGCTGGAAGAGGATGTGCCCACAGCTTGCCTTGCCTGCCCCTTCCAAAATGTGTTTGGTCAGCCTGGCTGGCAGCTGCTCCTTTCCTGATAGGTCCTGGGTAGCGAAGAGATGGTCTTGTATTTGCAGTCAAGTAATTCTTCAATGCCTTGGAGAGCCATTGTGTCCATAGCCAGATACACAGGCAGTCCTTCTTTGGAAAAGCTGGTAAGTAATTGTATAATCATTTCTATGGTGACAAAGAGTGAGAACATAACTTCAAGACATTTAGAATAATAATGTGCCTAAGCAAGTGCATATTTTAAAATGTGTTGCTTGTGCATGGAAAGGTCCTAGGCAACTTCTGGCAGCCAGGAGAGACAGTCTACCCTAAACCTCCTCACAGCAGGCAGCTACTCCGTCTGAAAATTAATTTCAAGAAACACAACTGACCACTGAGCAATTTTAGCAGTAGTTCTTGCTGAACCTTTTGTGGTAAACAATGTTGTTAGCTGAGCACAGAGTGATTGGACTTCAAAATTAAGAGCCAGGCCCACAGGCAAGTACAGAAATACCGCACTGGCCCTGGTATACTCGAGCATACTTCGTTAGGAGGCACACGCACCCCTGAATTCTCACACCAAGTGCAGCACCTGGAAAAGCAAAACGGGCAGCTTTTATATGCAAAACGAACTTAGATTCACCTGCTTGCCTGAACTGTTTCTGAAAAATGACTCTTAAAATATTTCCAATAAATCAGTTAAAAAATGGGCTTAAAGACCTCTGTCAAAGGATATTAGTAATGCGTGAGCACTAAACATGCTTTTGCTAACTTGAATCTGAATGTAAGACTTCCTTGGGAAAGGCTGTTGACTGAATTCAAATTCAAATTGCAAGACAAAACCAAAGAGATAGATAGATATAGATATAGATATAGATATAGATATAGATATAGATATAGATATAGAGATGTAGATGTAGATGTAGATGTAGATGTAGATGTAGATGTAGATGTAGATATAGATATATTTTCAGGGAAAGATACATCAGGTTATTCTTAAAAGAACAGGAAAGAATGGAGTGAACCTTGCCTTCTATGCGTATCATACATGATCCTATACGAACTGACTTTTCTCACAAGTCTTGAGAGAAAAGATAATATCAGGAAAAATTTTAATAGCTTCAGAAGGTTTACATAGTGAATTGTATGAAACATGTTGACTATTTCTATGCCTTTTGCTTTGGCTCTGTCATTTTTAGCTCAAGTCTTGACATAGTTGGCTTCTAATGTACACTTAAACAATGAATATAGGACAGATTTTAAACTCTAATATGCTTTTCATTATGTAAGACATTTTCTATGTTTCAGATAGCTTGGACAATGTCACTAAACTTGTCAGATTCTCCTTCTGCTTCTCATAAACTAACACAATACTGTTGAGTTCGGCTTCATACTCCTGCAGAGAAATATCCAAATCCATCCAAAAGATTGTTTACATTGACATCAGAGGGGACGGAAAACAAATTACGACATTTGTATTTGTGTTAGGAGCCAGATACTGCCAGAACCATGGAAATCAGTGGCAACACTCTGATTAGATGCTAGCATTTATAAATCCATTTTTTATTTTTAAGCAGACCTAATTTGCGAACCTTGAAACAGTTTATTAGTCCCCTACTGTTTTGACTTCCATCTGTCCAAGTACTTCTTGAATGAGAAGGAGATTGTTGGGTAATAGCTGTTGAAGATATATGTATATATATGTGGTGTGTTCACTGGAAAGGGTTAAGAGCAAAATTTCCTCACAGTTTCCCTCATGTGCTTCCAAAAGTTTGAAGTTTGTTATTTCCTTCCTCCTTAGCAGTAATGCTAATACACCGTGATCCATCCTGGTTTCAATGGGAAACTCATTCAAGAACAGAGAACATAATCAGACCTGCTGCATCTGAATTTAAGATTTATTGTATCCCTAGATATGACAAGCACCTGTGGAGGTGACAGGGGATTCATAAAAGACAGTGAAAGAGAAAAAAAAAGCTCTCAGTGGAAAGAAAGGTAGTTCTTAAAATTGATTTTAAGGAACCAGTATGCAGGGAGAAATTAAAATATAATCTAAAATGGACTCTTTTTTTATTATTGTGTATTTCTTTGCTGGAATAATTTGTCATTTCCATTAACATGAAAGTTACCTTTAATACTGACAGCTTTTTAAAAAAAAGGACTATGTTTGTCAGGACTGAATACGCTTAAACAGCAGTATCAAATCCAGAACAATTCTCATGAGTGGCCACCGACTGATGATAGAAAGTGGAGTCATTTGGGAAGTCACATCAAGTGCCTACTCCTGCTCCCACTTATGGCAATGAGAAATCAGGGCCAAAATCTTTAAAGCATGGTAGTCTTACAGAAAGACCAGGGAGAAAGCTAGCACTTGGAAATTAAATGGTTCCCCAATTCCTTCCTATTTTGAGCAACTGAGGTGTTCTCTTCTAGTGAAACATTTTTATCCCCATGTTCATGTATCACTTTTTTTTCCATTTGAAGGTGGGACACTTCAGGCTTACAAGAAATTTCAATACACGGAAAGAGTATGCCTAAAATCTGAGGTATGACCCAGAGTCTTGTCAAGAAGAGATAAAATAATGTAGCTTTTCAGAGCCATTAACACATGTCTCACTAGTCTGGCATAAGCTCGTTGAGCTTAACCTGCTGGTGGGCCTAACTAAAAATGGCATAAGAAGGACCAGCTACGGAGGAAAATTAAAATGGTCTCTTTCAGAAAAGGTTCACGACAGGACAGACGGATTGCTACAAGGGTTTTGTACTGGGCAAAGAGAGTAATAAGAAACCAAAAACTTTTGGCATTTCAACTTTATTGAAAAAGGGTACAAAGGAACCACCTCTGCATATTGTAAAACTCACAAATAAATTCTTTACAGCTGCACAAGGAAAGATAACAATGAGAGCCCAATATTTCATTCCTAGCACAGTAAAAAATCCTATTATAGTCAATGCAGTTATGGGTGCACCAGCTGTATTCTGGGAATTCTATATAACTCTTGTCTGTTTCTGAACCAAAACCCCCAAGGCCAGCTTGCAAGATTAAAAAGTCCTCCTCTTTCATATACATGCCCTTCCACATCCCTGTTCGTTTACCAATGTCTGGAATTAAGTAAGTTGTCATAATCAGACATGATGCCCTTCCAGGCCAGGGAGGAGCTTTTCAAGAGCTGCCTTCCTACCCTGCACTCTTGTATATTATCAACTGTCATATAAAAAACACACCTCTTAATGCACATTACTAAAATCTATAACTTGGGATGCACCAGTCAGACATGTCTTGTGCTACTGGAGGAATGTTCTGGGGTGGTTTCTTTTTTTTTAAGGGCAGAAGAGAATGAAGAAAAAAAAAAAAGAATAAAGAAAAAGAAAAAGGAAATGGAAGAAATTAAAACATCTCTGCTTCTCCATACCACTTTTAAATCACCAGGGAAAAAAGGCTACCACAGGTCAGGTAAGCATCATGGAGCTGGGCTATAAATTTTGACCTTGGGTATGAAAAACAATAAAAGAAAGATATTTTAAATAACACCGTTCACCTTAAATGCTTCTTACTCAGATATCCTAGGAAACTACCATGCCAGCCAGCCTACCAGCAGCAAGTATGTGGAGAACTCAACAGCAGAGAACAGATGGGAGAAGCCACTGTTTCTAATACAGCCCTAAGGCATCTCTGTTCCCTTGTTCAGGAATTCATTTGTAACTTTCTCTGTTGCAGCTGCTTGGAACAGGACTTGATTCTCCTCAAGGATCCGCAGTACCAACTTGCTTGGACAGAAAGACCACCTGGGGAGAAAGCAAGTGGCTTCAACCATGAGAGCCACTCTGCCTGCGCAAACAAATCTCTCGTGGGCCAAAGCAAGAGGTCAGAAGAGTTCGTTCAGTTCAGCTCCCTAAATAACACCACCAGACTTAGATATGGTAAGCATAACTCAAGAAACCAGCAGACGAGTCATTAGCAAAGGTTTTCATTCAAATATACTGGTTTATATCCAGAAATGGAGAAGTGGGAAACCTTTTGGAGCTTTCAGTTCAGTCCAGTCCCATGACTTCCGTAGTCTCCCAAAAGGCTCTTACATCCCTTTGCGTGCAGAGTTCCTTTGTGCTAGAAAGCCCCAAAAGGGTTAACTTTAGACCTAGCAGTCCCTGGAGAGCCTGCATTGAGGTTGTCCTCTCTCATTCATCACACTGCATTTCCAGCAGTTGTCTTAAATGAGAGAGAATATGAGTAAGTGTCCTTTAATCTAAGAAATTGTGATGTGCTAAACTTCGGCAATTAACTTCAATTCCTTGCTCAACCTGTTTGAAAGTAAAGCCAGAACAGATCTAGAGGTGAAGAGCAGTGGGAGGTGTATTAACCAGAAACCTTCTTAGATACATCATTAAACGATGGAAGTTAATGGCATCTTTAAAGGTATTCATGCTGCACAGAGAGTGCAGGTGTGGATACATACCATATTACAGACACTGTGCTACTGTTTACTTCTACTAAAATTCAATCATCTTTTGTGCCTATTCATTTTCAATAAACGTTTAATATTTTTCTTCATTTTGAAGCCAGCAGTGATTATTTCCATACCTCCCCCTGGCATGGTGATGGCAGAGTATTTCATAAGTATTTCAGAAAGAAAGCCTGCAGATTCACGTCAAATTAGTTTCTGAGTTGAATAAATAATTGCAGATACATCAATGAATTGGATTTTTCGATCGTGAATATTCATAAGTTAGCGTCATATGACACTCACAGAAGTTGGTAAATGGGATTTTGAAAAACTGTGCTCTGCTCTTGTTTTGTAGTTCATCCTGGACTTCCATAGAGGCATTTTCAGGATAGGGACCTTAGAGAAGAAAATGATGAAGCAGAAGAGCAGAGAAGAAAGGGGAGAGAAAGGAGAGTTTGTTCTTTCCATTAATATTAAACTGTCCATTTCCCAGCTGCAGGCTCATGAAAAGGAGACTTCTTGGTGATTACCTAGTAATTCAAACCTTACAAACTCACCTCAGAACACACAAAGACAAGGTAAAAAAGGATTTTTTTTATTGCAGTTTCATGAAATCTGATCCAGAGCAGAGCTTGAAGAATTCACTAAGCTTTTGAACACATATGCAGACTGGTATCAATTTCTTTTTTCATTTCTTCCTTACCAGATGAACAATATATATTAACAATATCGTGTGTGTGTGTGTGTGTGTGTATGTGTGTAAACATGAGTAGCTTTCATAAATGGAAATGCCAAAGAATACAAGTAATAGTCTGGTTTCTATAAAAGGCTCTGTCTCACAAAACAATCTGCTGCACAAACCCAAAACAAATCTCTGAAACAATATTCACGTGTTAACATTACAGAGTATGCTTGCCTTTTACCTGTTTACCTATTCCAAATAGAAACCAAGAAATGTTGAATCAAAGATGAACCTAAGTAGCAAAATATCTTCACAATCCCCTGGTACTATTACCACAGAAGTTTAAATAACTTCTGAGTTAAAGGGTTCCCCTGCCAAGCTAGTTCATCCCCGGGGCTGTGACACTGCCTACACCCCATTATAACCCTGCTTTACCCTTTACCTATAGAGAACGCAGAATGAAAAGGCTGTAATTTGGTCCCTCTGGTGTAACTGTGCCTGTAACACACGGTTCTAAGAGGGGCTGATTTTGCTGCAGTTCCTCATATCTCTCAGATACCCATGGAAAGCCAAAGGATATTGACGAAGTAAGTTCTACATCTACTTTTGGTTCAGTGAAGGCTTCTGTGAGAAATAATCAACATCCTCTTCCTTTTTTTTTTCTTTCTTGGTTCCACACACTATCAAGCATTTTTAATCAATTTTCCTTGTTATTTTGCTGGCTTTTGGGGAAGGTTCTGTGGTTTATATTCCTGTAATAGTTTTGTTCATTTATGAATCTGTGTTCTCTTGGAAGTTTAAAAGAAACAAAACATATATAAGTACAAATTAATGAATAATGCTGTGGTTTTCTTTCTTACTTTTAACACTGCTATTGGCCAGCTGTTAAACAATCAGTCAGATCTGGTATAACTTTGATTTGCTATGTGCCAGTGTTTTTAATCACTGCCACCCTCTCCTTGGGCTCCAGGTCCAAAACAGGATGAAACTGTAGCAGTTTTCAATATATCTATTCCTAACTGAACATGAAAACCTCAAATAGTTCATAAAAAGCAGAAGCAGCTCAAATGTTCGTGTTGAAAGCAAATGAATTAGCACTCAGCTATCAGAGTCCACTGGCATATGTCATACTTGTTGAAGAGAAGAGCAAGCCCCCAGACAATGATTTTATTTTCTATGATTCTTGAGATCCAGAGAAACTGGATCCTTTGCATATCAAGTGCACAACACATCTCCCATATCTTCCCTGAGCTATACGTATCAAAGAAGGCAGAAAAGTTCCACAAAACTGCTGAACGTTTGCATGTGTTGATAGAGCATGGCTGATATGGTACACCACTGCGATGATATTTAATTCACCAATATGTGCTCAGTAAATATACGGAGAGAGAGAACCATTTTATTCATCTTTTGTGTTAAGTATGAACTTCTAATGTAAAGATCTACCCAGAGAATAGAACATCACATGTGTTTGTTTTATAAAACTGTGTAAAGGTTTGCCAAAGCTGTCACAGTATGATAGCTTTGGCCATTTATTTTCCCAGATCTTCACTTTGAGTGCTACTGCTTGCTTGGGAATCTTTTTTTTTTTTTTTAAAACAACAGAATTTAATAAATGTAAAAATGTTAAGAGTTCTGAAGAGGTTATTTGCCCTAATTGCGGTTTATTGCTGGCTAAAGCCAAAGTCCTTCTGTTGATGCACCTGTGCAACCCCAAGCCTGCAACTCTAGGCCTACAGCCCATGAAACGCAACCTCACTGGTATACCTTCACAAAATTGCATTTCGACTAATCCTAAACCCAAAAGAAACAAATGTGTTAAATAAGCCTGTTGAAGTCGACAGCAGTCTGCATATGTCAAACCAACTAAGGAATTATCACCAACTCCATACTGGGTTCATCATTTTTCTGTAACATATTGCTGAGTGTAGTGACCCTGCAAATAAAAGCAATTTTGATTTTGCTAACAGCAGTTTTGATTCTGCTAATGTGATTTCTTGTTTGTTTTTGGGTTTTTTTTAGCATAGCACTAAATGCTAAAAGGGGCAGCTGAGGCACCACGGCAGTAAAATTCTTACCTTCAAATCCCTGCACCTACATCATGTAAAGACAGATCTACCCATGTGGAGATTTGTGTAGGATTGGGGTCCAATTTAGCCTCACATCCACCTATATCCCCAGTTTTGAAGCTGTTTTTCTTCTAGTTATTGGCACATACAGGACACAGAATCATATTCCTGATGTGACACGTGACTGACCCAGCAATGGTGACTTTCAGCTGTCCTTCAAATGATGAATAACTGAGGCTATGAACTATTTTTTTTTTTTTTCCACAGACTGGGTTGTCTGGTAACATATAGTTTCAGTCAGATAGCTGAAAACAACCAGTTTTAGCCATGCTAACCAAAGAAATGAGGGCAATCCCACATGCTGCGGGTGTTTAAGTGTATGTCAGTCATAATTTTAACCCATTACCCAATTATCAACAAAATTTGACAAAAAATTAGCAATTCTAGTTCTATAAGTGAAAATACATGGCTGGGGAGGAAACGAAGACCGTATCTGAGCTTTTCTGCATGAGAGGCAACACGAGTTCAACCCTTAGCCAGCACCAGAGAAGGCACACACGTGACCATCTGTGTGTATGTGAGCGAGCGAGAGGTTGTGAAAGCCCCTCCAGTGGAAACAGCATCAGGGAGATCTGAAACCACATAAGACACCAGAGAATGAAGTCATAAGAGCTAATATGGAAGAAACCAGTACTCAGAAACGTGTTTTTTTCCATTATGTGAGCTAAGATTCAGAACTGTGCCTCACTGTGTGCCCTTTACAGATAATTTGTGATACTCTGCATTGCATGTGTACACAAACGGGAAGCTAGAGTACTTACTTACATGTGCAAGCAACCATATTATCATCAGCGAGAGCAATGAACTAACGAAAGTTTTGTTCTTACCAAGTTTTATTTTTAAGCTGAACCTAGTCAGGTTCTCCCTGGCCCCTTCATGGATGAACTGTGTCACAGGAGGCTGCAAAACATCCTTGCCTCCTGTAGCTCTGTGCTGGAAGATGTCCCCAGCTCCCTTCAGTGAGCGGCTTTGCATCTCACAGGACAAGTATCCTTTAGCAGGAAAGAAGAATTCAGGCAACCAAGTACGGCAGAACAGCCTTGGCTTTCTGTGGTGCTGGAGACTCCTTCCAGGAGAGCTGCAGAAACACCTATAAAAGGTATCATGGAGGGAAAGAGAGAGCCCTAGCTAGCAGGAGACCTGCGTGACAAGCAGGTTATTAGTAAGCCTTTCTTTGAGACCCAGAATCATAGAATTCACAGAATATCTCAAGTTGGAAGGGACCCATAAGGTTCATCCCTCCCTACTACTGCGCTGTAATTACTTTTATTTCCTCCCAACTTGAAAAGAGGGACAAATAAAGCTTTTGTTTTGCTCTTGTGACCCATGCATTCCTCCTATCTTCATTCTCTGATAATGATTTAGGGCTCATCTCACTCACCTGAGCAATTCTTACTCATCTGTATGGCACAAGAATGAAAGTCTGCAGAATGAGTTCATAGTTAGAAACTCCACAGAAAGATTAAACGTCCTGCAGAAGGAGGAAAGATTCCTCAGAAAGGCTTCAAAGCTGCCATGGTCATGTATCAGTTGAAAAAGACCAGACAAAAGTGTCTCTTTCCCATGATACCTTCTCCAAAAAATCTTCCCAGCTACACAACAATAACTATATATAACTAGAATTAAAATAAGGGAGAACCAGTTACTGACTTAATTTCCTGAACAGCCCTTTGTTAAGAGCTGTGTGAAACCTGCCAGTTAGATTAATTGATGATTTTGAAAATCAACAGAATGTGCAGAACTATATAGTAATTGTATATATTACTGTAAGTATATGCAGAAAACCATGATCCTTTAACATAAGTTACATTGTTTAAGTAAGTCTTATACAGCCACACAAGTAATGTTTCACTGCAGACATTCTTAATGTTAATCCGTAATGTAACTAGCTGCAGTAAGAGAGAGGGAAAAAAACCCACCCAGTTTGTAGCTATCCTGTATCTCAGACAGGGTGATATAACATAACATATGTTTTAAAATGATAAAGACTTCCAAGAATAAGACGCAGTTTCCAGAAAAATATTCATACACGCCCAAACAAAGGCAAAATCCTGTAATAATTGAATAATTGCAGCTTTCTGTGTCCAAGAAGTTTAAAAAAAAAAAATCCAGCCCAAACCAGCCCTTTTCAGTGGCTTAGCTGGTCAACACTCTTACACACAAAGCCCAGTGCTCTTCCCTAAAACCCAAGAATTAATCAGCATTATGTAAGAGATTTTTATAACACTCTAAAAATACATTGTGAATTCCTTTCCAGTGTCGGACCGAGAAGCTTTAAAGTACTGCCACCCCTTCATCCCCCTTTTTAACAAACACTGCATCTTCATTTCTGATACTAGAAACTTAAATTTGTCTCAGTATTTGTGCCTCGAATCCCATTAATTACAATATTGGCCTCATGAGATACAAGTGCTGCTGCTAAGAGCAGTGTTTGTGCTCAAAATGATTGGAGCAAGGGCACAGATACACAGATATAATACACATATAAACACTTTAAGAAAGCATTAATGGCACATAAAACTTCATAAGACTATTTGGATGTTTTCATATTAATTTACCTGCTTACTAAGCAAACTTTTGTATCCACGCGATAATGTTTTGTTTGCGTGAGGCTGATAGATAATACACCATGATAGCATTCCTGCCAAGGCAGTGGTAACATTAGCCTGGCAAATCTACAGCAGAGTCCTGAGTACTTTTTTCCTTTTTGTGCTCTATTTTTCATATGCATAATAAATAAGTACCAGCACTATTTCTGTATTTTCCACTGAAGGAACTCTAAGCAAAATTACAAAGTCATCACCTGAACTTGAACGGTAGCCTGGGAACCAGACCTGTAAAGAGGAGGAGTTTTAACATTGTCATCGGGGACAGAGCCATCCTCCTCATGTCCGAGCATCTACCCCTGCCCTCCCAAAGTTCCTTCCACTCAGACCCAACTCAAAATTCTATCTATGAACATGCAAGGCATTTGCAGACCAAAATAAATCACAAGAATGCAAATAAAGTACGTGAAGAAAAATAACAAAGTATTTTCAGCTGTTAAAATCTTGTCATGGAATACGTATCTAAGGACATTACAGCAATCTCATGATTGCATTTTTAGGAAACATCTCAACATTGTCCTTTTCCAGCACAACTTTTCCCCATACAAGGCTGACCCAACACTGACATAGCCATCTTCTCAAAATAACCCCCCACCCTTCAAACCACAAACAAATCAATCAAAACTATTGAGGCAAACAAGAGATTTCACAGGGGAAAAAAACAAAGAAGATGCAAAGATGACTGCCTTGCCCAGGAATGATTTCACCATTGTTATCAGTTTCATGTGAAAGCAGTGCTGATACTATGGCTGATGGGTGGCTGTACAGAGCCTTAGAAGGGAAGTAGTCAAGGTGTCTGATGGGATGATAACAGCTCTGCCACAAGGGCAAGCAAATATTTAGATGAAAATTGTACTCTGGATTATGACGATCCTGTCGCAAACTAAGTGTCAACTATCCTTTGTGTGTATCCTTTGTGTGTTTGCCCAAGGGTATCCACGTTCACTCTTTTCCTTCCCTCGGCAACTCTTATTTTTTTACATTTTACCCACAGCCCAAGCCCTTCTTTGTTCTCTGTCCTGATTCTTTCTCTGCCTTTCTTTGTACCATTTTCTGCTACCTGTATTCACACTGAATGCGATCAGTCACGTGGCTACTCTCCACCTGAACTCCATGGTACAAGACATATAAGCATTATTTCGTTTGAATGGGGGAAAAATACCTTCCTTTGGTTCATGCTTCATTAACATGCCCTTCTCAGATTCTCTCCCTTGTCTCTTTCCTCTTTTATCACCCAAATTCAGTCTGCATTGTTCTTGTAATTCTTTTCTTTTTTTGTCCTCACCCATGGCCATTTTCGCCTCCTTCATTTCCTCTGTTAGCTTCTCCTACCCTTTCCTTTGCTCCTTCTTCACTCGTTTTCTCCTGCCATTTCCCATTTACTTTATTCCCCCACCAGAACTGGCTGTTGCCACCATGCGCATCGTTCTTCCGCTGGTTTCACTGGCGTAACTTGGAAGTGGGCGGGAGCTTCAGTCCTGCCACAATGTGGATACCAGGGTGACCGCTGCATGGAAAGCACATCCTGCACGAGACCCACTCCAACCACTCTCTCCCACCGACTTGTCAATTCAAAAAAACAGAGCAGGGTGAAAGCCTGAGACAGGCAACCAACTTTGGCACAAGGATGGCTTTTGTTGTGCTTTATGTATGCTTTAATCTCACAAATGGTTGCAGTGAGTCGCACATCCCACACACCCGGCGCTGTGACGGGGAATTGCCCATGTGCAGCTACAAGCACCTCGGGCTCTTCAGCCTCTCTTCTCCTTCCTCTTGCCTCTGCTATGCCATCGCTAATTTGTTCCAGTCGCTCATCAAGACTCTCTTAATCTGCCCCCCCCTACAATTTCACCTCACCAACCGTTTCCTTCACTCTAGCAGCTCAAAATCCAGAGGATTTCCCCACCCCCCCCCCCCCGCAGCTCCAACAATGATAAACAGATGCTGGTGGTCTGTGCCTCCTACAACTTGCCTCCTCGCATTTTGCGTGGCGCTTGTTGTTCCTGACCTTTGCCTGCCAGCACAACGGGGAGATGGCTGTATTTACAACCCGGGCTGACCAAAAAAAGCGCTCCGAGGGCCTGACATTAAACACCAAAAGCCCCCATGGTATACACACATGAGGAGGTTTACAAGATTAGTCAGACGTGTGTAAAGATAAGCAGGTATCAACATCTGCAAAATTTGGGATTATACTTTTAGCAGGAAGGGGAAAAAAATAAAATAAAAAATCCAGAGAATGGGGTACTTCAAAAAAACCCCAAGTAATAAAAGGGCCCCGCGGTTGTGTTGTCCCAAACCAGGGTGGTTTACCCAGTGTGCAAGATGCCAAGATACACACAGGGTAGATCAGTCGCTCTCTTCCCATCATCTCTCTGGAGCACACAATTATTTGCAATGTACCTTTAAAAAAATCAAAGCATTTCCTTGAATTTTCTTTAGACGGGTTTTTTTGGGGGTTGTTTTTTTGGTGGTGTGGGGTTTTTTTTGGTTTTTTGTTTTTTGGTTTTTTTTAAGCTTTTCTAAGACAGGCCGTGTTGGTTCAGGAAACGTTTCCTCCCCGCCTCCCGCCGCCGAGGGCCGGTCTGGGCTCCAGCCCGGGAGGCCCAAGTTGCTGCCAGAGAGTGGCCAGGTCGCCGCGGCGAGCCCCCTCCACACGGGGCTGTCCCTCCCGTGACAGGGAAGGTCCCCTCGGCCCGACCTTGCCCTTCCATAGTCTGGGGGGAAGGCTCTGACCCTCCTGAGGGAACGGGGAGGGGTGGCCAGGTGGGGGGGGGGGGGGCTCTGAGGTGCCGGGGCGAGCCCTGAGGGGCGCTGAGGGAACAAGGGGGGCGGTGTGGGGCGAACCCTGAAGGGCGCTGAGGGAACTGGGGGCGATGGGTGGGTGTGGGGTGGCTTTGAGGTGCCGGGCGAGCCCCGAGGGGCGCTGAGGGAATGGGGGGCGATGGGCAGGTGGGAGGGCGAGCCCTGAGGAGCGCAGAGGGAACGGGGGGCGGGGGGCTGGTGGGAGGGTGAGCCCTGAGGGGCGCTGAGGGAATGGAGTTAGCGGGTAGGTGTGGGGGTGGCCCTGAGGGGCCGGGGCGAGCTCTGAGGGGCGCTGAGGGAATGGGGGGCAATGGGCAGGTGTGGGGGGCTGGCTCCGAGGGGCCGGGGCGAGCCCTGAGGGAACGGGGGGTGATGGGCGGGGGTGGGGGTGGCCCTGAGGGGCCGGGCCGAGCCCCGAGGGGCGCTGAGGGAATGGGGGGCAGGTGTAGGGGGGTGGCTCTGAGGGGCCGGGGGGTACCCTGAGACGAGCGGGGGAGCTGACGGGGGTGGCCGGCTGCAGGCAGCGAAGAGGCCGGGGAGGGAAGGAAGGAGGGTAGGCGGCGGGGCTAGCTGGCGGCGCCGGCTGCCGGAGTGAGTCCGGTCCGCAGTTTGCGGCTCGCCGCCGCGCTCTCCCTCGCCGGCAGCGGCGGCGGGCGGGGCGGCGGGCGCTGGGAACAGCCGGTTGTTTAAAATCCTTCTAGAACCGTTTCTAATTCCCCCTTGCGCCGGGGAAGGGAGAGCGCGAGCGGGGGGGGAGAGGAGGAGCCGGGCGGGGGGGGGGGGGGGAGAGGAGGAGGGAGCAGCCCGTCAGGGTCTCCGCCTGTCGATCACGGCGCGGGGGGCGTGCCCGGCCGGCCGGCCGGCCAATGGTGTGTGTGTGTGGCGGCGTCTCCATGGTGACGGGGCTGTTCCCGGGGAGGCTGTGATGGGTTGACAGGTGCGTGACAGTCGGAGCTCTCCGCAGGCATGTACGGCAAAGGCAAGAGCAACAGCAGCGTCCCGTCCGACAGCCAGGCCAGGGAGAAGTGAGTACAGCCCCAGCGGGCCGACCCGCGCCGCTCCGCGCCGGCGGGATGCGCCCTTACGCGGCCGCACAAAGTAACTTTGCTGCCGGCGGGCGCGGCGGGAGGCCGGACCGGGCCGGCGTGAGGGGGCCGGCGGCCGCGCTGCCGGGCCCGCGGAAGAGGGGTGTGGGTGGAGGGCTTCCCCTCAGCGGGACAGCGGCGGCCGGGCGAGGGGCCCGCAGCGGGCTAGCCCACTCCCCTTCCGCGGGGCGAGCGGCGCTGGGCTTCCCCCGCTTCGTCGCCGGGGCCGCAAGGTGCCGGGACAACTTGGGTAACAAAGAGAAACGGGGACACGGGGACGGGGGGTCGCCCGCCCGCCGCTTCCCAACTCGCGGCTTGGCAACTTTTAGCCGGGACGGCGCGGCCCGGCGGCCTCGGCCCGCATTGTTCTGCGGGGGTACACGGGGGGGACACCGCGCCCCGGCTCCCGCCCCGCCAGACAAAGGTGCTGCCGGGGTGGGCACGCACCCCCCGCATCCACATCCCCGCCTGTTTTATTCGGTTTTATGGGGGGTGCGGGTGCGCGGCGGGGCTCCCTCGCACCCCCTTGGCCTGAATCCGGCTGGGGCCGAAACAGCCTGCGAAAACTACTTTTTTTTTTTTTTTCTCCTCCGAATAAAATCTCCAGCTGAACCGCGCGAGGGCTCCTTTCTTTTTTTCCTTTTTTTTTCTCCTTATTTTTTTTTCCCCTCTCCCCCTCCCCGTGTAAACGCAGGGCTCTCGGGAGCGGGGGGAGAGCCAGCGGGACCACCCCCCCGGTCCGTGCTGCCCGGCGGGATGCGGCGGGCAGACCCCCCCTTCTCCCCGGGGCAAGAACTGGGGAGGAAAACGAGTGTTTTTTTGGAATGGCCGGCGTCTCTTTAAGTTGTCTGTAGTGCTTCTTGGCGTGACTGAGGCCGGGGAGGAGGCGGCGGTGGTGAAGGTTGGGGGGTGGGAAGCCCGTGTGAGGGGGGGAGGAGGTGGCTTCAGGCTGGGGAAGGTCGGGGTGAGGCTGCTGAGGGTGCCCGGAGATGGAGACCTTCGGACAGAGACCAGGTTTGCACCCCTTGGCTTCAAAAATCGCATTATTGCTCCAAAATAAATTGCACCAAACACCAGGCTCAATACTCCAGGCACGGCTGATGAGTTTCCCTTCGGGCAGTTTGTCGTGAACCTTCACCTAAAAGTTTTTTTTTGGTTGGGTCTTTTTTTTTTTTTTTTTTTTTCCTACAGTATTTTAGGGACTTCCTAATTCCAGAGACTGGCATGTGTGCTTCCTGGAACAGCAGCAGGCCAGGCATCTCTCTTGCTACAGGAGAGGGAGATGCGAGGGGAAATTTAAAGTGTTATGTTTGGGAATTTCACATGTAACTTTGCCACGGGAAGGTAGAGGAAGACAGAGGCAGCACTGACATGAAACGTTAATTGCTGAGATAGAGTGGGAGACGCAACTTGGGCACTAAAATCTAATCAGCTAGTGGCACTTCTTACTCCTATGTACGACTAATTTTAAAAATAATTGCTTAAGTGGCTAGTGGCAGCATTGTTTATTTGGTATAGGAAAATTACACAGTTAAACCATTTTCTTGTACTACATAGTTGTTGGTGTTAGTCGCTACAGTTGGTAAGTTCC
This sequence comes from Chroicocephalus ridibundus, assembly GCF_963924245.1. Classification (NCBI taxonomy): domain Eukaryota; kingdom Metazoa; phylum Chordata; class Aves; order Charadriiformes; family Laridae; genus Chroicocephalus; species Chroicocephalus ridibundus. Next base: position 8,128,387 of record NC_086316.1, read on the forward strand.
TGAAGGGCATAATAGGATCACACGGTGGGACTAGATAAGATAAATCTATAGGGCTGCTCTTTGTTAGATTAGATGAAAATCATGTTCTTATAATTCTCCTTTGCAAAAACTACCCAGTACAAGCCGCACACACAACTGTTCTGGTCCTAGGGATGAAACTTTAAACTGTTTTCAGTCTTGTTTCGTGGTAGCTGATTTTTCTCCTGGATTCTTGCTGCCATAAAGCACATAATATCTCATGTGGTATGAAAATGCTTAATAATTTTCAGGGCAAGCCTGCCAAACTGACCTATTGCCAAGTAGCATCTGCCCTCCTAAGTAAAGTTATGGGGGGCCTGCTAGATGGTGCTGTTTGATTTAAATACACTTTGTCTCCCACTCATTATAACGAACAGCTGGAAATGTGAATTCCTCATGTATAGATTATTTTATGCAAAACACCCGAAATGGATTGTTCTTAAATCACGGACTTGACAGATTGGTAACTTCTTGGTAGCATCTAGTTATGGATAAACACAATTGGGAATTTAGAAACACCCTCTTCCTCTCTCATTTTCCTCCCCCATAACTGTCCTTTCCTTTAATGAAAAAAAGAAAAAGCCTAAAGACTTGGTTTATGGCTGTGAAACGCCATTATATAGTCTACATTCCAGATTTTTTGTATTACATCTTTCTAAGTTTCTTCTTAGTAGATCAGATAACATCATTGCCATATTCATACGCTTGCTTTCTGACATCCAAAAAGGCTGTGATGACTTTTTTTTTTTTTTACTCATGACATTGTTTTACAGTCATGCAATGCTTCTCCCAAGGAGATGCATGAGTTCTTGTTCTGCTTGAAAAAGTTAAATATCTCTACAAAAATGCAGCTTTGACTTCTCCATGAGATTGTGTTAATTTAAAAACCACAGAGAAAATATATATGTTTGGCTTATACATTAAGTACTTAATCAAGAAGAGCAGGATCATAATTATGTTTAATGTGGAAGTTTTTAGAACAGAACATGTAACTTAAGTCTGTTGTGTCTCCTCCAGATTCTAAGTATCTAAAATTTGTAGCCAGTAACCAATCTCCAAAATAACACTTTTAATAATTGAGGAAATAACATTTTTTAAAAAAATACGGTACCTCATGTTTGGACAGCCTAATTATATGGAAAGTGTTTCTTCCCCATGAGGATGTGTGCCAGTGACGGGACTAGGGTGTGAAGAGAGTATTTATCAAGTGTGGAAATGATGTGTGTTGTTCAGATGATGTTTGCAATCAAGGATGTGATATATTTTACAGACCAATCCAGTGCCAAGTGCGTTTGTAGCATGGCATCTCACTGCCTTTATGCTGCCTTTAATATTTATGTCCTTTGAGGTTATGTAATTTCTATTAAAATGAACAAGTCTTGCAAGTCAGTTATAGTAGCCTTTGGCAAATTTTCAGTTCCAAATATCGCGTTCATTTTATGGTCTTTCTCTTTGTCCTTTCTGCCAGACCTTTGGGGTAAATTATCTGTATTATGTAGCTTAACAACATATGTGAAGTGTCCATAGATGAATTTGGGAAAAATAATACCTAACTTTATGCCAGAGAGGTATAGTACAGCACAGCTAGGTAAAACATTAAAATGAAGGCATGACACCTGTGAGGTGTGAAGAAGACGAAAAGAAAAATCACAAATGTTGTTGTGCCCCTTCCTCCCTTTCTGGAACAGCTGTGACTTAATTTTGGGTTCAGGCCATCCCTATTGCATAAAGGATGGGAAAGTTGTATTAAACAGTAGCTCTTCCACCACTTGTACTGTGCCAGGGGCAGATAACCCTCATCTACATTGTAAAAGGAAGAAGACTAACTTTTTCTTAACATCCTCTGTTGTTACTCTTCACAGCAATTTTTTTTCCCCCTTATTCCTTAAAATTGGATTAATTCAGGTAGGATCTTGGACCTGCTGACATCTCATTGACTGGCAAAGCCTTCTAAACTTGTAATTTTGGAGAAAGAAGGACCAGACTATACAAATTTTGTGTAGCTTTTCAAACAGGACTTCTGTAGGCATTTGCAAATGGAACTCTCTCTATATAAATAATCTTTTAAGTTAGAAAAATATATATAGAACAATAGTTAAAAAGAACACGTATCATAAGGAAAACTAAATTCTGAAGGGACTACATGTTTTGTGTTCAGTTGTCTTGATCTTGCAGTGGTCTTCTAAAGTGGAAGAGATACCCTGTTCTGAGGTGCCCTTTACCTTATCGGGGCTCAGCAGACACGCAGATTTTGTTTAAAAACTGACCATGTCACTAGAGACTTATTAGTGAATTACTTTGATATGAAAAGATGCATGATCAAAATAACATAGAAGCAAGCATTAGAGTCAGTGATTGATTTTTCAGCTTGGTGTGGGAGAGGACGTAGACAAAGTGGGAATACTTGATTGCTGCTGTCATGGTATTCTTGCTCTGTTTTTTGCATGTAAATGTCTCCTAAGTTTGATCTTGGCCAGTTGGGCACATGGAGAAAAATGGTGTGTTTTCCACTTTGCTGCTGCTTTGAAGAAGAAAGATGTCTCCTTTGTTATTTCTCCTCAAGTCTGCTTTGGGTGGTTGGCTGTTCGGATGTACGGCTCCTTTATATGAGTGGTGTGGGTGCTTGCCTTGGTAGGTCTCTCTTCCCAAGCTGGAAAGCAGCGTGAAATTTACACAACTTCTGTCATTTTCTTGTGTGTGCCAGTAGGATTCTCTATAAATAGAGGAAAAACTCACCAATGCTTTCCTGGTCTGATTCTGCAGCTGTTTAGGAAAACTGAGATTTCTGAGGACTCCTGGGGATTTGTGGATTTCTGGAGATGTTTTTTTTTATTCTTTGGGTTTTGGGTTTTTTCTTTTTTTAAATGTGGAAAAACAACATTGCATTAATTTAAAATAGGTTACCTTTTTCCACCCTAATGTTTTTAAGCTACCTAAGAATAAGATACAGATTAAAATTAATTGACTTCAGTGATAAATTTACTGCTCATCCCCAGGAAATGGCGAGCTAGTTTTTCAAGTTTCAGGTGGTGAAACACGTATTGATCTCTTTTTTTTTTTTTTTTTTTTTTTTTTCCTTTGAAAACAAAATTGGTAGTTTAATCCAGCCTGTTTTACAAAATTTAGGTTTGACGTTTGTGCACTGATTTCATCCATTGGGTCTAACTTCAGTCTGGAGAAGAGAAGGCTCCGAGGAGATCTTATAGTGGCCTACCAGTATCTTAAGGGGGCCTACAAGAAAGCTGGTGAGGGACTTTTTAGGATGTCAGGTAATGGTAGGACTAGAGGGAATGGATTAAAACTAGAGATAGGTTGATTCAGGTTAGACGTTAGGAAGAAGATCTTTCCCATGAGGGTGTTGAGGCACTGGAACAGGTTGCCCAGAGAGGTGGTGGAAGCCCCATCCCTGGAAGTTTTTAAGGCCAGGCTGGATGGGGCTCTGAGCAACCTGATCTAGTGGGAGGTGTCCCTGCCCAAGGCAGTGGGGTTGGAACTAGATCATCTTTAAGATCCCTTCCAACCCTAACAATTCTATGATTCTAACTTGTAAAAGTTGCGGGTATACTGCTCTTGGAGTCTATGAACATAACACTTTTTGCCATTTTAGAAGAATATACAAAGCACAGAAGGGAAGGTTCTGGAAATAGTAACTATTTCTCAGTATTTATTGTTGATCACAGTGTTTCAGGTACTCTTCTACACTGTGTAGGTAGTTGGACAGCATATGAAGGTGTTTCAGATAGTGTATGTTCTGCAGTTCAGGCCACTAAGAATAATTGCATTTGTGGTGTACATTTAACAGGTACTGATAGTTGGAATGATAGCTGCGGTGGAGCATAGAAACATACTTCAGTATAGGAGCATCCTGAAATACATATCCAGCTTTTAAGTGTATTGCTTATGGCAGGGATATTTGTTTCCTTACAGTTTAGCACATTTATTTATTGTACTGGCAAGAACCAAGGGAAAAAAAGCGTTTCAGTTTCAGCATTGCTTCCTCTACACAACTGGTCTGCTCACAAAAGGTTTGGGTTTTTTTTCCATTGCATTTCCTTAATGATGAAGGTTATGAGGTGTCTGATTCCAGCTTTCGTAGGCTCTGTAGTGCTGAGCAAAGTTTGGCTACTGGAGAGCGAGGACTTGTGGAGCCTGCTTAGACCCAGTGGGTACAGCAGATGCACTCTTGACTACAGTGAGCATGATTTGGGCTTGGATAAGAGATAATTAAATCTTCCTGGAGGAGACAGTAATTAACAGAAATGGGTATATATTAATAATTCATTTTGCTTAAATTATAGGCATGTGATAACGTCACAAGTATTCATGTAGCTAAACAAGATTTGCCAAACTTGAACTGTTTGGGTGGAAAATTTATAATGACTTATATATGCCTTGTGCTGACTTACTTAGTTTCTGTGTCTGTAAAATTTCAGTTGAAATGTTTTGGCTGATACTGAAAATTGGACAAAGAAGAAATGCGTTTTACAATGTTTTAAAAGTTCTCGCAACTTTTACTGTGGAAGTCCAATAGTAGCCCTCTCCTGTGAAACCCTTGAAATCTGGTTGAAAAAGGATGAGGGATTTTATTCCAGGGATATGTCTTTTCCATTTGCATGACAAAGCATCTGAATTTAGCCAGGATACAAGCCATTTCAAAAAGATCAATTTGCATATGCTTAGAGCCTGCTAACTGTAATCACTGAATATTTCATCTTTGCTGGGAGCACAGCAGATACTGGGATCAGAGGAGCGGCTAGGGGAGAGAAATTGGGACTGGGCACTGATGGGCAGGAGAGCAGTTGAAGCTTGCAGCCCTGAGATGCCAGGACATAGAGATAACAACAGGGCTTAGCTCTTGAAGGATGATGGAAGAAGTGGAGTGGAAATGGCCGGTCTGGAGAGACAAGAAAAAGAACTGTTCCTTAAGGGGACCAGCGATGAGATCAGAGATCTGGGTGGGAGCTGGTGAATCGAGACAAGGAAAATAGTCGCGGTGCAAAGCAGGGAGCCGAGCCAGGGCAGCGATGCCTGCAGGGAGACAGGTCAGGAAGTGGAAGGTTTTTGTTAAGTTAGAAGGAACATGCTGTCCCTCCAGGTACTAGGAAATGACTGTTCCTTTGCTGCCAGCAAGTACCTGTGAGACTGAGGGGTAAAATGTCTTATCTATAAAATAAAACCTACCAGCACCTATGAAATACTGACTTGACTGAAATGGCAGAGAGGTGTGTGGTAGTCCTAAAACCTGTAGCTCGGATGAGATGTCAGAGCTTTGGGAAGGAAGGAGTGGATTTGCCATTCCAAAGCAGCTGGAATAGCAAGTTTGTCTGTGTCTGAGTGCCATGTCTGGGTGTTGTACTTACATTCTCAGTAACATTCTGTTAACTTGGGAAATACAGATGTATACTAAGCGTTGTTCTTACTTTGTCCTCATTTGCATGTTCGCTGATTTATTTTTTTTCCTCTGGAAAAACTCTGGTTTTTTTATTGTGCAGAATAGAGCATTGTTTTCATAATGAGTAGCTATTTGATAATTTGCTATTTTGCTGTCATGCAGTATGTGCCTTATGGCTGACTGGCTGTTTCATAATACAGCTGTTCCTGGAGGAAGAATATGTTGTTTCTTTGGTGCCCAGCACCATGGTGTCTTTGAGTTTCACAAACCTGTACAAGTATGCCTCAAGCCACTCCTACTTGCCTGCTAGTTTTAGAAATGGCAGTAAGGTGCTGCACAAAAATATTTGCTGATTTTTTTGGTGCCCAGTTTGAGCTGTGTAGCCTTGTAAAACTTCCACTGTCTCTTTTGCCACTGATTCTAAGGACGAGATGCCATTTTATCACATCGGGCATCCAGAAGATGAGGAATAGAAAATGATTCATCTCTTGCACAGTTTGTTGCAGCTGAGTGGCTTACGACACAGAGCCATCCTGTGGCATGCCCAGAGATGGAGGACCATTTCAGGTGGTCTCAGGAGGACCCATTTGTGGCATGGTCCCCTCTATCCTGGAGTCTGCCATCTCTCCTGGTACAGCATGCCTTGGACAGACTGTGAATCAGCCCACGGCAGGATGAAAACAAGCAGTCCCATGAGCTACAGAATGAGTGAAGCCTGGTTTCCTGGACATCTATCTTCTTGAGGTCATGCTGTGCTGTTTCCGTGAAAGCAAACAGCTGAAGCAACTTGTGAAAATGTATTTTTTTTTAGACTGCTGTCTCTTTTTTGGATATACTTGAAATTGGAAAATGAACTCAAAAGTTATCCAGGGTGGACACTTGCTTACTTACTACACACAGCATGACCTCGCGAGCCTGCTTTCCTTAGGGAGGGAGACTACAAATGTGTGATTGTATGATTCAGGGTGGCGTTGTAATTAGGTAGAGCCACTTCAGAGAGACTGCTCTCACTTTGGAGGGACCGCTCCAGGAAGCCTCAGGGTGTAGAAAAGGGCATGATCCTGCACAGCCTAGTGTGGTAGTCTGCGGGTGCCTGTAATTAGTGACTGCTCAAAACAGTTGCTTTTAAGAGTTTTCTGCAAAAGCCTCTTTGGGCACCATCAAGAACCCAGCTAGATCATGTTTTTTCTCCATGAATATTCAGCAGCTGCAATTTCAAGGCTTCCCAGCTGTGTTGTTTGGGATTAGGGTCACTTGGTTCCTTCTTTGTTGGTGTACAAACAGGCCAGAATGAAGTGCTGGTCCAGGCTGAGTCAAAGCTGAAGTTTCTTTTTCTGGTGTCTGCTCAGTTGAGCCACAGACCCCTAAGTCCAGATTGTTTAGGTAGTGGTCAGTTAATACATAGCTGTTGTTTCAACTGTTAAGAGATCTTCTTCAGATAGCAACAAAGATGTTAATTCAGAAATCTTGATAACCTCCACGTATGCTTCTCTAGGCTTTAGGATATTTCTCTCTTCCAGTCCCAGGAAGGTAATAGGTGAGAAAACAAAATGTTATTTTCTGAGAAACTGAAAGGTGGCAGTAGTCAAGACCATGGTGTCCTAGCTTTTTTCTTTCCTGATTCATTAAATATAAAAATATAAAATATCAAAAAAAATACTGAAAATTCTGTGGTGGGTCATTTTTTCCTCTCTAGACTTCCTGTGATTATTGTTTCTGGACTCTTTTTTGGGGTTGTCCATATTATTAGTAGCGTGTCCAGATCAGAGCATAGAACTGGGCAGAGTGAAATAATTATCTCTCTTTTGAGATAATATTATACTACTTGGATTTTATTTATAAAACATTGCTGCTAATACTTCCTAGAACACTTGCCTGTTTGTTGTTGTATTTTGTTGCTTTTGTTTTTTTAAATAATCTATTTTGCAGTCCACAAGCCCTCCAGGTTCTTTTTAAATAGAGATGCCTGGCCAATTATTCCCCATTTCATATTTGTGTATTTGATTTCTCATTCCTGAGCATAGTACTCTACATTTGTCTGTATTGGATATTTTTTTTTTTTTTTTAGTATTTTGTACATGCTATGGCATGATAAGATTTTTCCGTTTCTTGGGGTGTTTTTGGTTTTGTTTTCTCCAACACCAGACAAATATAATGTGTGAAAACAGGCCAAAATTGACTCCTCATCATGTAAGTGCTTGGACAGTCAGACAGAGAAATCAGACAGCCCATTTCAGCTTGCCCATATCTTGCTTGCTTGTCTGTGCAGTGCCAGAGCTTCACCTTATACTGTGGTGTGAGTTTACGTTTAACCTGAAGAGCTAAGTAAGTTCAGATCCTCTTTTTTTTTTTTTTCATTTTGTTTTTCCTCAGAAAGCAGCCTAACCTCTGGGCTGTTGGATATCAACTTAACAAACATCTTACTGCCATGGTCTCCGAAGTACCTTCTCATGCCCTGAAGCCTTTCCTCTTCCTCTTCCCTTTGCATCTCTATTCCCTGTGCCCAGAGTGCCTGAGCCTCTTCTGTACCAGCCTTTGGCTCCTCCAAACCCCAGCTTGCATGTAGCTTTGACATACACCTCTTGGTATTAGGAAAACCAGCTTCATTTGTGATAAAAGAGACAAAATATAAATGAATATAATTTATGTTGCCCGTTTATTTTCTGTAGGCTTTTCAAAATGCTAGCAGTCTCTTTTTCAGGCAAGTGTATTGGAGTTTTTGGGTTTTAGTTTTAAGGTGGGCCCACCTGTGAAAGAAGAGTGACCGGTTGGAGCTCCTTTTTTAAGTGTATTGAGAGCACACTTTTTTCTCACCTTGTTTCCTGTGCAAATATCAATTAGGAAATTACCAATTGGTAAAAATATGAATGTCAGAAGTCACGCATCTGATGGCAAGTATGGTTTGTCAGCTGTGGTTGTGGGTGATGAGGGTTGTCTAGCTTCTCAGTGCCTCCTACCATTGACTTCACAGGCTGCTTGATCTGATCCATTTTAGGCTTTACAGTCTGCCTTTCAGCTTGTATTTCGGTGTGAAGTTCAGTTGTTCAGGTAGAAGCATGTAACTGGGAGCTGACCATGATGTAACCAATACTTTTTGCTAAGTTTGTATGGGTCTAGATGAAGTACAACCCTTGGTGTTAAACCCAAACTCTTGATGGGCTTGATCAAGCCTAAATAGCTAATAAAAGTGATGGTTTGCTACTTAGGCTTGACTGTTTTGTTTCTTTCCTATCTCTCATTCCTAAATAAAATACTGTCTTTGAAAGAGGGAATTTCAATCGCAAAGAAGAAATTAACATAAGAAGGTACTGATTAGACAGTGTCCCATGTTTTATATTAACTTCAATTTTATTTGCAATACCTCTGACTTTTGGGAGAGATTTCACCTTAAAATAAAAACAACCCCCTAATAATTTTTCTAGAAGGAAGACAGTCTTTTGAAAATACAGAAGCAGTAAGTTATCGGTAGTAATAAGTTATCTGTATATGTAAATTCCAGTGCATGCAATATTTTTTTTCCATACTGATATTGGAAATGTCTTGTTACTAGATGCATTTTTAAATTCATCCGGAGTCTGGAAAATTAATAAGAATGTTCCACTGTTGTAATTAAGTATTATATAATAATTTATATAAATATATATATTTATTTTTATATAAGTTATAAATAAGCAGGTAGTTAGAAAAAGGTGAAATACTATCTATGTCTTCTGTGGTAATCAACTTAATGCTTATTAAAAAATGTCAGCGTTAGTCTTTTTTTTTTTTTTTTTTAATAAAAGACTATATGTATAAAAAATAGTTTTTAAGCTGTTTTTATAGGCTAAAAAAATGCGGCAAAATCAGTGGCAACCTGAGGCAGCCTGTGTTGTCATGTTGGCCCCTCCCTGGGAAGAGCACTGCTTTCTGAAGAAAATACTTGAGTGCAGAAATGGAACTATAATTCCTTAATAAATATGTTGTTCTTGACAGTCTCAGGACAAAATGGATCATGTGGCTGACAGGCTGTATGATTGTGTCATAAATATTCTGTGATTTATGAGGCTGGAAGTAAGGATGCTACCCGTTCCTCCTCCTGTGGAAGTTGTGGTGCTCTGTCAGATCCTTGTAACTGCAACAGCAAGTTTTGATAAACCAAAACCCCTTTGCTTTCTCCATGCTAAATGTTTTATTTGCTGTTCTTTTCTCACAACTAACCCTTGAAGAATGGGGGCCAGTCTCGGATGGCTCCAATTACTCCTGTTTAGGTCAGCCTTTGACTTGAGGTGGTGGTAGTGAGTCCATCGCCGCTATTTGCATGGTCAGAGTGTGGATGAGCTAATGAAATTTCATTGGGTGTATTGGGAATAATGAAGCACCCTTGACGGATCTGAAACTGCCCTAGAAGTGAAGCTTAGAACTCCCATTGCCAGTCTCTTGAACTGTTGTGCTCCTTTAACGGTTTATTATCAAAACCCTCCTAAATCAGTGTATATTGTTTAATCTGCCTTGAAATGTGAACTGCAAGTCAAAGGCCTCTCAGTAATATAGTGAAAAGTTGTCTGAATTTATTGCATCTTTGGTAAGTGTTCCCCAAACTTTGGTAAACTGCTGCTTGATAGCTTGTTCCAGCTCATCTTCGGTGACAGGCAGCAGAACTGCTGGTACCTCCTGCCACACACAGGTGGGGGACACGCTCCCCTCTGCAAGTCAAAAAGACTTCTGTGATAATGCCAGTGTTAATAAAATATTTATAGAGTATTATACACGGAGAGGATGTTTTAAAAACATATATCCTGGCCTGAAGGATTAAGTTTGTTTTTCCTGCGTGCTTATATGCATGTTGTAAAATAATATAAATGAAAGTTGATTTTCTGGATTGGAATGGAAAAAGTAGGTGATCGACAAATAAATACCTAGAGCTTGCAAACAGAAAAATACAAAGCTAGAAAAGATAAAGGAGAGCTTCTGATCAGAAGATGAAGAGCAGTGTGAGAAATACGAAAATATGCCTCTAGTAATGGTAATATGCTTGACAAGCAGAACTGAAAGGTACAACACATTGGTGTTTCTGACTTCTGCTGCAACTCCTCAAATTCAGTGTCACTTTTAATTTTACTATCTGTACATCTAATTCTTTATAAAAGAAAGATGTTTACTCTTACGAGACCAGTATCTGTAGATAGGTGTAACTGCAAACCTAGTTACACATATTTTAAAATCTTTTTAGAAATAAAATGAGAGACTATAATACGGCAAAACACAAAAAAAGCTGTATCTTATGCTTTGAAGATGCAAGATTTAAATAATTTGACCATCTGTAGTTGGGGAACCTATAAAGAGTGAATGAAAAAATTATTTTGAGTGATTTCGCAGAACATCTTAAATAGATGATTAAAAATAAAATCAGACTGCAGTACTGGATATGGATACATTCTTATTAATTCTAGTAATTCAGAAAGTTACTTATAAATCTTTTCCAGTATTCCCCAAACAGCCCTGTAAGTCTGCAGTTAATTATTCAAAATTAAAGGGGGGGAGAAAGAAGTTTGGAGTTGCCTGGTGTCAGTCTCCAATTCTGTGTGGGATTACCGATTTGAAAAAAAGAAGCATAATAGACAGGAGGATGTTTTCTTGTCATAAAACCATAACTATTTTCCCCCTGTAAAATGATACAACTGAATAGAGCTGTATTTCACTTGTATTATTATTTAGTAAAGCTCTTACAAAATACTTTAGAAAGTTGAAAAAGGACTCTGTGGCTTTAATACCTAGACTGCGAGCCAAACAAACACATTTGGAAATGTACAGCTGTGCCCACAACAGACTGTGGGTGTACTGGTTCCTTAGTCAAGGTGCTGGTGCAAAAATGACTTGTAACAAGGAACATCGGCTGAAAACTGCAGGCTGTATCCGGGACAGGAGGGTTCACAGCGATACAACAGTTGGTCTTGTTTCTCCTTCTTTAATACCATCTTGATCCTGGTATCCTGAACTGGTAAGACACTCAAGACGTCACCCAAAACCAAACATCTTTGTTTCCTACTCCACTGGAGCAGCCAGCTTTGGACACATAGGGTCGGTTTCGCAGTTACCCACTAGTTATGGAGATACACTTGTTAGCAATCTTCATTTTCATGGCTGAAGTGCTAAAGTGCTTGAAATGCTCAAGTCCTGTGGCTGGATGTCCTCTGGCATGGTCACAGGCTTTGGAACAAATCCAGGAATATTTGTTAAAAGAGTGTGGGCAAAGCAAAAGAGAAGGTAGTGCAAAAGAGACTTTTTGGTAATGCAAGAGTAGGAATGATAAAATGCATCCAAGACGAAACACGTAAAGCTTGTGGAAGTGTTTTGGTATTAGTTTCTGTTTAATTTCTTTTTGCACAGTGTATACGTTCAATAGACAAAACATAATTAGAGGGAGCTCTCCGGTATGTAGTATATTGCTACAGAGAAGAGCTTTGCTTCTACAAAGGGTTGTGTACTTAAGTAAGCACGCTCTTTTGTTCAGCGCAAACATTGGAAATTCTCACTAATTCAGGATACAAGTGGGAAACTAATTAAGGAAGATGAAGGGAAACCTAACCTATGACAGTGTCATGTATGGTTCAGGCTTTCTGACACCACATTTTGACGCATTCCAACAGGGCTGTAAGGGGAAACAAGAAACTAGATTAAAGAGACTAATGATGTAATTTGGCAATGTAGTTCCTCTGTATTCTGCAGCATCAGAATGGATTTTTTTTTTTCATATTCATTTTGCCTTTGTGATTCAGTTATGGATTTCATCTGAATTTAAAGCCAATTCTGTGACAGTTACTTTTTAGCATGCCTGTGACTTTCTTGAAATTTCTGGTTTTCCAGTCCAATAGCATATTTTAAGAACTAACATAACTGAAGATAGATGACCATTGCATTCTCCCAGTCTGAAACTGAATGTACTAATTTGCCATGTTGTATTGTGTGTGTTTGTGTGTGTATGCATGCGTAAGTCTATGTATATATTTAAACTTGGAAGGCAGGGTTGATGTCTTTGTCCTTAGAACAAGCAACTGGATATCACCTGCTTGTGTAGAATCACAGAAGCAGGTTGATTTTTTTTTTTTAAACAAAAAACAACAAGCAACAAGGCATTTTGATTCAAATATGGAATAAAATTAGAGGAGACATTTTCAGAGTTAATAGAGTTAACTGCACTCTTGATCCTCTTCTGAGCTTACTCAGTGTCACCCTTATAGTCTTGTCATGTCTCTTGGTATGGAACCGTGAAATTTGCTGTGTCCTACTACAGCCTGTATATGGTCTGTTGTGTAGAAACTGCAGTTACCTCACCGAGGCTGACTTTATATTCAACACCTGTGATGTACTTCTCTTTGGGAGCAACCACACTTCTTAAAGTAATTGTTTCAGTCAATGTGAATGAAAGCATCTGAAAACAACAAAAGCTGCCTATATATGGAACCGTTTATTCTGCCTAGGAAAGTATAACTCCCCTAATACTTATCTGGTAAAACAAGCTTCTGATTCCTCTGAAAAGCTTCCATCAGTGTGCCTCCCTAGATAGCCCCCTGGCAATTGACACAATTGTCTTCTCTCTTGGCAGCCCAAGTGACCTGAAGAAGCTTCTGTGCCCCGAAAGTTTATCCTTTTTTGTTTGCCCCTTTTTTGTTTTGGTCTTTTTTTTTTTTTTTTTTTTTTTTTTTACCCCCAGCTTTATTGATTTGGTCTAGTGAATGATAGTGCTTACAGGTTTGGCCTTACGGTGTCCTTAGACCATCATACTTCAAACAGTACTGTGGCTGGAGTCCAGAGCAGCACCTTCTGCTGGTGAGAGAACCTCACAGTCCAGTTCCTTAGTTTGGGGAAATTCTGAAAGTGAAACGAAAACCAGGATGAAGTACAAGTTGATAAACTAATCTGTTTTCTCACCTGATGGTCTCCTCTCCTACCTGATTCCTTAACATGGGCATAGCAAAAACATGTTTGCATGTTGACAATTAACTTTTTACTACAGCTGTTTGTGAAAGGTGTATTATACAACATAGCATGCGGAGCATGGTAGAAGTAATGTCAAATGGGTAGAGAATTTGTACTTTGGATGCACAGAACTGGGTAACGTGAATGGAGTGGGACTTGTGTTCTTAAGGTAGTAGCGGATATTTTAACTAAACATAAACATTCAAAGAGGACAGGCTAGATGTTCCACTTTTGGAAATAATATATAAACCATCTTAAGTATCAAGGTTGTGTTTGAACCCTGTTTGCTCTACAGCCTGGCAGCTCTAAGGACCGTAAGATAAAACCACTGTGTGTTCTACACTAATACATGATATACCTGGCTACTCAGAGATGATCCTTGGACCAGGCTTCCCATCTCCTCATCTTTCAACCCACTGTTTAGCATGGGAAGCTTCCAGCACCTCTCTGTGTGTTTTTTCATCCAACACGTACAAGTGAGAAATTAGTTGTATAAATTGGTAGAAAAGATCATGACATTCAGTGACATGATTTAACCCGTGAGTTATGTTGTAACATTCCTTCAGTGAAGATGTTGAGGTGTCCTACATAGCAGACAAGGCTTTTTTTCCTTTACATTCAAAGTTTCAGTAAATTGTCATTTTCCAGCCCACAGATGCTCAGCCTCGCAATATTCTGTATTTGATACTTAAAGTCAAAGCCTGGAGTGGTTGGAATTGGAGTATTTCCTGGTGGCAGAATTATCTTTTTTTTTTTTTTCTTAATGTCACACAGTTCGTAAAATTAAGTAAATTTCAGCTATCTCTTGGGCATTCATGTAAGTGATGTTCAACTACAATGTCTGCTGGAGGTCAGCAGACTTGTACCGGTATTCTCTTTCTTTTCTGAATTTCTGTTTCTCCAAGCAAGTGGAGACGTTAGTATACAGAAGCATCCTACCCTTCTGTCGGATGCTGTGTGGAAGGAGGTACTTGAGATTGTTCTAAAAAAGTCCAAACCCTTTTGAGTGTCTCTAGTGTAGTGTGACCCAACACAATGTACAGGTTTCAATTATGAGATTACGAAATGCTAAGACTGTGTGATATGCTTTAGCAAGATCATTTTTCTTTATGCGGTTCCTCCAGCATTTTAAGAATTTTCCATCCAAAATGAAGCAATGTGGTACCATTGTAGATTATTTGCTGGTTTAGTTGTCCTAAAACATCGCGATTGCTGTGTTTCTTCTACAGTTGATGTGAGCCTGTTCTGCTGGCCTTCTTTACTCTTCTGGGTGAGGAAGGCTGTTAAATATAGGTGGATTCTGCTTACTTTTCAATACCCTGCCTGCTAACAAAAATGAAACAGCTGAATGATGTGCATGTGTCTACCTGCAAACCAAAACAAAGTTGGCTCATCTAGGTCTGGGTTTGCTCATTTGACTACGTCACCTTAAGTCTGAAAAATAAATAAGATATAAAGAATACAGACCAGGTCCGGAAATCCTGTTGGCTAAGAGATTAATCTAAAATATCTATTAGCCTTTCAGTCCCTGCTGTAGGTGTTACCAGCGTTCTAGAGGAGCATCCCATTTGTGGGGAAGAGTTAACCTCCGCAGAAGGCTCCAGGAGCAGTCGTTTACTCGGTTTGGTCATTTACCTTTCTCTGAAGACCTTCAAGTGCCACAGGTCATCCTCTAGGGCAGGAGTACTGTGTGTGTTACAAAACTGTTGTGGTAACCGTTTCAGATTGACGCCAGGGGCAGGATCTGTG
Organism: Chroicocephalus ridibundus; assembly: GCF_963924245.1. Taxonomy (NCBI): domain Eukaryota; kingdom Metazoa; phylum Chordata; class Aves; order Charadriiformes; family Laridae; genus Chroicocephalus; species Chroicocephalus ridibundus. Next base: position 8,143,502 of record NC_086316.1, read on the forward strand.
TGTTTCGATGGTGCAGGGAGCGGGGAATGGCTGTTCACCTCCCACCAGGACATCACCCTTGGGTTTGCATCCCGTTCTCCTGCCCCACCCCTCCTTCCACTGTGTACTGTGGGTTGATAGGGGTGAGTCACCTCTTTTATTATTTTTTGAATTCTTTCCTCCCAAATGTAGTTTGTTTTCTGCAGGGAAGGGAAAGAATTTATGCTGTCCTGGTTCCTTATTTTTATCAGAGCTCTGCTAACAACTTCCAGCTGAGGGAGTTCTTGATATTTTTAGCCTGAGATATTTAGCTATTTGAGCCTCTTTACACATTTCCCCCCAATACATATTAACTGGGGGGAGGGGAGGGGGAGAGGAATGGTTCTTGTCAGTTAATATATTCACGAGCATGCTTGCCAGATTGCCTGCACTTATTCCCAGGAATCCATACACTTCAGAATTGGGGGGAAGTTTGAGTCCTAGTCTGAAGTATTTGAATCGGCCTCATTACTCCATTCTCTGGCTAATGCTGCAATAGCACTGTGTTCTCACTGAATATTCGCTTTTATTTGAGAGGTGGTGTTTAGTATTAAAAAAATGTATGTTATTGATATTCTGCTTAAAACCACCCAGAAGTAAATAAGCTAAAAAGAGCAGAGAATTGTAAAATGGGAACTTGCACTACGAAATATAAACTCTCTGAAATTCTCTTTGTTCCTCTTTTTTCCACGTATCTTTTAAGCTGCAAAATCCTGTCTTGTTACTAATGTTACTGTTTTATTGATTGGCTGGTGTAAGGTTTGATGAAGTTCTTTAAAAATCCAAATACTGAATTTGCTGGCGCATCTGCTATACACGCACTTTAAAGTTTCTGAAGAGCCTTACCCTTCCATGAAATTTACATGAATGTTACTTTGAAAGAAAACATTAAAAATGCTTCAGATTGACTTTTTGCCTTTCAGAACCACTTTAACCTGTTTAACCACAATTTCACAGATCCTACTATCTATCATCAGTTCTTTTCCCTTTTCCTAACAAAATTTCAGACTAGAGCAAAAAGCTAGCTTGTTGCTTTGGCAGGGCTCTTTCTGTGTGTTGAAAACAATAATCTGCCTGAACAGTAATACTGTTTAGGTCACTGGCTTAATATCTTCTTTAGGCAAATGATTCGTCCAAATTTCTTTGAGAATATTATTGTTATTGTTAATGGTTATACATAGATGTGCCTCAGTGATTTCAGCAAAAACCCCAGAGGTGTCTGTAGGACTAGGGAGGTGGGGGTGAGAGGCGCAGATGGTGGAAATCATGCTCAGTTTAAAATGAGAATTAAATGGCATTTGCAGTTGGGTATAAATTGTCCATGCTATTTTCTTCTCTCTATGCCCTCCAAGATGTTTGTTTATATATGGCGATACATTACATTGCTCTACTCCTATCAGCTTAGTTACCTGATGCAATTCTGCAGAGTGGGGAAATGACTTTGTGCCATCTACACAGAGTCTTTGTCTCGAATCCTCTGGTTGCCGGTCTGGTCTGTGGCATAAGTTAGAGCCGCTTGAAGGCTGCCAACAACCACCAGGATATATCCTATTAATTGGGACCAGCTGGATACAAGTATGTATTGGCAAGTCTACAGCAGCTCTCTGCAACCCGTTACAGCAGCTCTTCACCACCCAGCTATTCCTTTAGGGACCTTGAACCTTCCAGTAATCATTTGCAAAGCCTTAAATCTGGCACCTAAAATAGTAGTGTGCTGTGGGGTTTTTTTAATATATTTGTTTAATCCTAACTCCTCTGCTCCACCCTGAGATTGGGCAGTCACCACTCCCTACTTGGACATAAATCTCTGTTTGAGGATCCAATTTAGTACATGTGCACCAGGTGCTTTTTTTTCAAAGCACTTCGAAAAACATTTGTCTTTGTACTTATTGAGCACTACGGAGATTTTTTTTTTTTTTTGGTAAGTGTAACCTTTTTGGAAAGTCGCCATTCTCAAGCTGTGAATTGTGCACCTTTTAAAGACAGAGGTTCCATGTTGTACCCCTAGATATCAACTGCTTTTTGTGCCTTTCTGCATGGCTTTCAAAATGTAATTTTAGCTGAGATGCTGTTGTTTTGCACTGTGAGTCTCTGTACTCCAAGGTGACTGATGCTGCTGAGAAGCTGTGGAGCAACACTACCACCTCAAGTATGTTGTCTAGTCTATGTTGCAGCTTCTCAGTGGGACTGCCAGATTAACTAAATACTAATCTTAAGCTTCTTAACGCTTAGTGAGAACAGTCAAAATTTCATTACTTTTAATTGTTTTGTAACAAGCTAATATAATTATACTGTTAGCATCTTGGTTGGGAATCTCTTGACTTTTTTTCTTTGCAAATCCAGTTCCTAATAAGTTTTTTTTATTTCACTGACTGCATTTCCTGTGCAACTTCTTTTAAACTACTATATGAGTTGCAGAGACGCTAAATAAACTGAGCAGAAGACTCTGTTTTTTTTTTTTTCTTTGCTGTTTGTACAGTTAGTTTTTCCAATGGTCCTTCTTGAACATGAAAAGCAATACAGTAAAATACTTGGAGGAAAGGAAGGTGGTACAGAGAAGCTGCACTGAGTGACTTCAACTCAGTGTACAAAAAGTTTCATATTCTTTGTTTCAGGCTTATATTTGAAATCTCTTATTCTAATAATGACCAGCCAACTCTTGCTTTGCTTATGAGATCTGACAAGATCACCCTCCATGTGATTTCATTTGTTGTATTCATGGCAGCCCTGGGGAGTGAAATAACTAGAGCAGGAATGAAGCTGTGCTTTCCTGCACAACACAACACAGCTCTATAGCAACTTGGCCACTAGGAAAAACAGCAGAGACTTTAAATAGATAAATAGATTAAGTTTTGTCTCTGTGTGAGTGTGTATGTATTTCTGTAAAACGTACAGTCACCTGCAAGCATCAGCCTAACCCATTAGACCATGTAGAATAAATGGGAGATAATCACCCATCGTGGTACCAGGCAGGTGAAGCTGAACTGAAATTTGGGGAGCTGGAGTGCTTTGTAAAAGTGGAGTGCTTTTTGTTACCAAGCGCATCTTGTTAATTTCAGTTTACTAGGCTTGAAACTTAGTTCTGATGTTGTAAAGTTTGCACCTAGCCATAGAAAAGTTTCTGTGCATTGTTCACCTTGACCAAAATGTAAAAACACCTTATGGGGCTAATCTTCCTTTCTTATCTGCAAATATGGGAGAATGTCTGTGAAAGAGAAAAGCAACAGCCTAAAGAGCTGCCAGTTGGCTCCGCAAAGTTGTTTTTAGAATTAACACACAAATACTTGGAATGGAAGCATTAGGGGAACCTCTTTTCTGTTAGGATAGTGTACTGAATGCTTAAGTTTGAGATTGAAATCGAAAACACTAATTTAAGAGTTCAATTATAGGAATTATTTTTGTTTGGGTTTGGTTTGTGTGTTTTTGGTTTTTTTGTTGTGGAGATGGGTAGTCTGATCTGAGATGAATGGTGAGAAATTTCAGTATCTGGATAACCTTTACTCTTGCATTCCCTTTTAATTATTTCAGTAATGTTGTCTATTTCAATGGTTTAATGAAATTGTTACTGTAGAGGTGTGATCAAACTCATAAAAGAGCAGCAAATATTGGCCGCCTTCTGAATTTGATGTTAAGATTTTCATGAAGAAGCAATGGCTTGTTTTTCTTAAAGTCAATAGGTAAGATTACTAAAACAGAGAGAGGTACTGAGAAAACAGTTTTCTCTGTTTCAGTAAGTGGTCCTCCCAATGAAATGGTGACAATGATTTTTTTGCATACTTAGATTTTTAAGTATTGTGTTTGAAAATTAAATGAAGTATAAGATTTGGTTTCCTGAGGAATACTTGCAGCCATTGTGCTGACCAAAACCACATTCTCAAGTAGTCATACGAAAACATCCAGCTTGTCTTAAAGCTGTAACGGTGTGTAAGCAAACAGGACTGGGGACAAGCCCCAAGACTGCCAGAGTGCAAAGACAAAGCCACCTGCAGCAGTGGAGGAGAAAGCTTTATGGACATGAGGAGCGGCTCCTCTGGCACAGGAGTGCATGAATGGTGATAAGGAGAGCAAAATCCAGCAAAAATACCAGGAGGTCTTGAGTGTGCTTTGTGTGAATGCAAACCACAGAAATCCCCTTTCTGCAAAAAAAGATGCTGTACACCCAGCACTCATGAAGTTGCTTGTCCCTGATGTCCCCGGCAGGTCTGTCAGGGAGATGAAGCGGGGGCTGGCCTGTGAGTTCCCGTTCTTCTCTTCTGGGGGAACGTGGTCTCGATACCTTGAACTTGGGCAGGATGTAAGGATGCCCAAGCATGACTGCTTGGATTTGGGGGATGCAGTCTGGAAGCAAGCTGTCTGTATGCTATGTGTTTTACTGCAAGCAGCCCCCATCCACGCCACAGACAGTATGCTGTCCCGGGACTGATCTTTAGAAATAAAGATAGGAATTCCTAATCTTTAGCGTTTGCTTTCCATGGAGCTAAAGTGGTCCCTCATACCGCTGGGGGAGCAGCTGGGCTGTACCGTGCATCGGTTTGCTAGTGTGGGACAAATTGTACCCCTCCTTCAGTAGAAGAAATGTGTGATACGGCAGATAACAGCCAGGATTATCTTTCTCTGCACCAGTAGGGTTTTTACTGTCTGCATATGGAGATGGGGGTTGTGTCATACAGGCTTTGTGAGGAGATCCTTTTTTTGTTTTCTTGGCCGGAACGGGTCTGTTTGGTAAACACGGATTTTGTGATTGCAAGGAGGTCTTGGTAAAAGGCCTAGTAGAAGATAAATGCTCAGAAGTAGAAGGTGCAAGGCCCAGTCAGACTTCACTCACCATCAAATCCCAGTACTCCCATGGGGCTTAAATCCAGTCTAATGGCTGATGTCAGTAACAAGCTACTTTGGGAAAAAATCTTTTATTAAGAATTATCTTTCTGTTATGTGGCTATTGCATCTGCAGGGAGAGTTAGGGAAATTGCAGGATTCCCATTAGAAACATTTTATAAAGGTAGACTCCACGGGGCCATCCTAGCAAGACTTAAATTTCTCCGACAACTCCTTTTTTTTTTTTTTTTTCCCTCTGTTTCTGCATTTCTAGGGATGAAGAGGGACTGCATAGTCTGACAGAAAACATTGTAGAGATTAACGTATTTCCAAGTGCATCTCTCCATCTGTTGTAGTTTCTTGACTGATGCAATTACAGGCTTACCTACCTTTAGTTGTCCCTTACACTGTTTTCAAGGGCATATCGTTTTAGGTCTTGGGCCTCTGTCATTTCCTTTGGGGTGGAAGACAGCTGAGTCCGTAGGGTTTTAGTTGCAGTCCCTTTGCCTTTTACTGTGATCATCACAGCAAGGCTTGAGCTCTCTTGGAGAGAGAGAGCAATAAGGAACCATTGAGTAGCCATCTTCTAAAAAGCAAGGACATTATTTAGGTCAGAAGCACTGAGAAGGGAACATTACGAAATATTAAGCATCTTTTAACTACGCTGATCTTGCTGGGGTTTTCTTGAGTTTCACATTGGACTTGACAGATCTTTATCTCAGGTTTGGTTGTTCAGTTATTATTCCCACACATGCATCTTTTTCCCCACCTATGATTGTTGTTTTATAGTTTAAGGATATTTTCAAAGCTAGTCAGTGCTGCCTTCCTCCAGGGACCAGTCTTCAAAGGGCTGGATAGCTGCATAAGTGAGCACTAAAAAGTTGTATTCATCCCCCTGAAGGGTGCTAAAGGCCTTTTTAGTGACTCCAAATTCCATGTGGAATTGGCTTGTTGACCAAGCAATAGAAGGATTACATCACCCGTGCAGGTATGATGGTCTATGAATATGCCTGTGTGCTCTGCATACCTGCCTCTGTTCTGTTAGCGCTTAATTTGCCTCGGAGGAGGAGATCAGAAGATGTTGTTAGTGGATGTTGAAGTTCATTGCCACTCCAGGATTCTCAGGTTGCCGTGTTGCCATGTTCTTTCCTACACTACATACACATGCGCACGCACACACACACATATCTTTTAGTGCATTTACCGTCTCTGCTGAGGGTTGTCGCCTCTTTATCTGCTGGTTTGTGCTTGTGCCCCTGCTCTCGCTGGATCTGAAAAGTCCCGGACCTAGGGAAAAACGCTACCAAAACATCAGTGTGTTATCAACATTTTCCTCACACTTAAAAGACTAAACACAGCGCTCTACCAGCTGCTAGGAAAATTACTAAGAAAATTAACTGTATTGCAACCTAAAGGCTTCAGCAAATCTAGCCACTTATGCTAAGTAAAGCTAAGCAAACAGCATGGATCACACCATATTATAACCCTAAGTAATTTATTCTAATGAAAACTTACTGAAGCTAAACAACTAATACCTCTCAATAGTAGCAACCATATCTGCTCTTCAGACTCCCACCTAGCACTTGCATCCATGTCCACCTTATGCTGTCTTGGCGCAAGCATCTTAAATGCTGCATAATGTTGTGTGTCATCCTGTGGTTATTCCTCACTGTCTCTACTTTCCTCGGGTTTTCTTTTGCCTGAATGTACATGGGTATTGTCTCCTGTGTTTGCTCTGTTTTCCATTTTTCTCATGCATCTTAGGAAAGCAGTGATTAGTCTCTCTTAATTTGTGAACTTTAGACTTCTTTTCTCTTTCATTCAAATTATGTAGTTGTTCCTTTGTCAACTTTCCTGTGAACTTCATGTGGGCAAGAACTCAGGTTTTTTTGTGTTAAGTGAGATGGCACATAGAAGGCATAATTTAGGTCTGAAAAGGACATTTGATTATTTAAGATGGGCATTTTTCACATGTACAAAGAGAGGCCTTGACTGTTTTATATTTTCTAATTTATTTAAGATAGGTGAGTAATTTTGAGCTGCATGAATTAATTTTACACTGTGAGCCTTTGCTTTTGTATTTTATTTTCCCTTCGTGCAATGTCTCTTTCCTGAATGAATCCAGTCTGCTGGGAACAAGGAGTTAAGAGGCCATGCAGTGTTCTTCCTGATATCGGTGTTTGGTTGGTTGGTTGTTTTTTTTTTTTTTTTTCATGTGGTCTTACTCACAGTTGGTTGTTGTTCTCCAACAGAATATGCTTTCAAAGATGGGCAACACAAGGGATATGGGTCCCACGACTGATATTTCAGTTTGATGTTCCACCAATTGGCTTAGGTCACATTAGATCTCATAGTGTTGTTCAGAAAGGATGGCTTCTGTAAGGAAAATTCTGAGTTTAATCAAAAAAGTGCCACGAGTTTAAGCACTGTTACAAAGCTGTGGTGGATTACTTACTCACTGAGTTGGAGAAAAATCAGGAAGGGAAGGGAGGGAGGTGCAAACAGTGGACTTGAAAACTTAGGAAAGTGTTGTTCCTTGTGTCTTACTGTTAAGGAACTTTCGCTCCATTTTACTATGCTGTAAATACTTGCTTTAAATTAAATGCTGTTCTCATGTGAGAAGAATAACATTTATAGTAAATGCAAGTCAGTGCAGTGCCAGGAGGAGTCACAGAGTGCCTTAAACATACTAAAACTAATGGCTGATTTTAATACTAAAGATCTGTAGAATGGCAGCTACTCTGAAAGAGAAGATTGACACTCAGTTAACACACAGTACTACTTCCAAAGTCTATGTTTAAAACCTAGAGTGGCAAAATGCACAGTTTTCTTTAAACTTTCATTCCCTCTTGAGCAAGCAAAAGATCCTAGGCAGCCTTGGCTGAGATGGTCTCGTTAAAAAGAGTACTTCTGAGGCTTTCCAACCTGTATGTGATCGGAGAAGGAGGAGAGTTGTCATGCTGGCTTTTCATCATCCATCATTATCTGCATTGGAGCACCCTGCCACCGAGCTGCTGGCTCTGGAGATTATTTGTGTCAACGGCAGCTTACCCAGAGAAGCAGGAAAGACTTCTCGTACAGTGTGGAGGAAAACAAAAGCTGGTCATAGTCCAGTGTTGGGGCAATGAAGGTGTATGTGAGTTTAATAAATAACATATGGGTACCAACCTGGCATCTTAGCTGCCTACCTGAAATAGCACGTGTAGATCACAGGGCCAGGGAGCGGCGTTTTCAGAAGAATTTAGCATATGGACAAGCTGCTGCCTGGAATTTGGTATTAAGATTTGCCTTTGTTTTGTTGGTGATGCGGTACCAAGGCAGCCCACCTGGGTAGCACCTCCTGTGCTCACAAAATGGGGTAGTCACCTGCCCAAGGTGAAGAACTAGATCTGTCCAATAGTGCATGACAGGGATAAAATGCTGCTTTTACTGTACCTAAACTTGATTCTAGTTTTGCTTACAGTGGCATCGTAACCAGTTGACACAAATTTTTGGGAAATCCACTGCATATTACTGAATTCTGAGATAAATGATAGGCTGTGGTATTTGGTTGTATTTTTATATGACAAAATGTATATCATTATTAAGTTCTTCATAAGTAGGGTTTTACTTCTTAATGCAACAGTTAAAATACTGCAGACTCTTTCGTTGTGGAACCAAAGGCCAGTCCAGCCATACTTTATAGTAAGGGTACATTTATAAATTGTTTATAGAGGGCTAGTGAATAATTAATGTCTGTTATTAAATAGGTTACAGGCATGAAGAGTGTGTATTATATATGGCAGTAAGCACGCCGGTAGAAGGTGTTAAAGACAGTGTTTTGTCTAACTGCTGTGCTAAAATCCATAACAAATGAGCCTTTGTTAAAATGTATATTAAACATTTAATTTACTTAATACAAATTTATAAATACTTTATATTTAATACTAAATATAATCCCAGGACCTGACTTCAGCCCTCCAGTAAAACCTTGCTGAGGAGGGAATGAAGCAGGGTTGTCTTTTTGAGGTGACAGTGAAATCCAGAGCTGTGAATGCCTACTGGTATGCTGACAAGCCATCTTCTTGTAACATACTAATAAAAGGAAATTTTAAAAGCTAATTATATATGTTTTCTAAATGGACATAGGACCAAGTTGAGCACCTGTAATTTAGAAGATAAAGTAGGGAATTATAATTTGAGTACAAGATTTAGAGTCAAATCTCATTTTGAGTCAGGTTGAGAGTAAAAAATGGTGTTCCTAACCAAAATTAATTTCTGTATTTAAACAGGCAGTTATGTTTTGTTTATTTTTGTTTTTAATGCACCCAGCTGCTGATACAAATGCAGATCTTGCTTTTAATGCAGATTTGTGTATATGTATGTTCTTTCTTGTGAGATCCGTTTCTAATTTTTCCTTTTCTTTCAAGGAAGGAAACTTTTGCAGATACATTTCACATCGTACTAAATTAATATGATGGAGATATCATGAAGCTTTTTCTTCTGGTCTTGGGAGAGGTGGCTCTTTGTGGTGGCCTGTCCCAGTCCTTTTTGTCTTTAGTGGTAACTGATTGTTTTCAGTCATTTCAGGTACAGTACATCCTTTTCTCTGTTTTAGTCTGTTTCTGCTACGTGTGAGACACATCTGAAGGATATTCAGCACTTAGCCTTTTGGGAGACTCTTTTCCAACGTGTGTCTGGGATGAGGTTTCCAGCAACTCTTTGGTGGAAAGAGGGTATTTGAGCCTCTTTTCCGATGTAGTCCCACAGTTGTCTCCTCTCTTCTTAAGGTGACTTCCCTTGTTGTTGGAACAGCTCTGTAGAGAAATGTAATGTATGATGGAAGGGATGTATGAAGGTAGGACTCAACTCTGAATGATTGTCTGTGGTGTGGAGGAGCAGGATACTGAACAAGCTGTATGTGATGAAGATAAGAGGGAAGATGGTGCAAATGCATTCTTTGGGAACAGTTTATAAAACGATAGCAGTGTTGGTTAGAGGGAGTCTCTGAGGTCACACAGTCCAGAAGTTTTCCTTGAAGTGCATCCATCATGAATGGTAGATCAAGTCAGCCATGGCTTCATGTAGCTGGTCTTGAAAACCTGCAATGATGGATGTTCCCCAGCCTCTGTAGATAAACCTTTTCTAGTGCTTTCTGTTTTGCCTAAGTGTATGTCATGCTACTGGAAGAAAACTGAGGTGTCATACAGCTACCTCACTCCAGAGATACACTGTGCAGAGACTGTCAGAGCGGGCATCTTTTGTGTCAGTCATCTGTGTTCAATCTCAAGTATTTGTGGTTTATACAGGACACGGGATAACTAACCGAAAACATGGTGGACTATTTATGTATGTTGTGTGAGAGATCGCTTTGTGTGGGGGTTGGTTTCTTCAGTGTGTTGCTGAATCTTACTGAAATTTAAGGGTGGAAAAGGGGCGGTTGTATTGTTAGCCGCGCTCTCATGTGACCTGTAGTAACTTCTCATCCAAACAATAAAGATTTTTACCGTCTGTTTTGCAACTATGATTTGACTATCATTCTACTATGAAAATATAGTGATTTGTAAACCAACTGATTTAAACCCTTTTTGGTGAGAACTGAAGTTTGTTTTTTTTTTTTTTTTTTCCCCAAGGGAAGAGTTAATATAGAAACAAGAGGGTTCAGTAATGAATCACAAGTGTTGTCTTTCTTTTCTCTTTAATGCTATTCATTGCAAGTTTAATACAATTTTCTTCGCTCATAGTTTTTGCAGTTCAGAAACTTGAATTAACATTTATTTGGAAAAAGCATGTACATGCCAAAAGAGAGTATAGTTTGAAGCATAATCTTAATTTATCATTTAAAAATGTTGTGTAACAAAACTATAGTTTCATAATAATTTGATCATTATCCATTGTTAAACTGAAGTGGTTGTGTGTGAAAAATTCTGATGCATTTAGACTTTCTGTGTATAAAACATGAAACAGGGAAGCATAAATTTATTTATTTATGTAAGCTGGTAACAAGAAGTACGTAGCTTGGTAGAAAGAGTAAAAGAATCTCACTAGCTTTTTTAATCAGCTGGTACTTGAAGCAACTTGTACAATATCTTTGAAGGAGTCTTAAAGCTTCCCTGTCCCCCAGCCTTTTCCACCCCTGGTAGTACTAACATTTAATCACAACTTAGTAGAGATAATGCTGGTAGACTGAAGAAGACACAGTCATAAACAAAGTAAGTCTTCTTTCCCTTGCTTGTGCAGGTAGGAGTCTTGTTTAGGGTAAGGTTCATTATGGCACATCTCTTGCCGTCTGCTATTTGTAACTCTCGTATGCTGGGCAGACTACTGCTTCTAACATTGGAATCAGCTGTTAGAAGTTTCCAGAGTAATGTAAGATTAATGTCTTTTTTCCTGGTAAGGAACAGAGAAGATGAAGAAAGGATGATGAAGGTAATAAATGAAGCATGGAATAGGAGCATGACTGTTGCAATGTGCGAGTGTATAGCTTTGTGGCTTGAGATCAGATCTATTTAATACTATATAAATAACTCAAGTAAAGTTCAAATAGTGTATAAACAGCCTCTTAAATACAAATATTTGCTGAATAGTAATACATTTAACTGAGAAATTAAAAACATGAAAGTTGTGTAAGTCTTTTTAATCAGCTTTTCTGTGTTCTCAAGCAGTTTGATCAGAATGGTTTATAAAGTCACTGAGAAGAAATTAAAAATGCTGTTCAGGCAGTAGTTTGAATCTGAGCAATAGGCAAAGTAGTGTCTGTATTTAGTAAAACATTTTTGAGTACATTTTGAAGGTCTCCTCTCCCCCCCCCCATTATTATAGAGGATGTTTAGGTAAAATACCTTATCACTGGTCATATTTTGGAAGATATTTTCTGGAATTCTCCTTAGCCAAACTACCTCCATGCCTAAAGTTCCTGCATAGAGCTCACCACTATTTTTAAATTGTAAACCTTTTAGTCCATTAAGACATCTTCACTATCTTTTTCCTTTTGGTCACAAGCTGACAATTTTAAGTACTTCTTTGCTATGCTTGGTGTGCCACTGATGGTAATCCCCCAGGGTATCAGTGATTTGAATTGTGCTCCCATAGCTGGGGTCAGGTGTGGACTCATTCAGCTGTATTAATAGGTGTGCACATCAGCTAATTGAAGCATAAGCCTTGATGCTAAATTCTGGAAGCTTAAATTGCTTGGCTGCAAAGAACCCATCTGGATTTGGGTTTTTCCCTCCTTTTTTTTTTCACCCACCCTCACCCACCTCGTCCCCCACCCCCTTCTTTTTTGTTTCCTTTCCAATGTCAACTCCTGACAATCTTAGAGCCTGTCTCCCATCTGACTGTTTACTGTTCTGCTGCAGCAATTGCATCTTCGCAATATGACATTGAGTTACATTCTGTATTTCCTGACTTGCCTAACTATGAAGTTAACTTAAAAACCAAATCCATTAAGAATTATAGTATTCTAGTACTGTCTGCTCACAAAACTGAGAAAACAGAATTTTCTATTTTCCAGTATAAGCCAAATGTAAGATAACCTTTTCTGAAATGTACAAAAACGGATTTGTAATTGGTAAGAGCAAAACAGCCAGCCTGAATAGTGAATTGTGTCCTGCACATGGTAGAAGTGCAGTCTCTTTTATGCTTATGTCCTTTAAATTTTGGTTTATAGAAATAGAAGTGCTCAGCCAGAGATTGTACCAGAAGTGGGTTTGCTTATTTTCCCTGTTTTAGTTATGAGGAAATGCAATAGTGTATCAGTTTTTTCCACCAAACATCATCAGTATGGAATCAAATTCTTTTCATCCCTTTTGTCCAGTATCTGGTTTCTTCCTTTCAAAGTGAGTAGAAGCCATTTGGAGAGTTACCATTAAAATTTTCTAGATTGCTAGTCAGATGTTTGGTAGTATAGCTTCACAACTGCAAGATTTTATTGCTGCTGGGTTTTCATGTTTGTTTTTTTTTGGGGGGGTGGGGGTGGGTTTTGTTTGTTTGTTTTGTTTTGTGGTTTTTTTTTTTGGTTGGTTGGTTTTTTTAGAGCAACTCTTTGTTAGCCAGATTTCAAGTATCTTCCTTCTGTTTACGAAACTCTTTCTGTTTGGAAAGTATTCTCACTATAAAAAAATGTGGGAGGATATTGAAACCAGTATTTTTTTTATGACCTGCATTTCAAAAGAAAATATTTCTGGTAACTTCCAGTTCGGAGTCTAAGCAAATTATCTGTAAAGTTGTAAAATACATATATTTGTGCAGTAGACTATCCCCGGGGCAGTTTGAGAGAGGACTCGAAGCTCAGCACACTTGTCACGCGTGAACTGTAGCTTGCGGCTGGGTGCTTGAGCTTATCTGGAGTTGTAGCTGAGTGGAAATGTTGAGTAAGCTGGGGGTCTTGGCTAATCTTTCTTGGCCATGATCCATTTTGGGGAGCAGCAAGAGAATACCTCCAGCTGTCTACTCAGCCTGTCTCTATCGGCCACGGGGAGAAATAGCAGGCAAATGCTTAAATCCTTGTAGCAGGTTAGCCAGATGTGTGAGAATTCATCAGACAGGTGTGATAGGGCTGGCAGCCATATGGCAGTTGGTAGGTCTGATAATATCAACTTGCGTGCAGTTGACCTGTGGGTGAGAATTGCAGTGATTTGAGGAGGAATACTGTGCATGAAGTTTTGCAGGATCAGTTTCTGTGTGCTGAGAATTTCTGTACATACATTTACACTTATACCTGTGCATATAAAGACTATCTTTTGGTTGGGGTAGTTGCTCTTGTTCTGTTTTATTTTTTTAGAGAAGTGCCTTGAGTTCTTCCAACTCATTCCGTTGTGCAGAACTTCTTGCCTAACATGAGTAGCAATCTTAAAGCCAGTAGGTGATTTGGAAGGGAAACTTTATGGTTCAGGCAGATGCTTAGTTGTCGTCTACTGGACCCCAAAGTTTAGGAATGTGAAACTAACAGCACACCCTTGAAAACTGCTTTTTCTGGTGGCCTCAGCTGTCTCATGTAGCCTGAGCCTGTGCCCTTCAGTGCCACTGTTAAGCAGGAAAACAGCGTTCATGACCTCTGCAGAGAAACTGTCTCACAAGGAATGAAGGAACTGCATAAAAGTTCATGTCAGAGTTGACGTTGTGTCATCTGCAGCTCTGGAATCACAAAGCATTCAAAGGCAATGACCTAGCCCCCCAGATAAATACAGGAAAGACATTCTGTACTGAGGGAGGTATAGGTGTTAGAAGAGGCTTATTTTTTTCCCCTCATACCTGCATTGTCAGGGCGTTCAGGAGTACAGGCTTCAGCTTTTGCAGAGCTGTGTCACTGGAGAAGTTACGAATGTACCACCAACTCCATGCTGAGATCCAAATGGACACCTCCTGGTACCTGCAGTTTGGTCACAGCCTCTGCCGATGCTGCACCAAAAGGAGCCTCAGCTGCCAGGCGTTGGCACTGTAATGTGCAGCCAGGGCTGGCACTGGGTGCCTTGCTTGACAGAGGCCGTGATGGTTGATGCTGAGGTCAGGGTCTGCTTTCCCCATTCGTAGCAGCACCAGTTCTTCTAAGAAGGGATTCAGATTTTGCTGAAGTAGAATTTGTGTGTTCTATTCTCAAGAAACGGAGACAATGTCACATTCATGGCTGGCCTGGTCCAAAAATGTGAAACTTTGTGGTGGTAAGGATTATTTCTGCGTGGTGTGTAAATCTCTGGGCACTTTCTTTTTTTCTTTTCAAAATACATGCGCTAGACTTCCTTAAGTTCTTCCAAGTTCAGAAAGTATTTTTCGTACTTATTAGCACTCTTGAGGTAACATGCTCCAGCCCTCTTGCCTGTATTACAGTCGTATTACTAAGCTGTTCTTTAACCTGTTGTTTCCTCCTGCTGCTTGTATTTAAGCAGTAGTGCTTTTTTCTGCTGTTTTGCGGGGTATTAAAACAAAGCATGCACTGAGACTTCAGACTTCCCTACCTTCTCTTTGCTTCGCACACTTCTTGCATTGAATAGTGGAACTGCAGGTCTTTGCTGGTATAGGCTTTGCTCTTGCTGCCTTATTAACATCCTTGCTCATTGAAACTCATTTAGCACTTCAGCCTCAATGCATTTGTCACCTACGTGGTTGTCTTGTTCCTTAATACTGTTATGTGGCTTTGCCTTCTTTTTTTGTTGTTGTACCTTTCTCTTGGACTAGTGAGGAATTTTTGGTGCAGCCAGAGTAGCCACTTACTAATCTCCTGTCTGTCTTCCATTGATATTTGCCCTTGAGTTTTGTTTTTTTTTTTAATGTAACCTGAATTGCCTATTGTTTGGCTTGCACTCTTTTTATTCAGGTTGTCTGTTTTTTTGAAGAAACTCTTTCCACCAATTCCCTGAATTTGTTTGACTTCTGAAGTCTATTAGCTTTACTCTTTCAGAACTTCCTCTCTCCATAAGAAAACACTATCATTTTATAGTCAGTCATACAAATTATTTCCACCATCACTTTTTAGAGAGATACTCAGGGAAATTCATCCTCAATTTTCTCACCTCATATGATTCCCGTAAGATTTATGAGGTGACTTGTTGTTGCTTGTCTCTTCATCCTTGTTTTTTCCCATTCCCTCTTGAGACTAATTCTCCATTTCATGGTTGATTGTGGCTCCTGGAAGTCTACTGTTTTATTCTTTTGTAATAGTGTTCATTATTTTAGCTTGCCATTGAGATAATCTGCCAGCCAGGAGTATTAGTGATAGTCTTTGACTATTTGGTTCCCACAGGAAACTTGCAATGAAATTCAGCAAACATTTTGCTAGTAAGTCTGAGATGCATTTCATGTAAACTGGCCACTAAACCGAAAAGTCTTCTCTCCAAAACCTTGAGCCTTTTGCAGGAGGAGAATCAGTTTGTGTGAGAAACCACCACAGCTGTGTGCTGCTCTCTGAACCCAAATCCTTCAGCTCTTTCTTGTTTGTGGGTTGCTGAACAGGTGAACCAAAAAAGGCTGGGCAGGATCAGCTCCGTGGCTTTCCAAGTAGATGACTGGATGTACGTCTGTTACCAGTTGGCTGCACTATCAGCCTGTAGGTACACCAACATGTATGCCAAAATACTGCTACCGTAACATGCCAGTTTGTGAAACCTGGAAAGGAAGCGCTACAGACCATCTGAGCAACCTCTGAGTATGGAGTTTGTTCTTAACAGAGTTTATAAAACATAACTGGAACAGGCAGTCAGTGGGAAGGAACTAATACAATCTTTGACTAATTATCTGCAACTTGGTTTAACCATGATATGCTGTAAAAGAAGAAAAAAACCGCCACCTATTTGCCAACATTAACTGTGACTCTTACAAAGGAGATCAGCAGTGTGATCCTCCATCCTGTCTGTGCTACCGGACAGGGTCCTCCTCTTCCTCTTTTTCCCCCCATGTTGCGACAAGTGAGATACTAATCTGCTGTCTTACCCTACAGCTTTGAAGAGAAGACTTTAGGTTTCAGCAGCAGTGGTTCCTGGTAGTCTTCAATGTTGTGGACCCACCCACCATATTTAATAAGATATTAAACCTATACTTCCTGAGCAGAGCTGGGAAAGCTACTGGCAAAAATGTGGGTCCTTCTAGCAGCGAGATAGTCAGAAATGCTGTTTTCTTCATAGGAATGAAAATCAAGTTTACATGATGCTTGCTTTGTGGGGCTGATGGGCACTGCGTGCCCAGTCGATGCTGATCTCATCTGTGTCTAACTCATCCTTGGGGGGCTGGCTGTATGCATTCATGGTTCCTCCTTCTTCTCAGCCTTCTCCTTGGTGCTGCTCTAGACAGGGAGAAGTGCGTTCTGCTCCATGCTAGGCAGTTGGTTTAGGAACAGCTGTAATATCTTAACATAATATTGCTCCACTGCTTGGAGCTATTACTACAACAGAGCCATGGTAACCCCTCGCTGGCATCTGTGCAACGTGAGCCATCGTGGCTCCAGTTGCTGCTGAAGCTGACCAAAGGTGACCTGGCTGGCTTTGCGCTGCAGCAGGCTGGCAGCACCTCCAGTGCTCAGCAGTGCATCTCACACTGCAGGGGAGGGACTCTCCCATTTAAAAGACCGCCGTGAGGTGTTGAATGTGGTAGCCTCTCGAGCTGTTGTAGCTTGAGAAGGTGTCATCTGCCTGTGCCATAGGCAAGCAGTGCCGAAGCACCAGTCATACAGCAGCAATGTTCTCAACAGCCTGTGCATGCTACTAACACATTGGTTAGAAGCCAGTCACTGTTTTTATGTTGGTGTATAAATACAAATGTATTTTTTCTTCATAAATTATTTTAAAACATTTTGGTTACCATCATATTTTGCAAATTAACTTTTTCCTTTGAGTACAGTGGGTGACAAGTGTCAAGTGGGGAGCAGTGAAACCAGGTGTTTGCAGTGTCATGGGTCAGTGTCAGCCTTGGTTTCTGCTGATACAGGATTTTAAAGCAACCGTCTGTCATATGTAAACAGTGTTTTAAGTCTGCAGAGAAGTGTCATATACTGGGTGCTCAGCTAGGTACCCCCTGCTGGTAATCCCATGCCACGTGTATAGCTTTAAAGTTTGCATTTTGCTGAGGACTGTTTTCTGTGCTTTGCTCTCTGCCAGTGACTCTCCTTACAATAGCTCCATGCTGCGAGCTCTGCTTACTGCCAGGGCAGGATGCATTGCATTAAACTCATTAACTATAGCAAATTATGTGTCAGGGAAAAAATAGCAAGTAAAAACATGTAACTATCCCATTGAAAGCAGCAGGGAAGGCCAATATTAGCACCTTTATTATCTGGAAGAGTTGGAACCTCATGTATTTTTATAAAAATCTCAGCTTACACTTTAAAATGTGTTTTGTCATGTAACTATTTTTTTAGCTGCTGCTTAACATATTTTATAGTTATGGTACATTGAAGAGTTTATATGGTTTAAGCCCAAGAAAACACTTAGAGGTTACCTTAAAAATACATACATTTTCATTAAATGCCAAGTCTGAGATTCTAGCCAGGACAAGGAATTGAAGGTGTGGGCAGAGCTGTGTTGGCAGCACCGGGCTGCCAAAATGAGCACTGCTGCTTCTTGCTGCTCCTGTGTGGCTGCACTGGCCCTTGGCAGGCTCATTCAGCTCACCCAGCAAGCAGAAAACTGTTCACTTTTTCTTGGTTGGGTTACTTAACTGGGAAAGGGGGAAGAAACAAGAGACTAGTGAGAAGGGGATGTTTTTGGTCCTCGGTGACAGTGGGTGGTTGGGTGAACTCACCCTACTTTTCTGTTTCCATGGGAAGGAATTGAGCTATTTCAGTGCAAATAGCTTGCCCTCCATGAGGAGAAGCACAAAGGGCAAAGGCTACATGAGCAGCAGACTGGCTTCGCATTGGGCAGCCCTGAGAAACACATGATAAAAGCGTTTTGCTGCCTATGGTCTCTGCGAGTCAGCAGAAAACCCAAAGGGCTTGTCTTGCTTCCTCTGCTACAGCAAACTCATCCCTGATGACACAAGATTTCCATCAGCATCAGTTGACTAGTCTGGAGTCAGCCTCTGCTTCCTGGCCTCCGGGCATACGGCAGAAGGAGGGGGACACAGTCTTTCAACCCACATGGAGAGCAAAGAACTGTCTTTAATGTGACTTCAGGAATGGTACATCTAGCTTTCTAGGATGGTGACATTAGGTTGGGGGAGGCAAGAAGGGGGGAGAGGAGGCTACAGAAGCACACAATCTGTGAAGCAGAGGTAAGTAGCACCTGAGCAACGTGGAGACGCAGAGCACTGGGAAGGTCAATAAACACTGAAAATACGAAGTCAATTAATTTCAGCATGTTTCACTCTTCATTTGCATCTGTCATTTGCAAATGAAAGTAAGTTAGTCTTATTTCTGAGGATTGCCGCTGCGGATGCGTTTGAGATGCTAAACGGTTTTCACATAGGAATATTGTGGGAATAATGCTGTAGCTCTAGTGACCCAAGAGAACTAGGTTTGCAAGAAGGTGTGTTACTTTGTAGAAAGAACCACACAAACTTTCAGTGCATAAGCCTTACTTCTTTCCTAACCACAGACTAAGAAGCCTGTGAAATTCTACTGGAAAACTGTCTGAAGAATACAGGTGCAAAAAGGATAAAGATTTTGATTGGAATCCTTAGAGGTCATTGAGAAAGTGTACCTTTTGATGCTGTACTGGAATTTGGAAATCAGTGGAAATTATCCCATTCAGGATGGAGTCTACACAAGACTGTTTTAATTTGCAATATTTGGGATCTGTAGTAATTTCTACAAGTTGAGACCTGAGACAAAAATTAATATGAAACTCAGCCAGAGTCAGCTGAAAGTAATGTGGGGAACACTGTGCAGTGTGACATCTTAGCACAAACCAAGACATCTTTAGCAGATAAGAATATGTAAAACCATGCAATTAAATGCTTGTGGGAGAGACTGCAGACACCACCACAGCGTGTATCTCTGATCTTTTTCAAAAGATCAATGGATACCAGATACCTATTCAGTGCTTAGTTATATACTGGTGCATGAGTTAATGTGTTGCTGGAAATAGTTATGCTAGTGCTTGATGTCTACAGGAGATTAAGTAGTAGAAGCAAGAGAAATTAAGACACAAAAAGAATGTGTGAGTTGCGAGTGTATGGGTAAACTGAAGAAAATACGCCTTTATTTCTAGTAGTTGTAGAGTAAAAGGACATTTACTAGGTTACAGTTCTTTTTAACACTTGAAGCAGTATATATAGTCAAGGGGAGGGTGACCAGAATCAACAAGGCATATTTTCAGGACACCTTGCAAACAAGGAAAATGTTTTCTGCTGTCCACGAGGAAGAAGTAAATGGATATGAATAATGTCAAATACATAGTTTATGCTGCCTATGTTTGCAGGGCTGTGATTGGAGCTTTTGGAGAAGGTAGTGCTCGTAGCCAAACAAACACTGTCTCCTTTGGGACATACTGTTTCCTCAGACCACTGTTCGAGTTTTGTTTAACACCCAGGTCTTTCTAAGAAAACCGATCACACTTACATTAACATAGGTCATATTTTGAGCTGGGGGAAAAAACCAGTAAACTGGCATGATTAGAGGCTCTTGAAAAGAGCAGTCTGCTGGCTTCAAGCTAAATAAACCAAAATATAAATTATGTGTGGGTGAAACGGCTTGCCTGGCAGAGCTGATGTGCAAGGGGTGTGTGTGCAAATAAATCACTGTAACGTCAAGGCTGTTGTTAACGTACCTGCCTAAGCAAAGGAAAAAGTATACTTAAATTCTTTGGTATAACTCGAGTTTGATGCTGCATCGAAATTGATCTTCCCACTGTTCAGGGAAGCTAAGTAGAGGCGTGCATTGGTGACTGCAGGGTTCGGCTTTGTGCAGCAAAAAACTTCTGCACCCAGCGAGGCCCGACTAGTCTTTTGTCTCAGTCCTCTCTTACCGGGGTTAATTAACAGCAGACTGATCACCTAGATCTCAGGTGAGATGTATTGGGAAAGGTTACATGTATATACATATATACATATATATATATGAAAAATATATGAAAAATAAATATAGAGAAAAATTACATTCCTGTATCAATATCTGGGGAGGGGGAGAGAGAGAGGAAAATGTATGATCAAATAGGGTGGTTTGGCATACCTGTCTGTTAAAAATACAAAACTTTATAAAAAAGTCATTTGCTCTTGTTAGTTGAAACTTAACAAAGTCAGCTTGCTATCAAGAGCTTCAGAGCAGTTTTAAAAGTATTAGATTTATGGATTCAAGAAATTTTTTTTTCAAGAAACCCCAAATTTGAGATGTTTTTAGCTATTGTATTATATTTAAAATAAGAATTCAGTGCTACTTTCTCTTATTTCAGAGAATGAGTTTTATATTTTGGATATTAAATGAATGAGACTCCTCAGAGTCTCTGGATTTGAAATGAAGTTTGTATACCTTTTTGGAAACAAAAAAAAGCTTCTTCTCTGTATAGGTCAGAGTAGCGATGTTGGAATACTGCACATCTCCTGAAACACAGAGAGGAACATTTAAGATCTTTTCTGTGGAGCTGCTTTTAAATGTTGTGCAGCTGCCTCACTCTTCTTTGCACAAACTGAAAATTATGTATGGATATTGATTTACAAGTTTTCATTGTGTCACATACAGAACTTTCCATACATGAATAGTTTAAAAAAAAAAGAAGTCTTAACAATCCAAAAATGCTAGATCTATCGTGGCGATGCTCAGATCTGGAATGTTCCCATTATAGATACTTTTTTTTTCCCTTTTTTTAAACTTGAGCATCATATGTTAACAGCATAATCTCTGGTGCTGGCAGAAGAGATGGTAGCATCTAGGGACATTTCTGTGATGTACCATCTTAGATTTTTGTGGCGTAGATTTTGTGTTGCTTACCACAGTGGTGAGCCAGCTGTCGGTGCTGCAGAAGGCAGGTACAGCACCCGAGCTGTGCTGGGGAGCTGCAGGCTCCTGCTCCGTCACATTGATTTTATAACCTCGGGGATGGTTATACACCTCTGTACCCTCAATTACTTATATTTTTAGTTATGACATGTGGCTAATAAAACAATGAAAGCAACGGCGCTTCTCAGCTGCATGAAGTTATGTATGAGAGTTGCTTGCTTCTGGCAGGTTTATTGGGCGGCTTTCAAGAGAAAGCAGAAGCTAATTTATTGCAATTCCTTACTCTTCTAAGCCCAGCTTTTGAACTTCATGGAAAAATGTGGCAATTCTCCTTTTGTTCTTTGTCTCCTTAGAAATAACAATAAACCAAACCAAGTGAAATTCAGTCTTAGATTGAGAGACAGAAACTTTCTCAGTATACAGCTTCTTATGGAAAGAAACAAAGATACTACTGTTTTACCTTTTATGGACAAATTATTTTCTGAAAGACTTTGTGATAATAACGTGAGCCTTTCTTCTGTAAGCATATGTTCGTCTGAACAGCCGGTTGACTACCCTACGTATAGTCAGTGGAGCTTGCCCGGGCGGTGCAGAGAGTGTGAGTGACTCAGAGCACCTCAGTTAGATACCAAAACCAGATAAGGTGAACATCTTCCTGGTGCTTTCGGGTTTTCATTGCCTTTTATGGAAAGTTAGGTGTTGTCTTAATCTTTTGACTTGGAATTGAGGGAATTTACGACCTAGTTTTCATCAATGCACATACTGCTGCAAGGCTTTGGTTGTAAGTTCTCATAAAGCTAATTGCATCTTCCCACCTTAACATCTAAGAAGGTCATTTCCACAGCACAGTTAGAGTGATTACTGTTTATCTCCTGGTAATATTCTGACAACTGGTTGACTAAAACTGATTAAATGGTTCTTCTCTTTGGAGTTCAGTAGATACTTGTAGTATGTATGAATGCCTTTTTCAATTAGAGCAGAAACTTCAGGCAAAACACACCAGGCTTAGCAAAATGAGCACTGTAGCAGTGCTTTTTTTTTTTTTTTTTTTTTTTTTTTTAAAAAAATAGAGTGAATGTATCATCAGGCCATAGATGAGTGTGTAATCTAATTATCTGGGTAGGGAGGGGGGGGACTCTGGCCTATGGCATGTCTTTTAACAAAAATTACTTCAGTGTTGTCACAAGTTGATTGGAAATATTTTTTCTTCACATTACTCATGGGATGTCAACAAGTATGCAAATGTGAAAATTTAACATATGTTTCCTTGCTGCTTTTACACAGTTTCTCACACCAGTTTAATGAGTAAAAGCTGTCTTTTAAAATGCCACTTCAAACCCAAGTCCTTTGGTGTAGAAGACCATCTCACTATTATTTTCTTAGTCTTCTGCTTAGAAGTTAAACAGTCGATTCATTTGTTAATTTTACATACTTGGACTGCAGCCATTTTTTTTCTTATTCTGGTTTCATGCTGTAGTTAAAGTTTGTATATCTGGTAATCCTCCTTGTTACACAGTGTTGCGTCTTTTTTGGGTTTCTTTGGTGTCTTACCTCTGAGCATCAGTTTCCATTGATCTTTTCGCTGCAGATAAAGCAGTAAAACATTAGTATCTTTCTTTTGATCTCTGTGGTAAATGCATTTATTTCTGAATGAAGCTGTAACGTTGTTAACTTCTGTAAAGACTTCCTGACAGCATAATAACTAGGGATGGACCAGCAATTTAGATCTAATAAGACCCAATCAGGTTATTTTGTGTTGTGCCTTCTGCTTCACATCTGTTCATGGAAGGTGGTCCTGGCTTTCCTGTTGCAGGAGGCAGGCAGTCCCCTTGCCAGCGTGGTCCTGCTCTTAATTTACCACAGGTGGATCAACTTGGAAGCCTAAAACCTGTAATATTTATTCTTTTCCTGAAATCTGCCGTGTTTAGCCCCCCCACTTAATAAACGCAGTTGTTTCACCATTTCATTTCACTGCTCATAGGTTTAGACCAAGATGTAATAACGCATGTCAAAGAGTTGGGGATTTTATGGTTTTAGTTATGCTTAATTAGCACATTCTCTGTGTTAAAGTTTTACGGTTGTCTTTTTTGTAGTTTTGAAATACCTTGGGGTTTTTTGGAGCGGCGAAGATGGGCAGAGGGTTAACTCGTGCAGGAGCACAGCTGCATGTGCAGTCTTTTGTAGGTAGACTCCAAGAGTCCCGAGATGAGACTCACAAATCTTTCTCGATATTAAAATATTGCACTGTCAGTTTGGGTATCATGGTGCAGTATTTGCTAAAGCTTTCAACAGATGGCAGACTTAAGAAAGTGGCGTGCCTGCAATAAACTCCTGGGTTTGTGCTGTTTTGCTATCAGTTGCGGGGCAGAAAGGATATGATCACGCAAATCCTCTTATCTGGACTGCAGGCTTCATGTTTTGATAAGAACAAAAAAAGGGAACCTTGGAAGACAAACAAGATACTTTAAAGTGTTACTGGGTATTCAAGTCGTCTTGGCCATTGTAGAAGTATTCCCACTTTGCCTGTTACATCTTTCTTAGATCTTAGATTTTTGTTTACAACCATGTGTTGCTTTAAAGTTGAATGATAGTTGAGTGGGAAAAATTAAGTCAACAAGATTTAACTTTTTTTTTTTTGACAGATGCATTTGTGCTTTTAGGATGAGAGGCAAGAGAGTATGTGATCCTTTCTCTCTCCACAGTACTTAAGAGGCACATCACTGTGTTCTCTCCAAGCTGCTTCGCAGCTGAGCACTGGATTGTACGGTGCTCTGTTAGAAGAACCAAGTGCTTTCTGCTTAGCACACTGAGCTATGTGTTTGTTGATATGGGCACAATACTGTTTTGTAAAATACCGGAATTAAAAGGCAGATGCGGCTTTTCTCAAGGTTCAAACTAAAACCAGTCACATTTGAGGAAAAAAGAACATTTTTGCTTTTTTAGTTGGAGAGAGAGTAGAGTAGCGCATGTACTGCATGTATAAACAACTAATGAAAACAATTTTTATGGAATGCCTCTCCTAGATTTTAAAATTTCACACTTAATAGGTTACTGCAATAATTACTACTCTGTCAGTGCCATGATGACAGTTATCTCATCTAATACTGCATAATGTTTTGAACAGTAACAGGAAAATAGATATTCTCTGCCTCTCTATTTTTTTTTTTTAGTTAAACTACATATTTCTGAATATGAATACTAAAATGTTTCATGTAAGAATAGTGTTGTATCACAAAGTGCATGCAAATACATTTTGCTTCTTAAAAACAGTTCAGCTAGCAAATTTAAAAGACATGCAGCCTGACTTTCTTTTCTTGGACTGAAATTCTTTATAGACAATTTCCAAGCATTATTATTAAATCATCCTTTTAAAGCGAGATTTCATTGTGAAAGACTTGAAACATGGAGACAGACAGAAGCCTCTCTGGAGAGTCAGCTAAGGAATAGGAAGTGTTGCTTCTTTGCTTTTCTAATTCAAATCTAGCCTATGTAGCCTGTATCACAACCTATATCACAGGTTGTTGTTACAGTTCCCCTGTTTCTGGGTTGCTGAACAGGGCTTCCCAGCCCAAGTTGTGGTGGGTCGTCATTCAGGGAACGAGTCCTCTTTCTGCAGCGAGATCCTTACTCCAGCTCTTTGGACGTAGTTTGAGATATCCCTGGGTGCCGAAGATCATTTTTTGGGAAGCTCCTTTGGGAGCTGTGGGAGTCGTTTGTAGCTCTGTTGTCGTTGGAGCTCTTAGATGCATGGGTCTGAATCTTTGCGCTTCACTTGAGAGAGTGGTTGTGCTGTTGGGATTACTTTTCCTGATGCAAGTTGGAGTTTGCACATTCTTTGAATAAACACAGGCCATCGTTCAAGTGTGCTAACAGCTTGACACATTCCACAATAAAAAAAAAAAATCTGGAAGAATAACTAGTGTTTCTGTATGTGTATTATTTACGATAAGAGTGGTATAGAGTGGGCAAATGCAGACTAGCAGTTGGTCAGTTCTTAGCTTCTGGGCACTTGTCCAAAGATATTGAAAAATGGTGACATTAAGTAATTTGAAGGTTTAATAATATTTAATTAACTACTATTTAAACACCTCTGCTCAGATTGACCTACATGTCTAGTTTAAAAGTTCTGGTATAGTTAATAGATTTGACATGTTCAGTATATAGTGGTTTGTGAAAGGCAATAGAGCGCACATCAAACTTCTGGTAATCCTTTGTTTCTAAAGAAGAGAAACAAATAAATGCATAATACTAAATATTGTCCTTTTTGTTTATTTTTCAGATTAGCACTGTACGTATATGAATATCTGCTCCATGTAGGAGCACAGAAATCGGCCCAGACATTTTTATCAGAGGTATGTTTCCCCATCCTTTTTTTCCTTACACAACTTTCCAGTGCATGCAAGTGAAAAAAATACAAGTTGGTCTTGCATAAACAGCAGTGACAACCTTGAATTTCTGTTTACATAGTTCAGCAGAGATTTCTGATTCTTCAGAAGCCAGTTTGCCGTGTCATTTAACATGCCTTTGCATAACTATTTTGCTGTGATTTGTTATCCCCGTTCTGTGATTTGCTACTACATTGGGGAAAGATTCATCTATTTTCTGTAATAAGCGTGTGTGTTAGAGAATGCGTTGATGGTACTCTTTTCTGATGACCTTCTAACTTATTGTTGGTATCTCCAATTGTGCATGATGTACCCCTACAAAATACACAGCGATCACGTATTTTACATGCTACTGTCACACGCTTGCAGTTCTCATTCTCTTAGGGACTGTTGATCTCTCTGTGTATTCTTTCCATGCTTCTAACGACTTCACTTCTTCTCATGTGGCAGATTAATTACAACTACAACCATTTAGGTCCTGTTCCTTAAACAGTTTCAACTGCTAATGGAATTTTTACTTTCACACAATAGTCACTATTTTTCATAGTCTTTCAAAGACTTTGTATACATCTTTTGAAGACTGAAATAAATTATGTCTCCTTAGCATTTTACATTCACGCTGGGATACAAAAATACCTCTGTGCAAAACATATCAAGGTCTTTCGGATTTATTATTGGTTTTAATCTTTCTTTGATGAGAACATTTAAGATAATAGTAGTTGAATAGTGAGCAGAAGTGAGGAAAAAAATAGGGAAGATGAAGTACTAAGAAAATTTGCTGCTTTAACTGATACTCTTCCAAAAGCTAATACAGTTACTGTACTGGTGGTAACATTTTGGAGGTGGGAGAGGGGAGGGTGAGAACCCAGAATGCGTTTTGTGGTGTTTATAGAAAATTCATGCATCAGAGGGGGATAGATTCTACCCAAGGAAAAGGGGTAGAATTGTGGTAGCATCAGTTTATGTTTATAGTAAGTATGTTTTTGACAAATTGCTTTTTCGCTTTAGTAAAGCAATGAAAAAATAATCAAGAAGATAATGGAGAGTGTCATCTGGGCTTTCCCAAAACAGCTGTCATTTGTAAATAATACACTGCGCAAGATTCATTTTGTTCGTTTTGGTTTTATGATATATTTGCAAAATGAGCAGTTGGCAGGAGTGTAACTGGTGTGACATTTGGATTTCTAGAAAACATTCAATACAGTATCTTGAAACTTCTAAAACTGCTTCAGTCTTGTGTTATAGAGAAACTCTTAGATCTAAATGACTGTAATATGAGAATATGTGTCAAATCTTCCAAATTAACACTGATAACTAGCCAAAAGACAGTAAACACAGGACGGGGACAAGTAACGTATAGAGTTATGAGGTGTCTGTAAGACTTCGCACAAGGCTGTGAGTTCATTTACCTCACTTATTAGCAGCGCAGAAGGGTAAATATTATGCTGACAGTACTTGTGAATGGTTGTATGTTGGAACTAGAGGCAGTTGTCACTGAAATGGAGAAACCTGGAAAAGAATGTATTTAGGTGGACAGGTTCAGATTAAGAAAACTGTGCACTGAAACGCCTTGGAAAATATGAACTAAAAAATGTAGTAGACAGGTCTTAACATTGTAATGCCCCTTCAGTCCTGGGCTGTGAACCACAAATAGCTCTACCCCAACTCTGTACCCCATGTGAGGCAGCTGTTTTTGTTAGAGCGTGAGTACTGGCATACGGGATCAAAACAAGAGAACATCAGTTGAGAGAAGGGCAAAAAAGAGTTGACTAGGGAATTTATGATGTAATGAAAGTTATGGTTTTCTGTGTGTTTTTATATTTTTCTGGCTCATGGCTGTTGAGAAGCAACTGCCTCGTTGCGGTGAGCATGTTCTGAGAGTACTTCAGGTGTACGAGACACCCAGGTGGCATTCGTTTGGTCCCTCCTTAAAAAGCATGGCTGTTTGGGCTCAATGCTCTATCTGCTCTGGCAGCCTGCACCTGCCAGAATAGTTTGGGTGGATTTTGCTAAAGATGAGATAGTTCGGAGTAGCTCTAAAATTGAACGTTGGGGTGTAAAAGAAGTAAGCATACATAGATTGTCTGAGCTATACAGTGGTCAGTGGTATCTATTTGTGTATAAATGACAAAGGTTAAGAGCTCTTCCTTAAAGATCTACCATGGAATGAGGCTAAGAGTAATGGAACAAAAATAAGAAAAGGAAAATTTAAGTTCGCTGTCATGGAATCCACTCTGCTAGTAGATAACCAGACAGGCTGCTAGGTAATCTCATCTATGCTCCCTGTCCCACAAAGGGCTGTACCAGATGATCTTTCAAGGTCCCTTCCACCTGAGCTGTTCTGTGATTCCATGATTCTGTGAGTCAGTAAGGTCT
Source organism: Chroicocephalus ridibundus (assembly GCF_963924245.1). Lineage (NCBI taxonomy): Eukaryota > Metazoa > Chordata > Aves > Charadriiformes > Laridae > Chroicocephalus > Chroicocephalus ridibundus. Next base: position 8,171,435 of record NC_086316.1, read on the forward strand.
AGAAGTCCTCTGCTGATTTTTTCAGTTAGAAGGTGAACTGTAGTCCTGGTTGAGTACAGCCTTTGAAGCTTTGTTGCCTTCATCTCTAAAACATAGGACCTCAAGCTCATCTAGTATTTTCCTGTATCTCTTGATAGCAGAGACCTCTTCAGTTTGTTGACTGTAAGTCTTGTATCTTGATGTGCAAATTTACTTCCTTTCAGGAGACATGGCATGAAGTACTGGGTTTAAGTAATTCAACAGATGTTTCATACCAATTCGTCATATGATTGGCAAAGTGGCAAGGGGCTAGCACAACTAGCTTTCATCTAAACGATGTCATTGCTTATGAGGGTCGAATAGAGCTATTCAGATGGGGTACACACATTTTTGAAACAAAAGATGATGTTCTGCTCCAGAATTTTTCCTTTTGTGTCCCAGCTGCTGCGTTTTCCTTGAAGAGCTGATCCTTATCCAATGTATTTTCTGTCCTTGAAGTTGGGTTCTAGCCTTGGAGGAATAATTCCCACTAGCTTGGCTGGACCAAGAAGGTGGGCTTTTCCCAGTTAATCGGTCACTGGTTATGGGCTTAATCGATACAGTTGGCAATGAGGGTATTTTTCTAAAATTAATAGTTCCTTATAAATCTTTTTAAGCCTCTGTAATCAGACAGATGGACATGTGCTATGTGAGACAGAAGTATATATTCTTTGAAAAACAAAACAAAACTCCTTCATACAAGCCTCAAACTCCCCTATTCCCTTCAGGCTCTTTCTCTGAATAAATGTCTCAAGATGATATATGTCCTGTTAAAAAGGACCAGCGTAAGACCTGTTAATTGGGTAATTTCCTCATCAAGGCCTGCTTTGAAGAGCATGAATACTGCTTAGACATAGTGAGGGCTTTCTACACAGACATAATTTTTACTCTTAACTGAATGATTTTTCAACTTTGAGAACAATTTTTTGTTTTGCTTTTACATTACATGTCTTCATTACGTTGCATTTGAAATATCTCAGAAGTACTGTGTCTTCCTGGTGATCAATGCAAGTCTTTCCAAGCCATTCCCAGTGCATCTGAGGAACAATTGTGCTTGAGAGGAGTGTATTTGAAGAGTGTGTAATACTCACAGTAGCTTTGGCTTTTATTTATATTGTTCACTTTTGTTTATATTTTTATCTGCCATCACTTAAAGAAGGAACTTTTAAAAAGATGATTTTTATATATTAACTACTGTTATGCGGTGGTGTTGGGGTTAAGTGCCATGCAGTTGGTTCATTCTGCCAACTTCGCAAACAGAAGTGATAGTACCTCAAGGTTACCTTCTAAAAATAATTTTTAAATAGCAAAATTATTTTCTAATAGTTATATTCAAAAAATACATCAAAATTATGCTAGGTTACTTCATATGAGTGCAAAGAACATTTTTAGGTTTGTGAACTACATACCCTTCTCCTGCAAGCTATTGGCTCAACTTGCATGTATTTAGTTTCTTAAGAATTGGATGTTGGAGATGAGAATCAAAGTTTTAGTCTCTTTTGGAAAGTGCTAGCTTTACCAGTGCGTCTTGCATTACAAACACTGTGTCTACCTTTTTTAGTAAGCTTTTATGTACTTTTATTTATTTTTATATATATATATATATCTAAATACCTTTCATATTAAGGCTGTTTAAGCATTTCATTAAAATAATCTGCTTTTTGTCTGCCATTACTTCTGTCTCTAGAGCAGAATATGGTTTGATGGTTTGTGTTCGAATGATTTTTTTTTTTTAACAAAATTGGGCAGCAAACAATGCCATGTGCAGTTGTAACTGGAGGAATTGGTGTGCATGCAATGCCCTAGTTTCACCCAGTTTTAACATAAGACATGTTGTGTGGATTTCTGCAGGACCTCCAGTTATTTGCCAACAGAGCCCCTTCAGTAGTTACACGGGCTTTATTGTATGTAGTCCCCAAACTATTTCATTTTGTAGTTAAGGACAAACTAATGACCATGGCATTAATAAAACAGTGGTGTGATCATAGTTAAGATTCAACATTTGGGAAGTATTGTAGAGGTACAGAACACTGTCACTGTGTGTTAAGTTGTCTAATGATTCGCTGATCAACAAGAAAAGTGTGAAGCCAAGAGTGAGAGTTCTTCAACTTCATTTCCTTTGAAAACAGTGTAAAACAAACAGTGTTTCCTAGGTGGGAGAGAAGTCATAGCCAGAGTAGCTCTGTTCAGGAGAGGTTGCCAGCACAGACAAACCAAGCCAAACTAGCTTTCCATTTTCACTGAGTGGTGGGAAACTGGGTTGTAACTGGTGCTGCTCCTGTTTGCCACGTTACCTCTAGCAGTAAAGCACTCCTTGAGGATTGTAAAACACTGGCTCGCTTTGGATGTGGAGGGAAGGCGGCGGAGGGAAGACTGCCACCTGCTGAATCAGTAACATTAGTTCTGCGTCTTCTAGGTTTTCCTTAGTGCAAAGTGGAAAACCTGTTAGACCACTTTAAGGGTGCTTTTTAACTCTTATTTTCTGGGGGGTCATGCATCTTTGACCTTAAAACAGTGCACGTCTCAGTGGTGGAGTGATACAAAATACATCGTTAATAAAATTCTATTCAGAATCTAAAAATAATATTCTAAAATATGCTTTCCTAGAATACAAAAAGCTTATTTTAAGTATCAGCTATATTAATAAGTGTAATAAAGTAAGAAATATGTCCATACAGATTGATGATGATAAAGCCTTTCATAACTACAGAGTCTTTTCTTCTTTCTCTTTTTGCTCTCTGCATGAATTATGTAATGCTTTTTAGCCACAGTAATCACAAAAATGCACATCTCAGTTTTTACTGTTTTGTTTTAGATAAGATGGGAAAAAAACATCACACTGGGGGAGCCCCCAGGATTCTTGCATTCCTGGTGGTGGTAAGTATCAATTTTCTTTTCCTCTGATTTTTAGAGTATGTCGATTGCTAGTTCCATCAGCTGGAGGCAAGAGAAGAAATTCAGGTGAACATTGTAAAAAGAATGTGAAGGTGAGGATCAAGAATCATTTTCTTTTTAAGAAATGAAAGAACAGAAAATTGGATGTAGAAAAAGATACAAATATTAGATACAGGAAAAGAAATACTGCATAGTGCATTGATAAGAAAGCATCTTTGAAAGAAGACAGCCTGCATTTCTTTCTGCACCACCTTCCAGTAAATTGTGTATTTAACAGATCATTCTACATATACTAAATAACTACACTTGAAAAAAACAGTATATACAGAGACTGCAGAGACTGAGTTTCGTCGGTGTTCAGTTCACATTCTAGTCACGGTAATAGCATATGAAAGTAATTAGCTGAAGCCAAGCTACCAGCCTTTTTGAGGAGCAGCGTGCATTAGCATGGGCTTGGTGATGCAGCATCTGCATTTGTGCAGTTTCTCTCAGTTCATAATACGGGTAGGCACGGGCTTGACTTCTAATTTTTTATGCATGATACCATTTGCTTATATATACTGGTGTGCAGACCACACGTGTGTAGAATTTCCAAGGAGAAAAGAGTGCTCATAGTCACTGCTGTTTAGCCATGCTGTTTATTAGTTGTCACATGATTTGAATATATCCAACATGCCTGTGTTTGAAAGAACACAACATACAGAGAATATGTCCAATTGTCAGGAATACAAGAATTTACAAGTTTTAAAGTGGTCCCATTCAAACCTGACTGATTTGTACAGCTGTATGGAAGGTGGCATATTCTTCATTGACTTTTCTTTCATAGCTTTTAGCTGTGTGATAGAAACCTGGCAAGGAGACCGTGTTCCTTACGAGTCTGGTGTCTACATTATCCTTTACTTTGATCTTCTGCAGCAGAGTGCTCAAATTCTTCACAATTCCATATTATGGTGCTGGACTAAGTTACAGAGGATTAAGTCTAAAACAATAAAGAAATACTACGAAACTTCTTAAAAATTTTGTTCTTTTAATTGTTCTAGCATACACATAATTTAATTCCAGAAGCTTCGTGTTCAGAACTGATTTTGTGCATCACTCTTATTTAAGGTTGGTTGGGGAGGAAGACTGATGGGAGTACATAATTTCCTCTCACTCTTTATAACCCAAGAACATACTCCTCTATTTCCTACTCTTGTCCATACACCTGTTTCTCTGGCAACTTTTGTTTAAAGCACAGTACTGGACGTTGGAAGAACTCCCAGTTTTCTCTCCAGTTTCTTTCCTTTTTATGTTATTACAAATCTGTCCCTTCCCATGCTTTTTGGAAGTTAATTGCAGCAGTTGCCAGAGGGATGAGGTTAAACGCAGAGCTTCCGTAATATGCTTTGTACCCTTAAACCTTGTGTATTAGACTAGCTTCTTGGTCTATACTATAGTGGTATTAAAGGAATACAGCACTGCTTGCCTTGGAGAATTGGATAGCAGTTCTTGATTCTTCATAGCTGTTTTACAAAGCTAAATTCTTTCATAGAGGTAAGTGTTTTCATCCCTCAGCAAGGAAGTGATATGTCTGTTTCTATATATGAACATACCTATGTGGTATGTGTACACCATGAAATCTACACAAGTATTACAATGATTTTCTTACCATCTCTGTAACTTCTTAACTCGCAGTGTGTTTTGGGATCTCTACTGTGCAGCTCCAGAAAGACGAGAAACATGTGAACATTCAAGCGAAGCAAAAGCCTTTCATGACTATGTAAGTTTTGTGTGTCTTTACCACACTTCCATTAATTGTATGTATAAATATGATGAAGAAGTATTTTTAGATTGCAGTGGTTCAAAAATGCAGGTGTCTGTCATATAGAACTCTTAAGTTTTCTGGGGATGCCTTAGAATTAGAACTTCGTAATACTGTGATTACCCAGCACCAAACAGAAAACTCCTGGACGGACATCAAAGTGCTGTCTTATGTGTTAATGCAAAATGTCCTTCTGTCCCCGCCCCCTGCATGGACGCATCAGGGTGGTCACAAAGGCGCAGGGCAAATGGAAGCGCAGATATGTCCTGTCCAAGTATCTGTTCTCTGTCAGCGGTAAAGCAAAGGCTGTTCAGTAGATGGAATTGAACACCTGGCTTCTGTCAGGACCATACTGACTTACAGTGTGATTGTTCATTCTTCAGGTGTTTTTGTATCCTGAAGTAGGTATTTTTCATCAGCATAATAAACACTTAAGCATCATAGAACAAGTTAAATGCACAATCACTTGGTCCAAGAGAATGGAAGGAATAAAGGGCAAAAGTATTATGCCAATTTTGATGCCTTTGAGACTTAATTCAAAACACAGCAGGGAGTCTGGCAATGTTTTCCCTGCAAGGAATAATAATAATAATAATAATAACAACAATAATAATAACAATAACAATAATAATATTATTCTAGAAATTAAGGTCCAAAACATTGCAACAGTTTCATTCCATTCTCATAATGTAAATGGAGCTCTCCAGAAATGTGAAACTGCAATCCAGAATTAGGATGGAATTTGAGTTCCTTCTACTGTGTCGGCTTTTCTCCATCTGCTGATGTCATTTTTACTGACAATATCCTTAGGAGGCTGACGACTCTTGAGTTTATTGTTCCTTTGGGCCATTGATGTAATCTAAAGAGGGGGTATAACTCTCTTACAGTACAACTCTGAAACCTTTTTCTGGAGTGTTTTCCAGGTCTGTCTTAAAAATACTGTCTACTTACTGCAGAAAAATATCTCTACAAACAAAAGTAAAATTAGACTGCTATAGCCCAATGTCTTACAAACACAAATTTGGAAAACAGAAATGAATCAACTAAGTCACCATTTTCCATAATTTGATAATGGCTTGGCGTCCTATGGTATGTGAGACAAAGGTGATCTTGCCTTATTTTTAGTTAACAATGACAACTTAGGTTGTAAATGCGTCATCAAAACACTTAAAACTGTTCAGCATATTGCTGCAAGACTCCCCGTCTCACCAGAGCGCAGTAGAGAACTCAAACAAGTTCTGTGTGTGATACAATTTTGTGATTGTCTGAATGTTTAAGTTACTGTATAAAATTGTGTTTGATAAAGGAAAAATAAAATCATGGTATGCATAACAGTCTGTGTTATGACAGGATGAATGTTTATTTCAGAAATAAATTGGTTTATTTTAGAAACTAATTCACTAGGTATATCTACAACCCGTTCTCCCTTAATCTTTTAGGTGACAGGAAAAAGCTAGCTTTTGCATTATTTTTGTCACAGTTGAGATAAACCCATCTAACATCTAGCAAGACTCATGGTGTTCCTTAGCATCATGTGCTTTTTGCTTAGTAAGACAGTTTGCATCACAAGTAATTTTGAAATCTTACATGTATTTAATATTTCATGAGTGTATTGTATGCTTATGTTAGAGAACATGACAAATTGTTATAAAATACAGCCAAGCATATTTCACAAGAGAGGAAGATGAACATTTATTAAGTGAAATCCTGACCCATGTAGTGTTTTGCCATTAACTCTAAAGGGGTCAAAATTCCATTGTCAGTGAAGACCGTCAGAGAGCTGGTCACTGGATTCTGGCTTCTCCATCAGTTTGAGGGGTCTGGTAAATCAAAACCCTGCTGTTAAATTGCAGGTCAAGTAATTGAGCACTTTAGCTGTACTGTCATATCTGGAAATCGTAATTGTCAAGTACAAAAAGCACAGAAGGCTTATTTATTAATTCATACTAGCAATTCAGAATTTTTTATTAGGTATGTGTTCTACTTGACCTAAGAAAAGTCATTCTTGCTGAAGCTGTGAGTGATCTGGTTACACCATACTTGTCATGTTTAACACTAAGTAGGCTGAATTGCTGAACCAATATCTTGTCTGTCTTTGCTTTTGTGAAGAGAGAAAGGTTTACGAATGTTTGATGGAGGAGGAAAGCACTTGCAGATGATTTAATGGTTTGTGAAACATTGCTGCCTCAGTCAGCATATTTGCAAGTCAGTCTGGAACACACACAGGTTGACTCATAAAATGAATAGATAAAGGAAGATTTGAGTTTTTTTAAGTTTACTTGAAGTTTTACTGTATTTTAACTGCAGTTGCAAAAATAATGCCATTTGATTTCCTCTGTCCCTTCTTCTCGGCCAATGCTTTTTCGAGAGATGAGTTTTATTTCATTATTTAGTTTACCATGAGATTTCAGCATGCGCTTTGCTTGTCATTGAATACAATTAAATGTCTGCAGCGGGACTTTGTACATCTGCAGTATACTTGGATGAGAAGACTAGCCCGAGCCTTCTTCAACTCTGTCTATAGTGCTGTCCCGAAAAAGAGTGCATATGGAGTTTCCTCTATTGTCAACTCTGTCTAATCAAGCAAACTGAGTCTTAAGCCGTGTGTGCCTGTCAGTCTGTGCCACTCAACTCTGTTTTTGACTATTTGTGTAAAATAACAGTAAAACCAAATTCTTTTGGTTTAGGTAGCTACTATTTAAATTTCTGATATATATCTGTGTACAGGTTTCTTTATATAGTAGCATCCCCGTTCTGCAGATAAAGGGTTTGGAAGTACTCTTTCATTGTGTTCGGATTGTACTCATACAACTTCTGATTTTTATCGAGCTATTGAGAGGAGAAGAATCTTTCATGTCTGACAGCAGGAACATGAAGTGACTTTCAAGGTGGTGGCTGTAACTGCTTGCAGTACCAACAACGCTCATCTTACTAAAAATCTAATAAATATAAAAGCAAAGACCTATTCTGGCTCTAAAAACAAGATTTTTCTATGCTTGTCCTCAGGTTAAGTATTTGCAGCTCCTCCATATTACTTAAAAGGGATTCTATTTTTATTTCTATTGAGATTTGCAATTGGAAATGTTTTCTTATGAGTGAACAAGGTTCTGAACTCATTAGGTACATTTATGTAATATATTTTAGGCTTGAAAAGGGAGGCGCATGTCATGAAAGTGCGTGTGCTGGATCAGGGAGGTAGGTTCTGGCCTCAAAGTTTTAACATAAGTAATTTAGAATTAGAAATGTTTTACTTTTCAGCTAACTCTGGAAAGAAAACTGGTGCTCACTCACCTAGCCTATTAATATTGCAAGTGTTTTGGTAGGAGCAGCTTATTTGAAGCAGAAAAGCCTCCCATGTTTCTTTTCCAGGTACCTGTTACTTTGCCTGGAGGAAAACTTCTCTGTGCTTTTTGTGAAAAATCATTTACATGGATGCTCTGAGACAAAACTTAGTCTTCATTGTAGAAGGGGTTTTTCATTGTTCATGGTGTCCTAAAGAGATCTTTTCATCTCTTTAGTTAAGATCTTGCTTCTCTGGGTTTGAACTGACATCTTCTGTTGAGAGAAGCCGGTTCCAATGTGCACTTTGTTCCTGCCTTCTTTCCACTTCTTTACAAGCTGAAAACATACTGCGTAAATATAAAGCTTGTGGTTCCGTGGAGAAGAATGGATTTTTAGCAGCACCCTTACCAATGAACTCCTGACTGCCGCAAGTGACCATTCTTCTCTTCCTCAGGCCTGGCCATTCATTTACATCTGTGGACCCTGGATTTGGAGGGGTGGTACCTGAAAAGGCCTTTCTTACACAATCATTTCTGTACATAACAGTTAAGATCTGTTTACAGTTTGGGCTCCTCACCACAAAAAAGACATTGAGCTGCTGGAGCGGGTCCAGAAAAGGGCAATGAAGCTGGTGAGGGGTCTGGAGCACAAGCCTTATGAGGAGCGGCTGAGGGAGCTGGGGGTGTTCAGCCTGGAGAAAAGGAGGCTGAGGGGAGACCTTCTCGCTCTCCACAACTCCCTGAAAGGAAGGGGTAGAGAGGTGGGGGTCGGTCTCTTCTCCCAAGTAACAGGTGAGAGGACAAGAGGAAACGGCCTCAAGTTGCACCAGGGGAGGTTTAGACTGGGTATTAGGAAAAATTACACTGAAAGGGTTATTAAGCATTGGAACAGGCTGCCCAGGGAAGTGGTTGAGGGACCACCCCTGGAGGTATTTAAAAGACAGGTAGACACCGTGCTTAGAGACGTGGTTTAGTGATGGCTTTTGTCAGAGTTAGGTTGGTGGTTGGACTACATGATCTGGAAGGTCCCTTCCAACCTAGGCAATTCTATGATTCTATGATTATAAGTTCCGGTGCCTCTCTCACCCTCCTTATAATGGTTCTTCCATGTGGTGTTGGTGTAAAGAGGGATCTATGAATTTTCACAAGGAGCTATAGTAAAGTCTTGATTATTTTCCAGGTAAGACTTTATTAGTGTCTTCTCCACAGCTTTTTGAAAGATCACTTTTGATATGACTAAGAGTTTCTTGTTTGTTTTTATGGCTCCCAAAAGTATGCCAGGTAATTTACAGGATAGGAAAAAAGACACATTCATTGCCCCAGAGACTGTACAGTCTCATAAGCTGGTATCACATTTCCACCTGACTTGTTAGCACATTTTAATATTGAGCTGTATGACAGGGAGCTTAGCTGTACATGAAGGTTATAGGGTGTATTAAAGACTATGCTAAAATCAGGTGTGTCCGTATTTTTCCTTTTAAAGGTCATAGTGATATAAATCAAATTTTTGTAGAAGTTATTGGGCATAGTGTTTGGGCATTTGACATGGCTGATCAATCTCTTTGTGAGTCTTTCATAAGAAAAAGTCGGGTCTCTGCATTGATTGCTATATTTTATGGAAAAAAAACCCCTTAAACACTCTTTTCTCTGGACCCATCTTCCTTCAGCAGAACTAAGGCTTCCTTCAGCAGCCTGCCCTAAATGCCCCAAATCCCCTAATTTTTCATTAGCAGTACTTAGAATTTGAGGAGTTAAGAACATTTTTACATCTTTTAGACTGAAAATTATCATGAAAGGCCTGTGAAAAGATGGTCTCTGAAGGCATCATTAAATGTTTGTTGGTAGTGACCATAAATCTCAATCCTTATGTTCCCATAGCACAGTGAAACTATTCTGCAACAAGGACTGCTTTACACTAGTTTCATCAAACTACCTTTTTTTTCACTTCTAAACCCCACACAGGTCTTTTAGGTGCAGGTTTTTGTTGGTCTAAACACATGGAAGCTTATTCTATTTCAGGATAATTTTTGAAAATGTATTTTCTTTTCATATTCCCTGGGTGGTTTGAGTTCATGCTTAACAGCAGTCACGATCTTCTCCAGGCAGTCTGTCACAGGACCTCCTTATCTGCCTTTTGTGTATCAGGGATGGAAGAATTTGTTTTAGCTCTTGCTTTTCTTGCCTTTCCTAGCTCTTGCTACTGTGATCTTCTGCAGGCAGCATAGCTAAGGCAGCTTTTGCTTCTAGGTCTTTCCAGGTTTCTTGTCAAAAATTGTGTTCTACATCTGGTTTCCAGCTGTCTGTTTCTGTGGAGAATGCATGTTAACTCCCTCTGCTTACAACAAAAATCAAAACAAGATTTGCCCATCATCCCCAAGTGTGGAAGAGCAAGAGATGACAAGTACCGGGGGAGGATGGGGCAGGAATCAGAGGTAATCTACAAAAATGCTGAATTCAGTGTCACTTATGGGACAAATGCCAAATTGTGTTGCCCTGGGATCATGAAATGTAGGGGTCCATGAATGAGATCAACAAATTTCAGATCTCTGAGCAATTGGTAGCCTTCCTGCAAACTCAAGAGAACTTCTCTCCATTGCTTTCTTCTCTGGTTTTGAGGTTCTCCATGGTCACATGGGTTTTAAAGTTAAAGCAGAGGTTCCCTGGCGCAATTCTGTGGGTGCATGAGCATGATTTCCTTTGACTGAGAAGTATGTGCAATACCCTGTATAGTTTGTGCTTGGCCTCCTTTGCTCAGTAATGGTCAAGGACTGTTGTACCAAAAGCAATGCTTCTTGTCTGAGGTACCTATTAATTCCTTACGTGAGTTCTGCAGACTTGTGGAAGGTCATTTCCGTGTTTGCTAGTTGTCACTGTATCTGTAATTTCACCTTCAGAATATGTCCTCCAGACATGTGATTCTTCCTGCTATGGAGATATTACCCATGTCCACCTGGAGAACAGGTTATTTCTTAAAACTAGAAAAGAATTATTTTAAGTGGCCATAGCATTCTTTTCATAAGTAATACAGAAATTAAAAGCATCTCCTTCCATTCAGTCATTTTTAAAACAATATTGTTTGCTTTTTGTGTAAATAGCGTTCATTTTTAAGTATGAATGAAATGCCTTTCTTTACTGCTCTTTTCATTGCACAGAGATTGCGTATCCTTTCATGGTGTTCAGGTATATGTATAGTAAAGTGTATTCTTAGATGTGAAAGCTAGAAGGAGACTAAGGAAGTCTGACATTTGCTTTGAAATTCCATAGCTGAACATATCAAGTAAATCCATATGGTTAAAGATTGCACTGGTGTATTAGAAAAATAAAATGAACAATTAATAAATCATATTTTGTGCAGAATATTCTGTTAATGTATGTTACAAGGTGATAAGTCCTTTCTCATATGTGCGACCAAAAAGCTGTAAACTGAGAAACGTGGTAAATGCTTAGAATTTTTCCTTCAGTTATCTGTTGCGTAGGAACACGCATATCAAATGGGATGAATGTCTTCATGGGAAGACAGTACTTATTGGAGGAAGGTTTGGAGAGGACAGTGTGGTTCACAATCTGGGAGTTTTGTACAGTGGTACTGGCTGAACAGTACACTGGCAAGCTTAATTTTTTCAGTCTCTTCAGCTCCTTAACTTTATTGCTTAGTAGATGTTCCTTAATGCATTTGTGTGGAAAGGATTAATTAAATGCACACTCCAGCCCCCCGTCAAAGTAGATATCACTTTCTGCAAAACTGCACTGACTTGTGCTAGGATTTGGTCCACATATTTACAGGAGTATAACAAAATGTTGCACTGTTATCTCCAAGACTATGCGACTGTTTTAAAAGTTGAGAAATGGATAGTTTCCTTGGATTGGAGAGACCCCTTTTGCAGGAAAATATGGATTTATTTTCTTTTCATTTCCTGTTAAGAAAACCCCCAAGAGAATTCTAATTCTCACATTTCCATGAAGAAGGAAGATGTGCTCATTCTTTGCCCACCATCCTCCTTAATCATTCCTTACCAAAATTACTGGATAATATAATGGTTAGACTTGAACTACTCTGTGTCACAAATGTTAATTGTAAGCTCTGATACAGAAATGTGTTGTTTCTTACAGACCATATGATTTTGTCTCTTTATAGAGGTAATTTCACAGGTAAATTTGTGCTGTGCTTCTGTTTTAGTGTGAGGACTAAGCCATTTATTTCAGAGGGAAAAAGCAACATTTCCTCCCCAAAATTACAACACTTCTCCTTCGAGTGGAGATTTAATTTTCTCAGAATTTAGAAGTAAAATGGTTAATTAGTTTGACTTAAGTGTAAGCATCTGACTGTAAGGAACCACCATCTCCCCTGAAGGCAGTTTAGCTCCTCTTTCATGGTTCCCAGAGGGAGGCAGTGGACGTATTGAAAGAGTGCCTCTTTCCTAAGAACCGTTTTACGCTTCATTTTCATTGAAAACAATAGGAGATAACAGCCTTTCTAACGAGGGGAGGCTTTCCGGGAACATTCCGTGCAAAAAATAGTCTTTATTCAGAATAGAGCATTAAAAAGATTTATATACACTATATGTGAAACCGTGCCCAATTTATGAAATGGGACAAAACTTTGTTTTCTTTTGCTTGGAGGAAAGGGGGAGAGGGGGAAGCATGTGAAGATTGAACAAGTTAAGGGAGAAGTCAGTGGTTTAAGAGATAATGTGGTGTGCAGAGGATGAGGCAGAGGTCAAAAGACAAAGGGAAGTGGCTGGAATGCTCAGGCTGCTTTGCAGCCTTCCAGGGTAGTTTAGTTTTCACAACATTTTTTATATATTTTTTTTATATATATGTGTGTGTGGATATATATGTATGTGTATATATATGTGTGTGTATATATATATAAATAAATAAACATATATTAAAAAAAATATATAAACTTTTTTTTTATGTTGGTAGATGCACTGTTAAATTACTAAACGCTTTATTCCATAATAGGTGTCTCCATGGGTTTATTTTCTCTGGGTTCTGAAGTCTAGGGCTTTCTTTACAATTAAAATAAAACCAAGGCACTTATGTGGTAAAGTTATAATGTTTGTTATTGACTGGAAGAAGGCTCCACTGAAAATTTTTGACCAGTTCAATGGAAATCCCAGGATACTGCAGTTTTTTTTCCTGCTTGGTTGTCCTGATGAACAATTGTTAACTTCAGCCATTTCTCGGAGTGGTGGTGTTAAATGTATCTTGGTGTAAAATTTCATGCAAGATTCAAATTTGAATTTTCTTTTTTTAATTTGCTTTAAATGGATTATTTATGGTACCACAGCAAAAGTTATATTGCAGTTTAAGTTTTAAACTTTATAGTTGCAGTGAACTCAAAATCAAGGTTTCAATGGAGGAAGGGTATTTTTTTGTATTACAAGTGGAAGCACTTATGCATATACACATTTCATGATGTGCGTTTTAGTAATTTAATACATAAAAGTGTAAACCTTGTGGATTTCAGATATTCCCTCAAAAGTTGTAGAAACTTTGCTTTTTTTTTTTTTAATTTTATTTGCTTATAAGAATGATAAGCTACATCCTACCATGAGTTTAAGTAGAGTACACTGAGGAATGTCCTGTTTCTAAGCTTTTAGTAGTTGTATTTAAAAACATTCTACTTACCACTGTTGACATACAGATCACATACAGATCATTCTTATTCATTGCATAGTGTACACAGTATGTTTTTACAGCACTGCAGAAAGTTATTAAAGGAGGTTAAGTTGTAGCTTAGTAACATCAGGAATGTTAAATTGACTAACAAATGCTCTGAATTTATAGTTGAAGATCTTCTGACATGAATATTTAACACTGATTGTGTGTAATGCTTTACATCAATAAAGTACTGAACAAACATTTGATCAATAGAGAGCAAATGTTGGATTAAAGCCTTGCAACAACGCACTTCCTCTGCACACTCTTCCTCCCCCTCGGTATTCTTACTTCTGATGGTTTATTTTCCACGTCAGGATTTTGTCTGGTGTTTATAATGCTAAATGATTTAGGTAGCCTTGTATTAGATGTTTGCATTTAGCGGTTCCAATTTAGCTAGTGAGATTTCTCTCTGAGCTAATTACGTTGAGGGTATTTTGAGAGCTCTGCAAAGGCGTGTGCCTCTGTGTGTGCATCTGTATGTAGAGATAAGTTCATCTCCTCCAGAAGAATACAGTGCAAGACAGTACTACATTGCTGTAAAGCATTTTTTTGATACCAGTATTTGGCTAGATTTGAGGCACTTTGCCTGAATGTATTCTTCTTTAGCCTCATAAAAAGTAAAAGTGAAACTGAGAGTCTTATTTCTGCACAATATGCCAAATACTGATTTTCGTAACAAGCTCGACTGCTCTGTTAATACGTCTAAGTGACTCATTTCAGACTTGCTTAACACATGCCTGGAAAAACCAAAGACTTATAACTTCCATCTGCTCTCTAATATGATGAAAGATGAATCCCGAAGATCGCAAATTGCGGGAGACATGCAGCTCTTAATAAGAACAGCTGAACAACAAATGCCTTGTGAGAGGTGGTGAAAAATGAAGTAATGAGGAGGAAAGGCAGGCAAGCCTCTTGAGGGAACATGGATATCCATGGCTGACTAGAACTGTCACATCCAAACATTACACTAAATATGAAATGCACATTATATAACACGAGTCACAGGGAACAGATAATAGCCTTTTTGAATTTTCTACCAAATTAATGCCTTAATATTACAAGCAATTGTGCTAACATGGATTCTTGATCTTGTTTCACTTGAGCAGAAATATTGTGCGATCTCCATATTAGAAAACCTGTTCTGCAAATGAGGTTTTGAAGTCTTGTTTCTTGTTTTGCATTCTAAACTTAGCCACTGAATACGTATAAACCTTCAATGTATACAAATCGAGCATTACATTCCTGTGTATAGTATTGCAGAAAAAAGCGTACATGCATACATGTGTAGCTAGAGAAAAATGGAGATCGTGGCATAATCAAGAAGAATCAAAATAAAGCTTGACTTACGGCGAAAATCTGCTTTGCATTTTGTCATTGTAGGCTGTTTCATTGTGACCTCTCCTTAACTTAAGTGGACATCTCAATAGTGCTGTCGCAGTAACATCCACAAACTAGATTTACGCCAGTTAGCAAGGATACCTGTAAAAAAACTCAAATGCAGCAGTCTGTGACCCATCAGAGGCTAATTTACCCTGCCAAGAAAGTAGTAGTCTGCATAATTCACACCAGAAGAGGTGCGTGACCGGTCTAGTTTACTCTGACATAGGAAGAGGAAGACAAAGATCGTTATAAGGTATATGATAAATATTACGTTCTGAGCCATAGAGAACCTGGAAGATATTTTCCAGTTCTGCTTTGAGATCTGATTTCCATAAACATATTGCAAAACTGAAATTTTAGCCTATGAATTGTACAAAGTTCTTAACTATAAAAGAGTTGAAATATGTGGTTCATCAGGTGAGTTTTAATATCCTCTCTGTTTTGAGAGAGAGGGTGAAAAGTATACAGATAGCGTATGGGCATATAGTGGAGTATGATGTTACACTTCATAAATCAATTTTACATCAGTAAGACTTGCAGTGAGATTTGTAAAGGCAGACACTTGAATCCCTGCGGAGCGTGACCTCATTGACTTTATCACAGACCTACACGGATGTTGTGATCTGCCTGTACAGATCTGATGGCAGGATCAGGGACTTTGGCCCTAATCTGGGAAACAATTTCATGGTCAAGTAGCATTGTATGTGTGAATACTCTCGTTAAACTCACAGGTTTGCAGTATCAGGATCATAGGAAACAGTGTGAAGACAGTGGGTCTTTGTTGTTTTTTCCCTGAATAGTCATGCGCAAAGACACCCTCTTCTCATTCCCTCTGTTGTGAAGAAAAGCTCTAGGTTTTTGTTTGTAAGGACAAAACTGTGTTGAAGAGACGTGGACAACTCATGTATCACGGCAGAAAGCTTTTTTACTCAGTCCTAGCTGTTCATTTATAATTTTTTGTGTATTTTCCCACTATTTTCATGGTTTTACGTTATTCTGTGTACAGCAACGTGGTGTTTTCAGACTCCCATTGCCAATTGCTTTATTTTTCTTGCTTCAGCTGCTTTCCCCCTGTTGTTTCATGGAGGACATGTGGTGGATTGGGGTTTGATGGACCACAGGAGCATAGCTCCTACCACTCCTAAGTCAGATCCAGCTGCTGTCTTGGCTTTCACTCATTTAGAATAGTTTACTTTCTGCTAGTTGGATAGTTTAATTTAACATTTCCAGTAACTGCTCTCCTCCCTTGCAAGATAAACAAAATTAAAAATAAACAGCCTCCTACCAACTGTTCTTTCTCACACTGTGTGATGGACGCCCCTTGAGTGTTTGTGGGATCTTCTGCCCTCCTTGATGCTGGAAAGAAGGCTTCCTCTTGCTGTCTTCAGGGAAACCTTTTCCTCCTAGCATTAAGAAGGAAATTATGGATCCGTCAGCATCCCAGGTTTCTGTATTCTCTTTGTTGGTGGTCTTGATGCTTGGCTGGGATGGTCTCTTGGCGCTTGGCTACTTCCAGTAGCTAGCTTGAGTACTACTAATTCTTGGATAGTTAATGTGGTGCATTCTCTGTACCCCCGTTAATTTTCAGCCCGGGCTTTGATTAAAAGCTTCTCCTTGCTCTCTCAGGTTTGAGGTTTGTTCCCATGCCTTTTCAACAGTGAGACACAGGGAAATTTGCTATTTCCTTTTCCTCTTAATAGGAAAAAAGGGAGCTCCTTTACATTCATGCTGGCTTTCCTGATAATTTGCACAATCTTCCTGGAAGAAAATTGGTTTTGTTAATTCTTTTTGCAGCGCAACAGTATGTGGAGCGGTTTGTTGAAGCTTCTGTTCCCTAAATGATGTTTCTTAAATTGTACAAGGAACTAAGCTTTCATTATTTTTTAAAAATAACTTTGCTTAGAAAACATGACCTGAATGAATGATGGAAAATTATTAGGTACCAAAAAAAGAAATTTCCCTGGTAAAGTTAACATTGCTTATATTCAGTTTCCTGAAATCCAAATTAACACAAGAAAATGGTATTGAAGGAGTATCCAAGAGTATGATTCCCAGAGAGGTCTTTAATAAGTTTTTAATGCTTTACCCTGTTACTAGATGTCATCTCGTCCCATAGTGGTAGTTCTAGATCTGTTATAATTAATAAATGTACATTTTGTTATTACCACTAAAACACACAAACAAATGTAACTTTCAGTTTTCTTACAATATGTGTAATAATTCTATGACATGGAATCTGTCGTTTAAGATTACTTTTAAGAAGTCTATTTTTAGTTACTTAAAATTTGCTTAAACTTCAGGTGGTTGTCAGTTCAAGCTGAATTGTCTGTTCAACGTATCTACTTTAGGCTGAATTCTTTTTTCCCCAGTATCTTTCAGTAGAAATGGCTCTCTGAGGATTTATAGAGATATGTCTAGGTGGATGGGGAGATAGAATGAAAAAAACAAATGACTGAGCGGTTATTGTTCCTTTTGGTGGAATCATTGCATTTTGTTGGGTGAGAAAGGAAGGGGTGAGATAGCTCACTCACCATGGCCAAAAGTAATTTTTGATGATATGATGCTTCTGCATACCAGAGGCAGTCTCAGAGGCTGGCATCACTGTTTTGTAAATGAGCGAAATACTGTATTTGTAAATATCGTCCTTGCGTGAAGTATCTTTCTCCTTTACCACCCTCTTGTGCTACAAGGTGAAGTTGGAGGAATGTGCAGCCCAGTCCATCTGTGGAACGAGAGTCCCACAGAAGAAAACCCTATGCATGATGATGTATCTACCAAGTCATTCACCATGCTTATGGGCAATTTTTAAAGGAAGAGCAGGGATTTGACATCCCCAGCAGTTATTTGAGGAAAATGGTGGTCACCACCACGCTTTCCGTGAAGCACAGTCCTAAGTGCAAGTGTTTGTCTAGCGGAGTTCTGCTGCGAACGTGTAGTTTCTGGAGCTGTACCGACAGAAACTGGAGTCCAAGCACTGAACTGCATAGCTGCAGAAAAACTGCCGCTTTGGGGAAGAAAAAGGAAAGTTAAACAACTGCAAACTTGGTTTTAAGAAAAGAGGCTGCGATAGCAGTTAGACACCTCTACAGTTAAAATGGTAGCAGAGCTGAGTTTTTTCTAGAAGACTTTTTAAAATTAAATAGCCATGTTTAGCTATGTTGTATTTAATTCCCAGAACAGGCACACAAATTGTTTTGTCAGGAACCTTCATGTCCTTCCAGAAGACCCTCTTCAACTCTACTGCAGTCTTTAGAGCGTTCATCAAAGACAATTTGGGTTAGTCCACATCCTGAGGATCACACAGCCCTAACAAATGGTACTTTTACTGTTGAGCAGCCTGTGACTTAAAATCTTCAAAATAAATGAAACAGAAAAAATTATCACCTTGGTATGTTTATTTTGCACTTTCTTCTTCGTTTGTCAGCTACCCAAAATGCAAAATAAATCAATCTTAAAAAAATAAATAAGAAGGTAGTTGCATGACAGTATGCACATTGCAGTGCACTTCAGCTTTCCCAGCTATTCTGTTCTTGTGAGCCGCAGGGGTTTGATGGTAACGAGGTTCCCATCTCCAGTTCTCGAGGAGTGGGATTTTGTGCAACTCAGGCCCCCGCTGGTTCAAAAACAGTGCTGGCAGAAAGAGCAGAGGATGATTTGTTAATAGCATTAACTGGAAATGGCCCAGTTAACATTATTAATATTATTACCATCGAGCCTAGGTTTGAATGATGGTTTAACCTCTGTTTTTGTTATGTACCTTAAAAATATGTTTAAAGAGAGCAGGAGCTGAGAGAGGTAATAATTTGGGCTCTGATGATTTTGACACTGTGAATTAAATCTCAGCCATGTGCGCCTAAAGGTTGGCTACAAGTTCGTGTTAGTATAGGTAGTCTGGTTTTTGTTTGGTGGAGTTTTTTTTGAGGGGTGGGGTTGGTTTTTGTTGTTTTGGATTTCTTTTTTTTTCCCTTCAGCGTTTACTGAAGTGAGATGAACTCCAGAGGTGCTCCGGCTGTCGTAAATCAGGCTGCCTACTTAAGAGGCTGGGTGCATGTATAGGCATTAGGGTACTTATCCTTGTAAATCTCAGGGTTTATTGTTTCAAGCTATGGCTCAGTTGATACATGTGTCTGTAGTAATATCTTTGTTCTTAACAAATAGGCATTTTTTTGATACAGTGGTAATACCGGATTAACCAAAAGGACTCTGTAAACCAGTCATGTAAAAGACGTGGTGTACCCTGGTTCTGTCAGGAACTTCCTGAAGAAGTTACAGTAAAACACAGTAATTCAAATACCTGCTCTCTTCTCTTTTTAGATTACTCACAGTTTTCAGAATTTCAGGTTGAGATCAAAGGAAACATTTCAAGAAATAGATGGTAAAACATTTAAATACTGGATTTCCTATTTATGAGTGACTAGAAGCTGTGTCACAAAATGTGTTCCAACTTTATTAAATGGGGCCTGGCAAATGTTGCAGTTGTTGAGGTACTGCCTTGATAATAGCAGAAACTGCATTATTGTTTCTGCATGTGTTGTAAGCAATTACGTTACACACAACCATCATCTAAATGTGTATATTACGTCTCCTCCTGGAAGAAGAATTCTGTCAGTGAAAATTGACTTTTTAATAGTAATTTCTGTGTTATGTTTTTGCTGAATAAGCAAACCGTGGAGCTATTGAAGCTGCAAAACTAAAATGTGTCCATTTTTGTGCTGCAGATAACACATCTTACTTGAACATTTTAAAACATGTGCAGTTGCACAGCCATGATGCAATTCTCCAGGATGGATGTTTGTTTTATTTCCTACAACAGTGAATCTGTCCATCCTTAAACTTTCTTTTGGATGCGCTCTAACTCTTTCCTTTTGCCACAAGATTGTTGCATATGACTGTCTACTCTTTCACAGATATCAGGCCTTATAGGCAGGGGTGCCTTTGCTCTTATGCTAAAAATTTCTATTTTCATGTCAGAAGCACAGCTTTTTCTGTTCTACGCTTTCTCTCTTCCCAACTGGATGTTCAGTGTTTGGACTTGGAAAGCAAATTCTTTTGGCTTGCCCAGCAATATCTAGACAAAAATAATCAGTTTGCATGCTCTGGCTTGGTGTCTTCCTTCCTGGAGCTTTCCAGATGTTGAGGATGCTTTGCCTTCCATGGCAGTTCTCCACCCATGCAGAGGATATGCCCTCTTCCTAATGTAGAGCTCGTTTTCTTCTTCAGCTGTTCCCATGCTCACACTGCACGGCTCTGCTATGAGAGCATCCCTCTGGTTCTCCTGAGTCACATTTCTTGCATCTTTGAGTCTCTCTTTATTTCATCCTCAGATTTCTAATCCTGATTTTGTTGTCTGCTTAGTTTTTTGAGGCCCCAGTGGTGTCATTTGATTACACTGGTGGTCTTCAGCGGAAATTCGGGTGCCCCAAGAGAAAAAGTACTGTTGGAGTTGTTTCCTAAAGTGTGGCTTCCATGCAAAATACAAAAGCTTAGCAAACCTGCACTGGTGCTGTTCAAAAGATACGTTACATCTGGTTGGAAGTTGTGCTGCAAACTTGGAATCTTTGTAAAATCAGTATAATTAACAGTATAATCATTAAACTGGTGAAGCTGAGGTACAAATGCGAAATAGTTAAAGGACAATGTTTTAAAGTGCCGTTTGTGATTTCTCTTGTTTTCAAGTCACCAACGTGTAGTAAATGAAAGTGACTGACTTGAAAATTTGCAAAACATATTTATTTCTAGAGAAGAAAACATACCGGAGTTTCTTAAAAGATGTTTTGTTGTCACAGCAGATGTATCCTAAAGCCTCCTCAATTTTTCCTTATAATTTTATGTGATATTGTAGTGCTTCTCACATTTGAGACAATGTGCTCCTTAATATGAAAAAGAAGGAAGTTTTGAATGTAATGCTCTTGATAGCCCTGTGGCTCATGAACTCTAGAAGACATTTGGCTGCTCTGTAAAAAGGCATTTCCATGCTAGTTAATTGGTATTGCACAAATTGCCAGAGTAAAATGTGGTAACGTAACTGTTGAATGTCTGTAGTTGGTGTTAGGATTTTTAAGTCTTCGGTGTGTTTACAGTGTTTTAGAGCAACTTTGCCAAAATTTCACTATGCCTTTATTCCGAGTGTGCATGTGGAGCTGACTCATGTAGACCAGCTCCGTGCTCCAAAGGGGCTGTGGGATCTCATGAGGAACCAGCTTGGAGCACCCTGGAGCATCGCTAGTGAGGGAGTTAGCCAATGTGACATGAGGAGGTCCAGACACAGAACAGGAGGAGGGACTGGGGGGCATTGTCATTATTTACTTTGGATCGATTTTTTTCTCTTTATCTCATTCTACATGCAGCTTTTTCAAATGCTTGTGAGATCACTCACATAAAAAAGATCGAGGAGAAAACTTCTGCAATTTACCATTTAAACATTTCTGAAACAAAATTATTTCTTTGATTATTACCTATTAATGTAGACCTGGAGGTGTTTCATTGTCTGACCTTTCCTTTCCTTCTGTGAATTACTGAGCACATGGCACAGTTGATCAGCCCCTGAACTCCTCCCTGATGGCGCGATCCTTCAGCTGATGAACTTGCCTACTGCAGCCCAGTGTTGTTCCCAGTCTGCCCTTGACAACTACTGTCATGTTGACATCTTGCCTGTTTTTGGGAAATGGGTCAAATGCCTGTCTGTAGAGCCATCATTTTTTGTGTTCATTCATGGATCAAGCAGCAGGAGGTGGCAGAAATTAACTCCCACCTTTAGGCTTATAAAACACACCGTTTCTAATACCCTAGGCTCTGTCAACTTCAGATGTCTACATATGTGGAGAAAGAGCATGTATTATTTGGAAATGCTGCTCCAGTAGCACAGTTTTCCACTACTAACTTTAGCTTGGTTTAGCTTTTCATTGTATCACTTAGGGAAAAAAACAATTATATGATAAATTACATAAATATAAGCATGCAAAGACATTCGCATATTAAAAGTGTAGAGCAATGCACTGAGCAAAAGTTTTCACGTATGTTGGTATACAAGTAGTTCCAGACTTTAGCAGTCCTGCTTCAGGTCCATTTTACTTGAAAAGATTCATTTTCACTGAAACGTCCTTTCAAATGTAGAGTGGAAGAACACAAAAGAAGGCTCTGTAATCACAAAAAACTCCAATATTTTTCTTTTCATGTTTTATTTGTTTTAAAAATAAAGTGATGACTAAAACAAAATTACACTTGCTTACTATTAAAATGTTACTGTGAAATCCACTAATACTAGTGTTTATGCAGGAAGAGTGTTTTGTAAAGCTCAGGAATTAAGCTGGTAGTTCTGATTTAACTAACTAACACAAGTTATATGAGCTGCCTTTGGTTCCCCCTCACCCCGCTTCCCGATTCTAGTGAAGTACTGAAACATAACTATTTCCTCTACAGATCAGTGAAAAAGACATTTAAATACCACTGTGGAATAGAGGTGATACCTCTGAGCTCTCTTTGTGTGTGCACATAATAAATAAGCTGAGGCACAGAGTCTTCTTTTACCTGTGTTTTTCCTGCATATTTAGCAGTGCTAGCTCTCAGCATTTATTTACCTTTGTTTGAGATCTTAATCTTGACTTCTCTGAAGCTATCTTAAGGTAAGTCAGTTAATACTTTTATGTCAGCATTGCTGTGTGCAGACAGATGTCTCATCACACTGTTGGGTGATGTAACAAAGCATATTTTTTTTTTTAAAGCCATATAGTATCAGCCAGATGATACCACTTTCCTGGCACAACTAGCATTACTCAAATCGAACCTATGTTCTTGGGTCTGTGCACAACAGAATAAATCCCTTGAGCTCGCTGATCCTGATCTTAAAATTATATTTTCACTTTCTGTACAGGTATTTAGTATCTTGTATAAAAATGTGTATTGGGTTTGCATGGCAAGGTTTTGGTAGCTGGGGGGCTACAGAGGTGGCTTCTGTGAGAAGCTGCCAGAAGCTTCACCATGTCCGACAAAGCCAATGCCAGCCAGCTCCAAGGTGGACCCGCTGCGGGCCAAGGCTGAGCCCCTCGGTGGTGGTGGTAGAGCCTCTGGGATAACATAGTTGAGAAGGGAAAAAAACTTGCTGGGGAACAGCAGCAGGTAGAGAGGAGTGAGAACATGTGAGAGGACCAGTTCTGCAGACATCAAGGTCAGTGAAGAAGGAGGGGGAGCAGGTTCTCCAGGTGCCAGAGCAGAGGTTCCCCTGCAGCCCGTGGTGAAGACCATGGTGAGGCAGGCTGTCCCCCTGCAGCCCATGGAGGACCCCGTGCCAGAGCAGGTGGATGCCTGAAGGAGGCTGTGAGCTTGTGGGGAGCTAGCACTGGATCAGGCTCCTGGCAGGACCTGTGGCCCCGTGGAGAGAGGAGCCCACACTGGAGCAGGTTTGCTGGCAGGACTGGTGACGCCATGGGGGACCCACCCTGGAGCAGCCCATTCCTGAAGGACTGCACCCTGTGGAAGGGACCCATGCTGGAGCAGTTCATGAAGAACTGCAGCCCGTGGAAAGGGCTTATGTTGGAGAAGTTCATGGAGGACTGTCTCCCATGGGAGCAGAGGAGGAGTGTGAGTAGAAAGGAGCGGCAGAGCCAAGGTGTGGTGAACTGACCACAACCCCCATTCCCCGCCCCCCTACACCGCTCAGGGGGAGGAGGGAAAGAAATGGGGTGTGAAGTTGAGCCTGGGAAGAAGGGAGGCGTGAGGGGAAGGTGTTTTAAGATTTGGTTTTATTTCTCTTTACTCCATTCTGATTTGCTTGGCAATAAATTAAATTAATAAATTAAATTAATTTCCCCAAGTCTGTTTTGCTTGTGACGGTAATGGGTGAGTGATCTCGCTGTCCTTATCTCGACCCACGAGAGTCGGGAGTGAGTGATAGAGCAGCTGTGGTGGGCACCTGGCATCCAGCCAGGGTCAACCCACCACACTGTAGTAAAAAAAAAAGACTGAATTATTGCTCTCTCAAGCGTTCTCAAATGTCTGTCTCAAAACTGGCTATGAGCCTTGACAAAACATGCAAGTTTTTCTTGCTAGTCTCTTCCCCTACTCCTTTTCTCAACCTACTATCACCGTTGTTCTGGTAATCCCCCACTGCTAAGTGATTTTGTTTTATAATTTTTTTTTTTTTTTTTTTTTTTTAAATTGGAGCTTCTTTAACATTCCCTTTTGGTTCACAACTGCTATAGGTGAAGATGCAGCCCTGCGTATTTCTTCATGAGAAGCCTCGTGGTGCATTATGCCTTCCCTCCAAACTACTTCTGGCATTGCTGACTCTTTCAGAAAACACTGTCAATTCCTGACACACCAAGACCTCTGCTTTAATTTTTAATCCTGACCTGACAGGCATTCCGATTCATTGCCTGTGGCTGCACTAGAATCAACATACTGTTGCATATGTTTGATGAACCATAGAATTGGTCCAAGTCTTGTTTCCAGTTACTTGGTTTCTAAATGTACTCTTGCGGGACCTAAACACCTAAACAGTCAATATTCTTTGTTCTGGTTGCACAGCAGTTTGCAGCTTAATATTGTCAAGGGGCTTTTTTATTGCAGCAGCTGACGAAGTTAAACCTTTGTTATGGAATGGAAGAAATTTAGAAATAGGCCCCATATCCAGTGTTAAACTGTGAAAAACGTGTTTCTTCTTGTTTCTATGTTAGGTATAGATTAAGTACAACCATATTGCATATTCTCATAGCTTGTTTTCTTCTGTGGGCTCCTTGGTAGCTTTTTAATTAAACAGCAACCCCAAAATTAATCAGTTCACCATTATATCCAGAAAGTTATATCTGCTGCTTAAAGTAGCTGACTTTTTTTTTTTTTTTTGTATTTTAGTTTTTCCAGTGGGGTTTGTTTTTTTCTCCTTTATTTCTGAAGATACGCAGTTAGCACACGCTGTGTCTCTACAGTACATTTTTTTTTTAGATATAAAGTAAAAGAATTGTGTCAAGTAGTTCAGATGGTACGTTACTTTTGTACTGAGTTCTGGAACAAAGCTTTTATCAACTCTTTAGTATAAAACCCCCTTTTGCTTATTAAGTTGTACTGTACGTGTACATAGTCTTAAAACAGTGCTCCTAACA
The DNA here is from genome assembly GCF_963924245.1 of Chroicocephalus ridibundus. Taxonomy (NCBI): domain Eukaryota; kingdom Metazoa; phylum Chordata; class Aves; order Charadriiformes; family Laridae; genus Chroicocephalus; species Chroicocephalus ridibundus. The sequence continues at coordinate 8,196,571 of NC_086316.1, forward strand.
TGAAATCTAATAAGTAAAAAATTTTAAATCCATTACTGTCCAGCAAAATCTGATTTCCTGTAGTATGGCAAAATTCTTGGGGTTTTCAGGAGGATTTAGGGAGTACACGATGAGCTAAATTGTTAGGATTTGGTTAATTTGCATGTCTGCTAATTTAATACTGCTATAGTGGGGATTTGTAGAGTCTGCTGCAAGACTGATTGAGGATTGGAAGGCTTCAGAAAAGATTGCAGTTTAGACTCTCAGAACAAATGATTGAGATCTAAGAGAATCTTTTCCACAGGATGAATAATGGTGTTGTATAGTCTTTAAAAAAAGTCAGCATTGCTGCACCCAAACTTGAATTTTCAAGGTGATCATTGAAAAAGCAATTTTTGGAGGTAGTTCTAGAGAACCTTTTGTTTTGTTTTATTTTTCTCCCCCCCTCCCCACAATAAAGAGAGCATTGACTGATGCATTGCACTACAGTAAGATTGTAATTATATTTGCAAGATGTATAAACATATGTGTGTAAATATATCTGATGAATGCAGGCGTTACAGTCTGTATGTCTCAAAATGGAGCTGTCTCTAAGTTCAATATTTAATTGGTGAAATAATGCCAAGCTTACATCTTTCAGCAGTACTTGTGTTGAAAACAATTACATGTTGCAGAATTTGTGTTATGTCACTGCTCTAATGATCACTGAAGGAGGAGGCATGCATTTAAGCCTGCAATCATGTGGTTGATGTGAGCAGGAACTGCTTGAATGTTGACACGCTGGTATGTAAAACTGAAGATTGAAAAATCACTAGTCTTGTTGAGGACTTGTTGTAATGATTACTGGATCAAAACCACGTCTAGATCAATGGACCAGTAGCTTAGGCATGCAGAAATGTCTCCTAAGCATCCAGTTCTGCACATATATGCTCTACGCCATTTGGGAAGCTGGGATTCCCCAAATCAAAGGGGAGGTTTCCTGGAGATAATTAATATTTTAGGGTAATTAACATTTCAGTTTTCTGCATGCTCACCCATCGTTTCTTTTTTTTTTCTCTCTGTCTGAGAGGAAGACTAAGCCTGTCAAATCCCCTGCAAATTCTGCTCTGCAGGAGCAAACACTACAGGTCCTGACCTCTGTTTGTTCTGATTCCTGGGTTTGTCCTCCTCCAGCCATATATTTGAACAGAGCTCTTAGGTAAACCGTGCTGTCCTCTTTCCCCCCCATGCTGGCAGTCTCCCAGCATCCACTTCCTCCAGTCCTGCTCTCATGTAGCACGGTATCTCTAGCGGAAATCCTGTGACCAGCCCGACTTCCTTTTGCTACAGATTTATCTTTTTTTTTTTTTTCTTTTTTTTTTTTCCCCCCGGCTCCCCCAGCTCTACCATCTTTGTCACTGAGCAGCTTTACACTCAGACATAAGCAGATCCCATACTTGCCCTCTCAGTTGGCTCTTCTCTGCTTTTGGATGCCTGTCTCTGGCTTCTCCCTCCCACTCTTCTCCGTGTATGATCTTATGACTTAATAAAAATAATATAATAATAGCATAATAACATATAATGTGACACCTTTCCCCTTCTTTGGTTTGCCTTTCCTTCTCCCCTTTCCTTCTTCAGTTTTATTCTGTCTCAGGTTCAGGAAGGGGTGTTGGCTTTCCTTGTTCCTCTCTTGTTCCAGTCTTTCAGTCCTCTTGCGTCCCTTGCATAATTCTTTATCTTTCTCTTCTTAATCTCCATTCCCACCTGATTTTTCGCTGAAGTTTTTCAGTCAGTCAATCATCTCTAAAACACACAAAAAAATCTTTATTCCCTTTTCCTTGAGCCACATTGCTGCCTGCCAACAGCTTTTCATCTCTTACTGTGTGCATGTGGGGTATGTCTCCTTCAAAAGAGTGAGAGACCTTCTCCAGTACAGATTTTGCCTGTTATGTTGAAGTGGAAGTCTTGACCCCCTCTTGATTCAATTCAACCTGTCCCACCTTCAGTGCCATTAATTACTTGGCTGTGTTGTCACCTCATTCATCTCCTGTCTTGCCAATTACTCTCTCTGTGTTTCCTGTGGTGGTCTTTCCTCATCTTTTTGCCACCTCATTCTCTTTTTCACCATCTTTCTGCCCTTTTTTCCTGTCAGTGTATTCACTCTTACTTCATTTCCAAACACAAACCTATCTGCTATCTTTATAATGCTACGTATTTATTTATTTAAAAACTTTTTTTCCCCCAAATCAACATCCTAGCTTTTCTCTTGCACTTTTACTAAGCTCATTGTGACTGAAATGGGGACTTAAAAATATCCTCTGTTTCTCTCTGCCATCTTCTTTGACTGCATGGAGCAACAGACTTTCTACTTGGTCCTTAGGCTTGTAAACTTGGTATCCTCTTTGCCTTGTTCTTACCATAACCAGATATGCTTTGAGATTTGCAAGTATTTTCCAGTTAACTTATATATGCTCATTCTTGTCTTTCTATACAGCTAAAACTGTTGTCTCTGTGCTTAACCAGTGTCTTGATTATGGAATTGTGCTTTTCTCTGGCCTTGAAAAATTTGAGTTTGCTGTACCAGTATTCATCCAGAATACTTCTCTAAAGATCCTTTTTCTGACTTGCTCGCTTTCTTTGCTGCACACTGCTGGTTGCCAATTCTGTGTTTCTTTTCATTCCTTTCAGAAGTCACACTCTTCTGTTACCACTTACTCATCAGAAGTTCATCACCTGCCATAACACCAGTTTTGTCCTTCCTGTATAGATTTTCAAACAAGTACTCCAGTGCTTTCCCTTTGTGTTGGAGAGAAGCTCTCTGAATATCTTCAGACCTACCTTGTTACCATTCTTCATATTAACGCCTAAAACTTTGCTTTAGTGTGAGACCAGGTTTTGTTTTATTTTGTTTTGTTTTTTAAATTAAAAATCGGGGGAATGTACTGCTAATTTGGTTTGTCTCCTGCCTTGGTGGTGGTCAATATTGTCTCATTTTTGCCTTGGGTCCTCCTGGTTGTCTCTATCCATCTATTTTTAGTCCTAGCTGTTATGGTAGCTGAAAAACTAATACTATTGGCATTTATCTGACCTTGTAATTATTTTTGCCTTATCTTGCAAAGACCAGTTTTGGACTTCCTCAGAAAGAGTCGTGCTTAGAGTTGCGTAGATTATGTTCTGTTTGGGGCAACGTAGTCCTCTCTATATTTGTCATAGCAAGAAAAAAGTCTGGCCTTAATGTGATATTATAGAGTATGACTTTGGTGTCCCAAAAAGCAGAGTAAGTAGCAAAGTGATCCTCATTTTGCCATCTGCAGTGACTGAGTGAAACACAATAGAAAAGTCTAAAAAAAAATGTTCTTTTTTTTCTCTTTCATTCATATATGCAAACTGGCAAAGAATTTTTTTTTCCAAAGAATATCTGGTATAATCTATTAAATGTAATTTTCCTCCCTTTCTACTCAAGCTGAAAAAGAATGGAATTAAATTTGAGAAATTTGATACCAGCATCAATTCCAGCATTTATTAGATGCATGATGCCTTGTGCATACATGTATGGTATCGTGGTATCTACTGATTACAGGGCTAGCAAGGTTAGATTTAGTTGCCAGAAATGTTATAGCGACCTTAAGGCTATTCTGTAGCTATGTGTAGGCAAGAGTCTATTTCCGTTATTTGTTTTTCACGTCTGAGCTACTCCCTGCCCCCCAAAGTCTTTCCTTAACTATTAAAATATGTCAGATGTAAGTTAGAGACATGCATAAACTCTGAAAAACTGATTAAATAAAGAATGACGATTGTTTGGGTTGGGTCAGACAGTAATAACAGGACCAAAACTTTTTGACATAATTATAGATAACAAAATTGCTCCTTATATTTTAACCAGAAGAGTACATACTATTCTCTATTTATGCAGAAAAATAAGTATTTTTCCAGATACACATAGCTCTGATACTTGCAAATATCCAGGCCTTGAACATAGAACCATAGAATGGTTCAGGTTGGAAGGGACCCTAAAGACCATGGAGATCCAGGCACCCTGCCCTGGGCAGGGACACGTCCCACCAGACCAGGCTGCTCAAAGCCCCATCCAGCCTGGCCTTGAACACCTCCAGGGATGGGGCAGCCACAGCTTCTCTGGGCAGCCTGGGCCAGTGCCTCACCACCCTCACAGGGAAGAATTTCTTCCTGCTGTCAAATCTAAATCTCCCCTCTTCCAGTTTGAAGCCATTACCCCTCATCCTATCACTACCTGCCCTTGTAAAAAGTCCCTTCCCATCTTTCCTGTAGGCAGCCTTCAGAGAGGGGGAAGGCTGCTATAAAGTCTCCCTGGAGCCTTCTCTTCTCCAGGCTGAACAGCCCCAAATCTCTTAGTAAATGGTAATGTCGTAGATAGTAGATGGGGGGGTGGGAAAGGCTGATAATCCTGAGAGGGAGATTTTTAGAGTTTATAGTATGTTTTTTGAAAAATTACTGAATTCCCAAAGACCAGGTCTTCAGAAGTAGAGGTGTGATCAGTAGTTTTTTAATCATGCAAACAGTAGTTTTAAAAACAAGGTACAAATCAAACAAAAGTATAAATTATAAGGATGGAATTAGACAACTGTGGAGAGAGATTTGACAGAATGATACAAACCCAAGTAGAGAAGATTTTATGAGTATTGTCATACGTAACATAACTTGAGCTTGAATACTCAACATGCTGTTTGTTTGGGAACTTGCTTACCAATTCTCTGCTGTATGTTATGTGTTTGAATATGGTAGCAAAATTGTTTTAGTACTTCAGATTAACTTCTGTTTGCGATTTAACCACTTTACTTTCCCGTTCTTAATAATGTTAAGTATTTTTGGACCTCTCACAGAAAGTGTTGTTAGCATCATTAACAATGCTATTGTAGAATAAAAAGATTATATTAAATGTATTCGGATTTTTTCCTGAAATTTATTGCACTTGAATTCAGCTGTCTTCTTTCAGTTCGTTCTTTGCAGCTGCAAGTGCCATGATTATAAATCAGTTCAATCAGCTTTACTCTAGGGGAATGAACCATCTTTGTCCTCTGAGTTTTGCCTGCCACTTTTATACCAATTCCACACAGAGGAAGCAAGGTGATCCCTTATCTCACAAGAATGCAAACAACCCCCCAGTCAACCTCTATCATCTCCCTTCAAGCACAGCTTCAGTGTGTCCAAAACTTCACTGTGTCATAGTCAGAAAAGGTGTCACAAAACCTTAACGTTAGTTGGATTTGCCCTTATTTTCCATCAGGGATACTGATAGGAAGACTAATCTCTCTTACTTCGAAAGGAGAAGTTGGAAAAGAGTATTTTTAAATTTATAGTTGAAACTTCTCCTCAAGCAAGTCCAAAGACCAAAGAAAAATGAAAAAGAAAACTGTAAACACAAAGAAGCAAGATCGTGTGCATCTCTTCCTCTCTCATCTGCAGGAGAAAAAGACTTCTCAGAATTGGATCTGGATAGATCTAAGGAAGAAATTCAGGAAGGATTATTCCCCTAGGGTGTACATGTTTGTTTTTTAAAACAATGATTGAGTTATTTTAATACCCTGGATGTTCATCCTCATGTACAGCACAGGAAAAAAAGAATAAACAAACGAGAAAATATTTTCCACTCAGCAGCATTAAAAAAAAACATCTTCTATCCCTCTCTATGCAGATTTGGAAGACCTTGTTTGAGTAGAATAGGAACACAGTAATAATAGAAAAATCCAAACTTTTATATCCTGAAAAAAAGAGATTGTTTGAATTTAGCCTTAACCTCTTCAGTTAACTGTGATGCAACCTGGAAGTAAATTCTCTCCTAGAGATTCAAGTAGCAGATAATTGTGCTTACAAAAATATTACTATATCTAAGCAACAATTTCCATATCCTCTTTGATGGTAATTTCACACTGAACAGAAGATCTTGAGCAAAGCAGTTTCCCTTCTTCAGGAAGGGAGACTTGAACATGTTTTTTATTTTATTTTTTCTTCTGTCATGACTCACTGTGCACAGTTGCACTAGTCAGTCTGTTGCAGTCAGTTCTGTGTCCTGGAGGTCAAAGGGACCTCAATATTTAGAGAATAATCCTGTTGTAAGTACTGCCAAGCCTGACATGTTGAGGCCACCAAGAGAATCCCAAGCGGAACTGTGGTGTGCAGTTTCGCAGAGCTATGAACTAAATAGTAGATGCAAATTGAGCTTTTTCTTTACTTTTTTTTGAAGTTGTGAAGGAGTAGACAAATAACTTCTTTCTAATGAACAAAGCAAAAATAATGTGATCGATAGATTTTGTGCTTTCTGTTAAGCTTTAGAGGTGGACGCATTGTAAGAGGAGGTAAACAAGTAGGGTGTTTCTCTGGTCTCTTATCAATGTATGTCCAACAAGCACAGCTTAAAGCTTGCCATGTCTAAGAACTAAGTATTCAACTGAAAGACAGTATCGCAGTCTGATATAAAAGTGTGGTCCATTGAATAAACTAAATGATAGACCTAAGGGAGTAATATCATATTATCAGTGTATTTCAGATGAGACATTCTTGGATTTTCCTACTTCTGTGGCCATTTCTAGATGTCTCTCTCCTCTGCAAAGGCAAGAGTAATTACAAAAATCTGAAGTTTTCTCTTGGTACACTGGAGAGGGAAATAATAAGCTTCCAGTTATTCGTTTATTATTCTACAACAGAAAAAAGCAATGGTAAAGCAACATTTCAGTTGCATAGGTAGGACTGAAGTCTCAGTTTTTAAATGAGGCAGCAGTTAGCCTGAGTGTAGGGCACAGATTGAAATCTCTCCACGCTAGTGTAGATACATCTGTAAAAGCTGATATTTATAAATGTTTTTAGAGCAAAGAGATGAGGATATCAAATAGATGAGCTTATATAAATATGCAGATATAAATTAAATGCAGTGTGTAGTTTAACAGTACCAGTTTTACAAGAGTGAAGTAGAGCTCTTCAGAGAAGCCATACTTTTGGGGTTTTTTACAATAATTAGTTCATGGGGAAAGATGTGTGTTGAGTAACTGTTGATTCACATTCCTTCTGGGATACCTGGATTATACAAAAATTTATAAAGTCCTCTGTGAAGGTATTCATGGCATTGCCAGTGACACAACGGTTTCCAGTTTCAAAACCAGTGTCTTTGGTGTGTGTGACTGAATTCCTTCGTAATGCGTAGTCAGACTTGTAAGTATCAACATCATTGTATTTCATATATTACACACATATTTGTCAGAAAGCAGAAAGAATAAAGAGCACAAAGTATAATTGCATTTCTAAAATTTGTTTAATCAAAGAATGTAGAAATAAGTCCAGACAGTAAAAAAAGGCAATGGAAGTTGTCATTGGTCTTTCCAAGTAGACTTAGGTATGAGTTTCATTAAGTTCTTCATATGGCAAAAGAGTAAATGTTAAAAACCATAAAGGATGGTAAGCCATGAAGGAGGGTACTCAGCTGCTGCTGTGTGTTGTTTTCAGTTGTTTTGTATGTTAATGAAATCCTTTTCCATCCATTCCATCATTGATGTGAGAGACACATCAATCACTTGCGTCAAGGTATCGTGCATACCTGTATTCTGTGTGATAATTAGGTTGTTTGGTTTTTTTTTAATGGAGTTTAGTTTTTTCTATCTAATATCCCCAGCATATTAGCAAAATTTAGTAGAAATACTGCAAACAATTGTCGCTTGTTTAACAGAGGAGGTAAACATGCCAAACTTCCTATGTACAGGCCAATCCAGTTTGACTCCTTTTTTATGACAGGTTATTGTGGAGCATTAAACCATCAGTGTACAAAAGACAGAGACAGGAGGAGGACTTTCAAGGATACCCTTTTATTCCTTCCCATCCAATCCAAAAAGAAAGGATAATCTTGTAGTTAGAAAAAAATATATTAAAAAAAAATAAAAAAAAATAGATATATGAAGTGGGGAGAACTAAGAAAATGCCCAACTTGGAGGCGGAATTCCTGTGTGAAGATCATTTAATTTCTCTGCCTCAGTTCCTCATCTGTAAACTGGGCATAATTGTCCTTTTCTCAGATCTCCTGCGCCTATTTAAACTGTTAAGTTATTTAGTTATTTATGGTAAGAATTTTTGTTTATACAATGTCTCCTATAATCAAATTCAGACTTGGCTTAGCCTTTTTTATTAAAGTGCAAATGATGAGTAATATTAGGCATGGGATCTCATTGCAAATTAAAAAAGCCCTAAGGCAGGCTGAAATTTATTAGTCTCTGGAGGCAAAGATTGCCAGAGTATACAGGTTTTTGGCCATGTTTTCAGATATGGTGTGCATTTGTGTGTGGAAGTGAAAAGTGGGGAGTGGCAGTCAGTTGTATAGCTCAAGCAGTGCTTCTTTTATTCAAATTTTACTTATTTCTTTACACAGGCATTGTTAGCTGGTGGATTTAAAGCCACTAGTTTTCAGATTTTCATTCACAACTGAAAAAAACTAAATGTCCTGCATAATCAGATATAAATCAAGAAAAGGATAACAGAGAGGGCTGAAGAGTCTGTGCAATCTTGTCTAAATTGTAATAATGCAGGACTTCAGTTAGTCAGAATTGAAGTGGTTGACTACCACAAAACTATAGGTGTGCTTTTTAGCACATTAAAGAACTTCTTCAGAACAGTTAGTTGGAGAGCCAACATTATTCTCAATTTAATATTAAATAGCGAACTGAAGTTAATTTGAGATGGAAAGCCTGAGCCACCAATTTAATAATAGTTGCAGTATAATTAAATTCAACATCCTAGGGGGAGATATAGAACCAAAAGGCAACACAGAAGGAGACTAAACTTTAGAGGAAGTGATTTCAATAAAATGAGATAGTTAGTCAGAGAGACCCTGAGGTTAAAAATTAAAAAGAAAAAAAAAAACTAGACACACAGTCTGGATGTTACTTAAGAGAACACCAGCAGTTTCTTAGAAGTCTGTGTGCCATTGAACAGAAAGGAAAGGTAAGATGGGGTGCTTAGCCATTAAAGTGTAAAATGCTTTTCAAACAAAAACACATGGAAATTTGAAAAATTTTCATGAGTTAAATAGGAAGGAATGTAAATTTCAGTAATCAGTGTTCAAGGGAACATTAGAAGGGTGAGAATGGATTTTCAAGATCATGTGGGCAAAAGCAGAAAACTAAACCAATTCTTTAAATTTATTAAAAACAGCCTGCAAAAGAATTAGGAGGGTTAGGAAAGCTAAACTGAGAAATATTCCATTGTTTGAAAACTAGGAGTAACACACAAAATACTTAACTGTCATAAGAAACTATAACAACAGAGAGGAGGGTCTGGACCGTTGCAGGTAGTTCAGTGGGGACCTCAGTGCAATGCGTTCATGTGTAATTGTGATCCAGAAAACTGAGTAAAATTAAAAGCAAAACGGAAAAAAAAAAAAAAAGGTCAGTCAGACTTTCTGGCTTTCTCAGACCATGAAGTGTCACCCAAGATCTCTCTGTCAAGTCAAAAGCTAGCTTCTGGAAAAGGGAGTTCTTGGTCATAAGTACCTCATCACACGGCAGCCTCTCCTACTTCAGCAAAAAGGGAGGAGCAAAAAGCATTAGCCAAACTCATGTTCCTAATTGCTCCTGGACTCTGAAAGGCAACCAACAGAAGCTGTTAAGGATGATACTTTTTTACGACTGGTGGCAGCGTGCAGGGTTACAAGTGTTGCGGGCACGTTGAGGGCAGTGCAAGCAGCCCACTTCTCCCTAGGGCGAAAGGAGGAGAGAAGCAGAGCAAATAGGGCTCCAGCACACACTAGCTATTTTTTTGTTTCCTAAAAGATAAGATCGTAATTTAAAAAAAAAAAAAAAAAGCCACCGTCTCATCTTAACGACTGCCAGCCAATAGTAAGCCCATGGCCTTTATTGGTGGGTGAGTTCAGAGTTTAATAATCCCGATTTTACAAAATAGTGTTGAATACTTCTCAATTTTGATGATGTAACTCCAGCCTCCAGCTACTGGGTCTTGTTATACTCCAGGAAGACTGGTAAGCCCTTTATGATGAAAGATTTTCATGTATGTGAGTGCCTGTATCCACACACTGCATCATTTTAAACATTCTCTGTTAAAGGTGGATCTTTAGTATCATAAATATTTGGTTCATAACTTGTGTTGTTCAGCAGCTCAGTCACTTTGTGTAATCATCCTTGAGTAATTCCAGAGCTGGGTGCAGTATTCTAAGTGTGGGCATACCGCTGATTGGTTTGCACATTTATCACTAAAATTTTTAATCCTTCTTAATATATAAACAGATCTATATTAATATAATTACGGCATAAATTATTATAAATGCATTTTTTTAAAAAAAAGTTTGTCTGACAAAACACACATCTATGAAAAACACTGCTTAATTGTTGACACGATGTATAAATCTGGCCCTCAAACTATCCAACTTTTTGGTACAAGCATTTTGTATTTCACCTTCTGATGTTTGCAGTGCTGCTGGCCTTTGATGGCTTATTTTGGTCTTTGTGAAACTGGGATTTGAGGAAGCTTGCTCCTTAGCTATCCAAAAAATGTTCCTTATTCCTCAGCTGGAAATTATTTGTGATAACACAGGATAATAAGCTTGTGGAAGAATTGCATAATAAACAGGGTGGAAAACAGTATGGAAAATTTGTAACCTCATTATGAAAAATTAGTGTTATGGTGTAATCTGGCTTCTGTGTGCAGTAATGGTCACTTCAGTGGCAAAAAAAGGTACTTCTGCATGAACAGGAAGAAAGATGACAAGAGTGGTGAAGGACACGGAAACTGAATAAGTGACATTTAACAAATCAGACCTAATTACACAGGTAGTTTGATCTCCCCTCTCAACTCATGCTTTTTCCAAAACTGTCCTATTGCTGTATTTTGGTTTAGAAAACCAAGAGAAAGACCACTTCCCTTGCAGAAGTAATAACTATGTGAAAAAATGTTATTTGTGTCATAAATAAAATTAAACGTTTTTAAAAAATCAAAATTAAGTGATTAAAATGAAGATTTATTCTTGGTTACCAGTGTTTTCACCTACTCAGTAGTTAATGACAAGAAAGAGAATCAGTCCTTTGGGTTCAAAGGGTATAAATTTGTGGCCATAAGGGTGGGCCGAACATGAAGTTGGTCGTAAATTATAATCAGTGGATTTGAATGGGAGAGGTTGTGGCTTTATAGGAGTGGAGCAATGCAAGCATCAATGTTTATCGATTAAAATTGATGATTTTCAAGCCTAGACACAACAGAAGGGGCACTGAATAAAATTATAAAATGGTGAAGGCAGAACTGATGGAAGAAGTTTCTCACCAGGTATGTTTACACTGTAGGATGCTCTGCCATTTAAAGAGTGAAAGTTACAGTGCAAGATGTCAAAAGGGGTTTGACATTTCAGGGGATAATAGCAACATCCAGAATGATTGGTATAAAAATACTAGAAAGTTATGTTTAAATCTGGTATTTCAGAGGTAAGGCAAACATCTAATGTTAGGAAACCAGAATGAAGTACAATGCCATGATGAACTTACCTCACCTCTACTTTCATCTTGGTTTTAAGTTTTTTTTTCTCTGTTTCAGAGATAGGATAAGGTTCTAGAAGGATCTCATGTCCGTTCTATTTCCCCAGCGGTATTGGTAGGCAGCAAAAAGCTAACAACTGGCTAAATACTGTTGTGTTTTTTTTTTTTTTTTTTTTTAAATCACAGTGATGAAAGCTTTTTGTCCTGTCATCTATGTGTTGAAGGATTCAGCTCTTGAAATGTCACTTCTCAGTTATAAAAGTGATGAAAATGTTATTTTAACCAGATGGGTCTCCTCTCTCCTCTTCTTCTGTTTTCTCCCTTTTTACATAAAAGACTTATTTCTCCTTTTCCTTATTTTCCCTACTTGCAGCTTCACACTCTGTCATGGCCACGCTTTCTGTCATTTCTTTATCTCCAGTCAGCTGCATCTCTCCTTCGGTCTTGGTTGTAGTCCTGTATTTTACCATCGTCATATTCCTCAGGTGCCTGTCAGGCATCTGATGCTCCACAAAATCTTGTTTTGTCTAATGTCTTTCAACCACATGTCTAAGACAATGTCTTAAGTACTTAGCTGCTTTATTAATTTTTCAGAACTAGAGAGGGTTTGTTTTAAAAGGACTTGGAATATGGCACTTAAAATTTAACAGCTGCACTGGAGGGCACATATGGATTGTACTTCCATTATTAAACTTAAAATTTTAAAAAAACCTGAATCTACTCAAATGGCATTCTGTTAATAGTATCTAAAAGTGGTTATACATTAGTTTTGTGTACTGTGGAAGCATAAAAGCACATATTTCAAGATGTGGTGTAACTCCACTTGTTTTATAACAGCTAAGTTTGTTGGGTTATGATCGTTGAAGTTATATGTTTGAAAAGTGCTGTTTGAGACTCTCGCTATTGTAGGTTTGAATTACCACCGATTTTTTTATAGCACAGTGAGCACTCACTGACAAAAACAGTCTTCTATTTCATTTTAAAAAGTGGTAAAAAATAATTTAGTAACTTAAAATATGTACGTATCACGTATCAAATAATAAATATGGATTTCAAGGTCAGATTCAAATAATATATTTGGTTTGAGAACATTTCAGTTATTGGCATCTTAATTCATAAACGTGTGGGCTTATTTGATAGTATAATACACTTTCTGTTTATAATAATTATCAGTAAAGTTTTATTGAAGCAAATTTTAAAGGAAAATGTTGTTTAATTACATGCTAGCATTCACTACCATTGCTGTCAACTTAAATTATTTTTACTATGGAAATAGTTTTTAAAAGTGGAGAAATATTTCATTCTGAAAAAACGTGGTGATGGAAGAATATACCTTTTTAATTTCAAGATACACATTGTAATTTATTTTCATTTGTTTCCTGTGCTATTAGATTTTATTTCATTAAAATATTTCATGGTCATGCTGTATCAAATCAAATCCTGTTAAAGTTCAAAATCCTGAAAATTTAGGTTTTACCTTTTCTAATAAATAGTATCTGATCTACCTATGCTGTAATGATTTTATAATGTACACAAGCGACATCTGTCTATTATTACGTTGCAACATGGTAAGTATTGTTAGATAAGCAATAGATAGATCTAAGCAAATGTTAGACTGATATCTAACAACGCATGTGGGAAGCACATTTCCCTTTTTTCGAAATCAAGATTTTTGATGCGGCTGTTACAGATTTTCTTCCTTCCAACTTTCTTGTGCATACCCTTATTGATAACATCAAGTGCTTTGTGGAGCATTCGTATTTAATACAGAACCAGCTTTGGTTTGGGAATATGTTTTCCAAAAAAATGCAAAACAGTTGTTCCAAATAGTACGTTTGATATGGGAAATAATTATACAGTGAGCTAGACTTTTAATATTAGATATTACAGGGATTTAAAAAAAATTAGAGTGATTTTGCTGTTTATAGGCTAGGGGAGTAATTGATTGGATTTTGAATGGTGAAAGTGGAGGTTAGTTTTCTAGAAACTGTACATGTAGTGCTTGATAGTGGTGGTGGCTTAGCCTAGTAAATCATTAATGGGTAGGGGGTTTGAGGATGCTCGGAGTTCAAGTCTGCTTGTGTACACACGGTGGGATGCTCTTCTGAGGAGAGCCGAAACTAAGAGAAGGTGTGGAAAGGTTCTGGTTCCAGAGGACAGCCATCTCATTTTAGCCTAAGATTCACTTTTAGCACCCACTGTAGAAAAATCAATTTTCTAGTTTTACTGTGATACAGTTTTGCATTTAAACCCTTCGCTGCTGAGTTGCTTGTGCCAACAGTTGATATATCTTAAAACTTATCTTTTATAAAGGTAAAATATGATAATATTTTCAGATCAAAGTCATTCCTTGACATACTTATTCATATACAGCAGTGCACCAGATTTTTCTTCACTGTCCAAAGGAAGTGTCTGATCATTTTGGTTTTTATGAAAATGTTCATATTTTAAGATGGTTTTACATTTTAAAATATTCTTTTATATTTAATACCTGCAGCTTGCTTTGAATGGTAAAGAAATAGTGAGATTTCTAGTCAAGGGAAGGACTTACTTTGTTTTTCTTTAAGGCAGTATTAATGCACAGACCCTTCGCATAATTACAATGTAATATTTAAGGTAACTGCAGACGGTGTCTTCACTGTGTGCAGTAAAGGAAAGAAAGAAATCATGCTCGATTATTGTTGCTTGGGTCATTTGTGGGAAATTTTACTTTAGTACAAGTATGTTAGTTCAGCAGGATTTTACGTCAGGGATTTTTACTGTTGCTAATTATTTACACGTCATCCAGTAATTTTAGAATTTTTCTTTCTTTTTTTTTTTTCAGAAGAAGGAAAGCAGGCATCAATTTGTGTTTTGTGACTTATCTTTGAGAAAGAAGGAATACTTTATTTAGTAGAGTTTATTTTCCGTTGTTATGTAAAATACTCATTTAACTTAGAATGAGTTTGTTACTGGGATTTCCAGCATTAGCCGTAATCTTTTTTTTTTTAGAAAATAACACCATAGATTTATATTGAAATTCAGGGGCATTCTTTGGATCTTGGAACCTCACTGTTCTTAAGTGACCGCCCCCTTTCTCTGAATTTGAATTTTCCTTTTCTCTATGTACAGTTATTACATGCCTAGAAAACCTTTTGATCTGAAATACCTTCCACCGACCTGCGCCACAAGCGATCACCCTAAAATGACCAGATGCCATCTCTGAGCATCGTGGGTGAAGTCTGACGTCAAGATAAATGCTTGTCTATTGTTGAACATGATTGCCATTTCCTTTTTTTTTTTTTTCTGGTTTTGTTCAAGTACAATTTGTTCTCATGGGTCCCTGCGAGAGCAAAGATAATAAGCTGTCCTGCGCATGGGTCTGCTGCAGTTACATGGGGTCATGACAGTAAGCAGGTAGTCTCAGCAGTTAAGTTCCGAGTGTGTTTGGTCACTCGTTGCAGTTCGTATTTCATTGCGTACCACTTGAGGAGGTACCGGCCACCTTCTGCACGTTTGCCTCTTGTGGGCTGCTCGCCAAGGCAGTAGACAGATCGCCTGACCCACGCCTCTCTTAATGCAATTAACATGTTGTGTGGTTTTATCAACTGAATATAGGCAGCTGTAGATTTGAAAAATACATACGTGACCGTACACGTTTATCAGATCACAAGTGTTCAGAATTAATCAGGAGGAGATTTATACGTGTTACGTAAATACAAAGCTGAAACAACACTTGCTTAAACAATAATGCCAGGAGATTGGCATCTTCCAGTTCCTAATCTAAAAATACTTGCATTGTGCACTCAACGTATGGTTTCAGAAAGACAACATGGTAGAAGGGGTTGGATGTGGGGCTCGGATTTCTCGCCTCATGTTGCTGCTGTTCTGCTCTGTGCACCTTTTTCCCCAAACTTGCTGTATCTTTTTTGTGCTCCTGTAAAATGGGGGAAGAGAATATTACCACCTATAAAGGCGCTTGCAATTTTTTACTAGTCTTAAAGAACAAACATTATTCACATTATATAGAAGCATTGAGGGAAACAATCTAGTTTGAGTGCTAACTTGCAAGAAAAGGTGCTTGTATTTAATTTTTCAAAAACCACCTTACCTCAGTTATCTCAGTCTTTTGTTTCTTTTTCCCTGTTCTGCACTACTGGAACCAGGATTTGACATTAATGTTTTGGGGCAGCTTTTCAGCCGGGGTAACTCAGTGTAGCTTGATCAAAGTCAAAAGAAGTACAACAATATTTACAGTTCTGTTTGCTAGGAATTTATTTGGAGTTATTTTGGTCATAAGAGCCTGTGACCATATTGCACAAGACTGTTATGAAATAGTGTAGTATGTGAACACAGGCATAAGCACCTTTAACCTTTTTTCCAGCATTTTAGGAAAGTGGCATATACAAAGAAGATAGAATTGTTGATTTTACACTTCACTGAAAAAATATGTGAGCTGGAACAAACCTTTCTATTAGTATAATTTTGTTTCTTTTCATTTTAATTGCTGATTTTGTAATACGGTTTGAGTGAACATAACTGTAACACACCCCCACGCACCCTCCCCCCAAAAAACCCCAAATACAAAAGAGGCTGCACATGGAAGACCATCATGTTAAATTTTGTTTAATTTTTTACAGGTGTTTTGTTTCAAAAGATGTCAAAGTAAAAATAATATACTCAATCTGAAAATGCTCTGTCTTAAATTGGTTCCACTAGCATTCCTAATGTACATCATGAAAATAGTAATGTTTAATATGGTTAATGAATGGCCATATAAGCCTGATTAGATCTCTGCCACCACTTAATGGTCAAATGTTGTCCCAGTGTTGCAGTTGTTTCTCTGGTTACGTTCCAGCTCAAATTAATTTTATTTAGTCTGTTCTAGTTCACAACGTCCCAGGTGGGATCTCACCAGTCCTTTCTGGACTGACACCAGTGTTTTTCTATGCTTAACAAAATTACTTTAAAAATTTTAGATTTATGTTTGCTTTCATGAGCTCATAAATGCATAATAATAAAGAATTATTATCTTGCTATAGATGCAAAACTTTGATTTTTTTTTTTTTTTAAGATTCTATTGATTTGTAGGTGTGCTAGTCATCTTCTAGTTTACACTTGTTAAATTTAATCCCTTTGAGGGTCATCCTATCCACCTGTTTCCCCACCAGTGACACTCTGAGCCTTCTCTTTGCTACTGAGACCTTCCAGCTTCAAGAAATTGCCAAATTTTATCAGTACACTGCTACTACATCATGATGTCCATAAATGCAGTGTGAGCCCATGTATTCCCAGAAACGAGCTTTAGACTGTGTTTATGCACATGTGTACTGTAAACCACAGTGCAAACGTTCTGCTGATTTTCCTGTTTATATTTCTTTATAGTCAGACAGTGCTTTTAGTAGTGGAAAATAATAATGTTGCTTCCCACTTTTGTGCTGCCTCTCCTGACTTTCAATTTCCCTGTGCTTTCAAGTGTTCGATGAAGGGTTGGCACAGGTCACCTCTAATTGAGCTAACACGGGCTCGACCTCCTTAGTTCACAGGCAGGCTTGGGTAGGAAGAGTTGTAACGATTATTTAAACTGTTGTTGGGTTTTTTGTTGTTGTTGTGTTTTCTTGTGGGTTGTAGTTCAGGTTGTTTTGTTTAGTTTTTTAGTTATTTGGAAAATTACTTTTTGAGTTAAAACTTAAAATTTTGTGATTAGATAAAATGTTTACTATTTTCCCAAGCTGGAAGAAAGGTATCATGAGTAAAAGAGGAGAATATAATTCTGACAGAGGCAGTGCTTAGGGCTTTGTCCCTACAGATTCACTGAATCAGCAACAATTCCTCATGGTGACTTACTGCTATTCTTCTGCTTTGGGGAGGGGGGCACCTCACTCTCTGGTGTGACAAAGACAAAAATCCAATGAAAAGTGTTTGTTGACTGATGGCAGTGAAACTCCTGGTAGAATGTGAACTTCTCATTCTCTAAAATTGCTCATATCCTCCTCCTCTAAAATTCTTACCCATAATATAGACTGGTTCCATGGCATCTCAGTAAACAGTATACTTCAAAGCATGAGTTATTTTATTTATAAAATAATTCATTTTATGTACTAGGGGAATCTGAACAGCATGGCATTAATAATCTACATATTTAGATCTTTTGCCAGGAAAAAAGTTTGTTACTATTGTGGATGTTATTTTTGATTCAGTAGTGCCTAATACTTACATATAAGAACAAAATAAAGCTGCCATGTATAATTAATTTCTTTCTTAGTCCTACTAAAATTGTAACATTTGCAGTTTCTGACATCTGTCCATCTGTCCACGTTTATATTGAGCTTAACACTACCTACATTGAACCTACTCTACCTTCCTTTGTCCACCTAGAAATTTTCACTCAAGGAAATTTTCACTCTTAGTGCAAAATCGACACATGAAATCTTGGCCAGGATGACATCAAAACTTCTGCTTGCTTCTATGAGGCCAGAATTTGCAAGGATTTTGTGCTGAATTCTTATAGCCCTGTTCTTATGTAATAAAGTCCTTAAATAAATCTGGTAAGGTAGGGTTTTGAAGCTCTTCCTTTATGATAAATTTTCATGTTGGAGCTGTTTAATCAGTTCCTTTTATTTAACGATGTAAAAACTAAAAAAGCCCAAACGTGCCTTTGAAGGTGATAAAAAGAAAGTTCCACTTAATGCTTGCAGACTGTGGGCGGTGTACTGGCTAGTGAGATCCCGGTGTCAGATCAGCTGCACTGACAATAGTTGTCAGGGAACGGCTGCCAAAACTGACATATGGTACGACAAGAGGAATCATTACAGACTATTAAAGCTTCTTGGGAGCATAACCATTGGAGATTTTTGTGTGCACTTGTTTTTTCTGGGTAGTTTTTGTTTTTAGCTTACACAACTTCTATATAGCTCAAATCTGGTTTTTCTCCAGGTACAATAATCAGTAATTTTATATCTTCAGGTTTTATAAAAGAAAATAAGATACTTCAACAGTAAGTTCAACAGTTCAACAGTAAGTTTCCTTAAGAAATCACGTTTCCACCTCAGATGGAATCAGTGCAGCTGAAGTCTTTTGTTAGTTTCATGAAAAACTTGAAACATGTGAATGGGTTTGTTGTTATTGCAGTCTGAAATTGTCCCTCCCTAGCACTGCTAGTGAGAAAGTTCGTCAGTAAGTTTGATATTTTATTCAGATGGCAGCTGGGGACTCAAGAAAAATTAAGAATGACCTTAAACAATTCTGCTGCTTCATCTGTGGCTGAATTTGGGAGTCAGGTTCACAGAGAATGGTAAATAACGGTAATATAAACAGTAAATAAACTTTTCAGAACGGGCATCCAGTCTCAAAGAGCACCACTGAGATGGGTTCCATGCTGTTTTCAGACACTTTGATTTTAATTTGGGGTGTAGCAGAACTACTGAATTGCTTTTTCCTTGTTTGGTTTTCATGCAAGGTTTTAAAACCTTTTAGCCACAGTATTTTGGAAATCACCTAGGACCATTTTGAAAGGACAGGGCAAATAATAGGTAGCAAAGAACAAAATGCACTGAACTTCTTGTAGTCTTTAGTCTGGCAGTAGAAGGTAGCTGCTTTTCCTCGAATAATGAATGATATTAAATAAAAAGAGGGATTTGGGTTTTCTGCATTTTCATCATGTTTGCCTGAGAGTGTACATAATGTTGCCCAAGTTCTTCATGGTACACAGATGTCTCTGTGCTCTTTGCTCACACTTTTACCTGTCAGTTTACACTTACAGTGTATTCACTGAGTTTAAGATTATATTCTTACAACTAATTTCCTCCTCTAACTTAAAAAAAAAAACAAAACCCGACCCAAACCAACATAAATTAAATGCGCAGAGAATACATCTCATGTACTTTCAGGTAGTACCAATAGTGAAAAATAATCGGGCAAATTATTTGAAAAATCAGTTCTGCCAGGTGAATTGGCTTGAGTAAGGTCTGACTGAAACATAGGAAATCACAGATAAATATAAGGAAGATCTTTTTTTTTTACGATAACTGTGGTAAAACACTGGCACAGGTTGCCCAGAGAAGTTGTGGTATCATTTTATGAGATACTGGGAGCTTGTCTGGAAAAGTCCATGGTCTAGACGAACAGTCTTTGAGCAGGTCAGAGGGGATGACTGTCGGAGGTCTCTTCCAAACTAAATTGCTTTATGATACTGTAATAATCTTAAAGTGGGGATATTTCTTCTCACTACCAATAACACTACTAGCACTGCTAACATTGCTGGAATGAAAATTGTACAGATTTTAAGGATAAGAAGAAAACTAATTGAAAGAAACTAAGGACTTGATTTCAAGCTATACAGAATTTACGGAAGCAAAAGTTTTAATTTTTTTCTTAAAAAATAAATTAAAGGTGGGAAAGCCATATAATACAGGCTGGACTCAGTGACATTTTAGCCTAGGAGAAGATACAACTGGATATTGCGTTCCTTTATTTCACCGTATTTCGTTTACAGGAAAGCTAAGATGGCCTGCATATAAAGCAAATATGAACCAGCGTAGGCATATTGCTGGATAGATACAGTGCAGATAGAGGATAACAGAATCTATAATTTTGATAACTCTTAGGTCAAATGAAATGTTATCTTTGTTGCGATGTGTAGCATAAAGAAAAGCAATCCTGAGGAAGGAACCAGTGTATCTGTTCTCATTAACTAGTGTTTCTATGTAATACATGAAGATCCGTGACTCGGGTCCTTTGAGAAAGATTTATGTGAGAGAACTCTGAGCTCTCTCCTGAATTCAGGTAACTAAATTGTACTTCCACTTTATACTGCAGACTTACGGAGAAGGGCATATTCTTTCCCCATCCCTGTCCATAATTAATTTTATTTAGATTATTTCCTACTGCGTAACACCTTGAAGGAATTACGTTTAGTGCTGCATGTTTTCCCATCCTCTCAGGCTGCTTCACACTTAGCAAACTATTGATTCTGGGCTAACTGGCCTGATTAGAGGGATTTTGCATGATGTGCTTGTCAGAAAAACTCTGACTGGGCAGTAAAAAAAAAGTTTGGAGCAATAGGTCCTGAAGTGGACGTAGGTCCATGGCTTTGGGATTGTCTGCACGGGAGAGCAACTCAGCAGCAGGATAAATGGTGTTTCTGGTGGGCATCATTCTTTTTTCCTCATAAATTTGTAATTCTTTCTACTTTGGAGGAGCTTGCTAAAGAAGTTGTTTGGGGAATCAGTGTCTCAGACAGCTCTCACCTGTCTCTGTCTTTGTTAACTTTGATCCACTCCTTCATCTTTGACTTTTTTGTAGTTCAGCTTATGCATTAAAAACAACTGAGATAGTAAATTCTACTCCTGAAGACTTCACAGCCAGTTATTACCAGTTTTCAATGTAGTGTGTGTTACTAGAAATAAAGCGTAATGTCATACTGACCTGCGCGTACAAGCGTGTGTTTTATACAGACGTATTTGATCTTCTGTGTTAATTTTAAAATGGATTTGTTTTGGCTGTATAAGTGTAAAGGTATGTATCGTAAATCACAATTGGATTAAATGAAAATGCGTACGCGCAATTCCTAAAGTAGTGTTTTATGTCAGAATGACAAATTCTCATCAAGGTTTTCAGAAATATTTGCATTAGTACTTCCTGCTCCCATCTGTTTATAATCTCCAGCTCTCCTAAATTAATCCATTTTAGTTACAATGCTCCTTACCTGTGTTATACACAGTTAGGATTCTTTAGATTCAACTTTTTTTGATATGAAAAATGTAGGAGAATGCTATTATTAAAAAACTCAAAACCATTTCATCGACTCAACATAGCTATTTGTAGAAGTCTGAACTTTGGCAAAGGGTGCCAGAAGTACTGTGTTACCTTGGTTTCATTAAAGAGTCATCATTTAAAAAAATCAGCAATGTTCTGTCTGCTTAGGTAGCACATTTTAGCAAAAGTATCAGCATGTTGTGGATCCGTAGGATTGTAACCATGAAACTTTCTCTTGTACACCTGTAAAAGTACAGCTATTTTCTTGAGTTTGCAGTAGTAGGATTTTTTTGAGTACTTGGAAGTATATGTATCTGTCAAGGTCTTGCATTTAGCTAAGAGCAAGGCTGGAGAATTTTTCCTCTAATTTTAAATCCATGGAAATTTAGAGGGAGCAGAAGCAACAGCATCTGAGAGCTCTTTATGTGAGCAGCAGTCAGATATTTCTGCTCCTGTGCTAAATGTATTACATCCTGCTTGATTCCCCTGCTCTGCCGTCTCGCTGGTGAAATCAGGCTGACTCGGTTCACTTTGAGGTCACATCAAAAAAAAGCTATTTTCCTGTGAGTTACCATTTTACTATAATCCTGGCTAACGAGGTTTTGAAGCAGTATGAAAAAAGTACCAGCTACACTATACCATTGCCCTGGGCTGAGATGATGAGTTTGATATGAAATCATTGTGGGTATCAGAACATCAAGCCCGAAGTGGTTAAAAATACCAGCAGGGACCTACTTGCTGGTGCAATCTTCTAGTCATTCTTGACGGAAACTATTCCTACCATATTTATCTTGAAACAGAATTATAAATCTTCCACGTAATCATTTATTACAGAGGTAAACCTAATCCTTTGAAAACAGCAGTTGTAAAGAGAATTGCTATAACATTGTGTGAGGGAAAAAATGTCACTTGCTGTTACATGTTCTATTATTTTATGTTATTTTTTACGTTATTGTCATTGTATTTTGTCTCTAGCTATGTCCTTCACTTAAAAATACAGAGTTTACAGATGAGATGGAATTTAGGATTTCTCTGAACCTCATCAGAGGGTTGTAACTGGGATCAATCGGTCATAAACAGCACAGGTATAATTAATTTTGACATCAGGAGACACTGGCTCTATATACCATGGAAACATGTTACACTGCCTTTATTATTACAATAATTATTGTCAATATTTATTGTACAATATTTATTGTCACTGTAAATGTTGGCCACATTGTCCAGCAGTACTAAAAGAAATCATCTGTGTTTAAAAATATTCAGCAACAGCTGTTGCTCTACCAGTGTGGGAAAAAACCCCACAGAGTGCCTGACAAGAAGAGGTTTAGATTGTGGGTTTTGTTTTTAAACTTGTTTTATTTGTTGGAGGAAGGCAAAAGAAGGTTTAATTTCAATACTTGTGTAAAATAATGAAATTTTAACTTAATGGTATAGAGTGCTTTCAAATATTTTTAGCCACCATCAAAGAAAAGAAGTTGTCTAGGAGCAGCATGAATGAATTTAACGTAATGTCTTCCCTAGGTTTTGCTGTTCTTGCCTACTAGCTGTGCTGGGCCAGCTCATAAATGCCTTCTTCCATGAGACTGATTGAAAAGAAAATGTTATGCACCTTACATTTAAGAAATGTGTCTTTCAGTTCCTCTTTTTGGTCTCTCAACTGGTTCCCCTTTTCCATTTTACCATACATGTATTTCTTACCCGTGCCTCCCAGTCCATCCTTTTTTAACTTGCAGTCTTGCAATTTTGTTCTGTGCAGTCCAGTGCTCTGTGTGTCCCACAGAAATCGTTGCTTTTATTATAAACCTAAATAGCCTAGAGTACAGCTCTATAACACCAACATTTTATACTGTTTCAGAGTCTTCAAAATGAACCTTTTCTGGATGCAGACAATAGCAATGTGCTGTGAAGGTGATTAATGTTCCGAGAATTATTTACACCTGGCAGTTATTGTTCGTGTAGATCTCTCACCCCATATTTCAGTCTCCTGTTCCGTTCACTTGTCTGTTGCACATTTTGAAAGTAAGCCACTTTGAACATCTGGACGATTTGAATTGTGATTCAAATAGGTAAAGACAATAAATATGTAAGATTGTACAATGCTGATAAAAATGCTTCCCCATGGAGCGCTAAGATGTAAAAATTCTAAAGATGCTACATTTCTTACGGTTGGAGGTTTCAGCATGCAAAAGAGTTTTACGAGGGCAGTAAGAAATACATCTGCCTGAGCACTGGAAACCACAGATGATCAGAAGTTGTTAAAATATTGCTGGTATATTTTAGTTGTATTGAAATAGACGATACCCAAGAAAAGACGCAGCAGTTGCAGTCTAAATAATTTCAGCTCAATTTTTAAAAAAATTTTCAAAACTGGCCTGCCATTCATAAACTAGCAGACAGTAAAAGAGTAGAAAGCACTTGCTGTGAAACAGAAGATGGGCTGCCATCCTTCATATTATCTTCATGAGTCCCTTGGACATTCTCCCTCTTCACTCCCTGCATTCCAGACATGGGAAACAACATCTTAATAATATACTTAGATATTGGGGCATATAGGTTGTAGGGAGCATCATGTCTCTGTGCAAAAATACCTAATTCCTCTCTAAGTGACCCAGAGTATCTTGTGATGAGGCTCAGAATCAGCACAAGTTGTGACGTAGTCTCAGAGGACTTTTGGGGAGACCAGGAAAAGACCAGGAAAACTTAAAATAGTTTGGAATATTGACTAGAATATTGACTAACTTTTTGACTTAGAAAAGGCTTAAAGTGACTAGGTAGGAACAGACATGAAAAAAGAAGTTTAAATAAATCTTCTACCTCTCCTTCTGGCAGACTAAGAGCCAGGGAAAAGGCCACTAGCTTTGTCTTCTAGAATAAATAATAGTTCTGCAGTTGCTTTCTCTGTTATCTTCAGGCACTCTAGAGCTTCTGAGAGTGCAAAAGCATGGAGTGTTTGCAGTAATCCCCCTCCCTCAGCCTGTTTCTAAGGAAAGTACCAATTAGTGTGGTAATTAATTCACCATGAATGCCTACTGTGTGCAGAGGGAAGTAGGAGTTCAAACTTAGTTGCTTCCAAACTGTGAAACAGCAATTGTGATGTGGCTGTTTTCAAATTAAATACTTCATTTAGAGTGCCGAAATGCAAGCTCTGGAATGAAAGGCAACAGCAAAGGCTTCTACATGTGTATCAGCAAAAGGAAAACTGTGGAAAAGGCAGGAAATGGGGCAGGGGCTCTGGTGACAAAGGACACAGAAGTGGCCGAGAAGAATTAATGAATTCTTCAAATTGGTCTTTACTGGTACAACTTTTCTTCATCAGTCTCAAGCCACTCACACTCACGGGAAAGTCTGGAGTAACAAAGACTTGTCCTTGGTGAAGGAGTATCAGGTTAGGGAACATTGGATAAACTAGACATACAGAAGTCTACGTGACCTAATGGAATGGACCCAAAAATAGAGTGAACTAGCTAATGTCACTGCAAACCGCTCTTTTTTATTTTTGAAAGGCCACGCTGATCAGGGTAGGTTCCTGAGGACTAGAAGAAAGAAAATGTCTCTCCTTTCTTTGAGAAGAACAGTAAGGAGGATCAGGGGAACTACAAGCCAGTCAGCCTAACCTCCATTTCTAGGAAGCTGTTGAAGTTGTGTATGCATCTTCATTAATCATCTTGATTATGGGACAGAGTGAACCCTTAGCAAGTATGTAGATTATACAAAAGCAGTAGGAATGGTTGATACGCCAGAAGGTTGTGTTGCCATTCAGAGGAACTTTGACAGGCTGGACCAACAGGAACCTCACGAAGATCAACCAAGGGAAATGCAAAGTTCTGATGGTTGAAGAGGAATAACCTCAGGCACCAGTACAGGCTGGGGAGGCAGCTTTGTAAAAAGGACCTGTGGATCCTGGTGAACACCAAGCTGACCATGAGCCTGTGGTGTGCCTCTGTGGCAAAGGCAGCCAGGGATGCGTAGCCACCATGCTGGGGAAGGTTAACCTTCTTGTCTACTCAGCCCTGCTGAGACACATCTTGGGTGCTGTGTCCAGTTCTGGATTTTCCAGTACAAGAAAAGCACATAAATGGAGTGAGTCCAGCAATGGGCTACAAAGATGGTAAAGGGCTTGGAGCCTTGTGTGAGGAGTGGTGGAGATCACTGGGACTGTTCAGGCTGGAGAAGAGAACGCTCAAGGGGGTCTTGTCCATGTGTATAAATACCTGATGGGAGTAAAGAAGAGGGATCCAGACTCTCTTCAGTGGTGCCCAGTGAAAGGACAAGAGGCAAAGAGCACAAACTGAAATACAGGAAATCCCTTGAAAACATAAAAAGACCTCATTGTCAGGGTGATAAGGTAGAAAAGGTTGTCCAGAGGGGATGTAGAGTCCATCCATGGAGATACTCAAGACCCACCTGAACACTGACCTGAGCAGCCTACCCTAGGTGACCCTGCTGTGAGTCCCAGGTGTCCCTTCCAACCTCAACCATCCTATGATTCTGTGAATTCCTGAACAACTTCATTTCTGCCTTAGTTTAGGTGGCACTAAATTGTCCATGTG
Source organism: Chroicocephalus ridibundus (assembly GCF_963924245.1). Lineage (NCBI taxonomy): Eukaryota > Metazoa > Chordata > Aves > Charadriiformes > Laridae > Chroicocephalus > Chroicocephalus ridibundus. The sequence goes on from NC_086316.1 coordinate 8,222,312, forward strand.
TTAGTTTGTCTAAATAACACTGTCTGTTCTGAAGTTCTGTCAGCGGCTTAAGGAAATACGATTTGGTATTGTATGCAGGCAGGTAGTATTTGGCAGTGACACTTGAAAATTTCCTGTTCCACTTCTGCAAAGTGCTGAACGGACTTTCTGTACTCTTCCAGTTTACTAGGCACGGTGTGCTGTGGAAATACAGTTAGCCTGGAGCAAAAAAGTGCAACACAGACCAGCTAGGAAGTAAGTCGAAAATATCGATGGAGGCGAATGCAGAAGACAGAAAAATAAATATGGGACAAGAAGTTTCAACCATTTAAATAAAAGTAAGGATAGCGTCAGAGGGCTCTTAATGCATCTAATTGCCATAAGTACTCCCTTTGTTTCAGATAATTTGCTGCTTTTCTTACTCTAATTCTCTTTTATTCACTGCTTTTGGTGGGAAATAGCATACGTTTTCAGTCATTGTTGGTGTTAACTCTGTACAGGTGTTAACTCTGCAGCGCTTGGTATAGAGTTGTCAAAGACAGGAGTATTCAATAGTGTTGAGAAAACATTGATGTTGGTTTTGTTTTGGCAGTAATATAAAATCGATAGACTATTGTTTTCCTCTGGAATATGTTATGGCTAGGCCCGTAATGTGCGTGTAGAAGCTCAAATATTAGCAAGGCATACACTCTAACCTGTGTAATGAGTTCTGTGCGTTGATTGTGTTCAAGTCTTGTTACTAATAAAGGAATAGATTTTCCATACATGATTAATGGTTTTGCATGCCTCAGACTGTGGCTGCATAAATTCAGAAAAAATAAATGAGGTTATCTGTCTCTTCCATTTACAAAAGGTTGTAGCAGTTTATAACTACTGGGAAGTCCTGAGTTGGAACAGTGTTCCATAATACTAAGAACTTTAAAGTGTGGATTATCTAAGTTATTTTAATAGCCATTATATAGAAACAGATGAAGGATTATGGGGAAGAAAAAAAGAAACTAAAAATATTTAATTTGTTTAAATGTAACCCAAAGAACATCCAGTTTGGATGATGAGCAACAAAAAATACATCATGTTTCATTAATTGAAATGTCAGTGAGTGAGTATATCTCAAGTCCTAGGATGGAAATTCCCATGACTGAACTTTACAGACTTCAGAAAACTCAGTAAAAATCTCAAGTAAAATTGTCTCCAGTTCTAAGTAGTTCCAAGACAGGCTTGTGAAATTGCGGACTGTATGAAAAGTCAGATTTTTATTTTGTTACCTTTGAAGCATTGTAAACAAGACTGTTAAACAGAATATGTAGGTTACTTGGGTATGATATATCCTAGAGTTTAAAATTCTTATTAGTCTCACAAAAGTCAGCTATTGACAGTAGACCATGTCAGATTTTCATCTTTAAATGTATTTAAAATTACACTTCTGTTCATGTTCTTGCAGAGCATCTAAAATGTTATTTAAAGAAAAAGTTAAACCATGCTCACAAAGTATGCCATTACATTTACACATCATTTGAGGTTTCTTAAAAGTCTGTAGAAAGGGAGGAAATTGTGGAACAGAAAACCGCTATTATGGTTATTCATTTTGATAATTACAGTTATTTCAAAAAAACGTTGTTCATAATATCTGTGTCTAGTGAACACCTTCCATAAATTACTTTTTCTTGCCTTAGAGTAGTTCTCATGATCTGACACAAGTTTTAAGCTCGACAGCTAAGTTGGAGGGGTTTTTTGAGTGTCCGTATCCCCGGTGTGTGGGATGATGTGCTTCTCTCACTCTTCAGCATAGCTCAGTTTCTTGGACTTGATCACCAATGGTGGAAGCCACCACTTCACCTCATTCCCAGCCTGTTGACTTTGAGATTGAGTTACCAGAAACTGAAGTTCAGAAGAGGTGCCCTGGCAAAATCACAGACAGCATGATCCCCTTGAGGATGATTTTCAAAGGAATACACTTTAAAACAATCACAGGCTTGAACTGGTAGCAAGATACAGCACTTTAAACTTTGAGAAGGGGATTCAAATTAATCCACAGATTAGCAGCAGCTTCATTACCATCTTTTGATTATTCATTTCTGGGTAAATAGGTAGCAGTGTAACAAAACCACCGTGTCACTGTTGGCACCAATTGCGTAAACTTTCATGGAGAAGTGGAGTGAAATATCCATGCCCTTGGAGGGAGCTGTGATTTTCTTCACAATTGTGCCGCCTAGTAACTTTATTTTAGTAAGATAGGTAAAAATCCGTGTGACCATGGAAACTGAACTACTGTGAACATCAAGTTGATTTACCCCTTTACATCATTTTTGGCAGAGATGTTCGAACCGCTGTGAAAAGCTACAGATGCAGTACAGATCAACAAAATGAATACATTCAAATACATTAATATATCTGTTGAATAATAATAAAAATAAATTTCCAGGGTTGTCTGTCCATATATTTAACAATGACTAATAGGTATTTCAGAAACATAAACTGCTGTCTTTTTCATAAATTTGCAAACACAGGCATGTGTTGGCATGATTAATGGATTCACCTGCCAGAAACTCCAGTAGGAAGACCTTCCAGCAAATGCATTTCCAATGCATCAGGTTGTGGTTCTTCTTCAGATAGTCGTCCTACATTTAACCACATTATGTGTGATCAAAAGGCTTTACTAGTCTATCTCTAGTAAACTCTTCTAAGCTTGCAGCTTAACTTGGGGGGGGAAAATGCTTCTGGCAATATAATTTATCCAAATTCGAGATAAGTCGGTGGTTCTTCATCAGCAGAATGGCCTCTGGGAATCTTCGTAGTGAGTCCTGTGACAAGCAAGCCTGAGGAAAAATGATAAGCACGTGGGAGATGAGAGAGAAGTTCCTGCCAGCCAGCCTTGGGAGGGCAATGGAGAAGGTGTGCTGACTACAGACAACTTGAACCTGTGCATATGGTGGCCTCATGGACAGCCCGCAGAGGAGCAGCAAAGGAATCAAGAAGAGCAGAGCAAGAACATAGGGAATAGAGAGAGGAGCGTAGGGAGGGCATAAAAGAGGGGAAGTTCCGCAAGAAGAGTAACGCATCAGGAGTCTTCTGCTTTACTTACCACCCAGCACGTCAGACACCTGCAAGGCTCCCCAGTCCCGTCACCAGTGCTGTTCTACCAGCAAAAAATTCTGTTGTGAACTTTGAATTTGGCTGCTTTTGTGCAAGGTTTTAGCACTGGGTCATGCCATACAGATTTTCCCAAAGTCCAAGTGTACTTTTGTACTTTCAGTAAGTCGGAATTGAGACTGGTACCTTAGAGTCTTCCTATGCCTCACTTCTTGTTTTGCCTTCTTAGATTGTGTCTCCTTCAGTTGGAAGTGAAGTTCTTAATAAATGCATTGGTGCATGAATATTCTCGAGACAGTCTGTAATTAAAATCTTTGAGAAGCTTCTTTTTATCTGTTCAGTAGTCAAGTTGGAATTACTTTTCATTAGCTTGTTTTTCTGCTTAGCCGTGATTCACCTGGATCCAGAACACTTTCTGACTTCTTGCTTTCTGTGCTACAGTGGTGCATGTAGTGCCAGATACCTGAACAAGAACAAATCTGAAGTAGGATGTCATGTGCTGTCCAAGCGGTGCTCTTTCATGTAATGCAGAAAAATATTAAGCATGAGAATTTGGGCATAGCTGTTTCATTTTGGTTGACAGGCAATAACCTCCCACTGAGACTGCACTTGCAGATGATCATATTACTCTGGGTTGATGTAATCGCCACCCTTACCTCAAGTATAAGACTGCACAGTGCTTCTTAAACTGCGAAGAAAAACTTTCTTTTTGACCTAAAATTGCAGGATTTGAGCAAGCTTTTGCTGTTTTGAATTCATTCATCTTCAGTGGTGTTTGAAAGACCCTAAGGATAAGAGCGCTGAGGTCTTTGCCGAGCAGATCCTGCGGTGAATACAAAGATGGTTCACCTCAGACTGTTGAGAAACAGCATTAGAAGGCCAAATTATTTTTGTGATTGCAGTATGGGGAAGGATCTTTATCTTAAGATCAGATAAGCGAACCTTCTGTTCCTGAGCTAGATTCAGGGATGTATTTACTGACTTATTTTGTAGTTCTGGGCCAAACAACTAATTCCACATGTCCAATCAAAACAAATCCAGTATTTAGGTATGAGAATTTTAGGTTTAAGACACCTCACTATGCATGTTACCCCTACAAAATGAATGTGATTTTCATCTAAATTAGGGTGGTTTTGTATGTGTGTGCACAAGTACAACTGAACAGTGGTATTGGTGGGAGAGGCCAGAGACCCTCCTGTCCTGAGCATCCCTCTGAGCAAACGCTGGTGGGATGGAGTCCAGCGTTCTCCTACCGCAGGAAGGGAGGTTGCAGGTCCCTGGGTCTGTGGAGGCTGGGAGCTCTGCCGGCTCCTCTGAGGAGCTCTGCTGAAAAGGGGACGAGAAGCTCGCTTGTTGGAAGGATTGGGGAAGGCCAGGGTGTAAACGAGGTATCTGACCCCCATACCAGCATCATTTTATAGATCGGGCTGTGTTCACAGCCAAGATCAGTTCATGTGATTGCCATTACACTTCCCCTTCGTCTTGCTCTCATTTGCATCCCATTCTAAATTTGGCTGGAAGTACCATGAAGGTGTCGTCAAATTTTGTGCTTATGCAATGAAGTCTTTAACATAGAATTACAGTGAACATCTCCTTATAGGGAACTGTCTCTATAGAAATATGATCGCTATTAAACCTTGTCAGCTTTCTTCCCTTTTATCTAAAGATTTTGAACTTAGTGCAGCAAATGGATAATACCTTGTAGTAAATACAGAGCATTTAGATCCAGAAATGAATCAGAATAATGTATCCAATTGAAAGTGCTGGAAAATTAGCAAAAGGCTAGCATGAACTCTCAGATTCTTCTTGAAGAATAGTGATTTTCAGTTACTTGGTGTTCTCTGTCTTCTTCTGTGATTTGTGTCTTCATATTTGCTTGACGATTTTACAACTTCACATATTAGCAAAACTCATAATTTAAATAAATTTCTTAACATTACTTAGTAATTTGTTTGAAAAAATAGACTGTTTTTATTTGTGTTAAATGGTGGCCATGCTCTGCCATGCAGATGTGTGACATGGCAAAGAATTTAAGTTGTCTCTGCTATTAAGGGAAATATGGATACTAGTATAATTTGGATCTAGCAAAATGCAGTATACCTTTGGGATAGACTGGTTTCCATGACAACATTTTCTTTTGTATTTTTGAGGCTAGAAATGACGGGCAGAAGCTGTTTTATTCAGCAGTGATTAGGTCAGTCCTTAGTTTTGGTTAATAAAAAGAATGCAACCACATGTGAATGCCAAAATAAATGTTAACCCTTTCTGGCTGCACTCACCCGGTAGCCGTACAGGTGTACATTGCAAATACCTAAGCAGACACAGAAATGTTTTGATTTCGTAGAAATTTGATTTAAGAGCAATTGAAAAAGCAACGTTGTTTGAATTTCATAAAGACTCATGCTTGAATAAAATATTATGCCTTATTAGAATGCCTAAAATATGTTTTAAAATTTTATTATGATTTCATAAAATAACCGTATTGTGAAAAATGTTGAGTTCACCAAATAGTCATGTAGACTTGGTTTGTGTGTGTGAAACGGTGCCATTCTTTTAAGCTCTTTTAAGAATCCTACTTGTGCTGGAGAACACAGCTTGTTGGTCTTGTGAGTTCTCCTGAAGGACGTTGCTTGATGAGAGATGTAGTGTCTATATCAGAAATTCTGTAGATCAGAATCGTCACCATAATAGTCTTTGATTTTAGATTAGTCTTTGGTTAGTGCAGCCAATACAAGGGAGATGGTTATCTTGCATCAGAAGGTTGAATCCCAGAAAACCTAAAACTGTTTGCCTTATGGCCTCCATTTAATCTGGCTGTAGTTGTCAGGTAGACTGGAAGGGCCCAATCTTAAGAGTAATTGTTTAAGTATTGGCACTTCTTTTGCACTGATTATCGTTTAGCGTGGAAACAAATTGATAATCTTTCTTTTTCCAGTTCTGTGCTCCTCTAATCAATCTTTTCAATAAGAGAGTGAAGATCAAGCAGCTTTGGGTACTGCAGTTGCCTTAATGCACAGTATGAGTCTGGGCTTTTAATTTCAAAAATCCTAATGACCCATATCTGTTTTTAATCTTTGCTCATCTACTGGAACCTGTGAATTGTTTCCATATATTTTCAAAGGGAGCATACACAGATACTGAAAAAAAATAAATAGGTAATATGAGAAATTCTCCCAAATCCTCCAAATCCTGTGACTCGATATATTTCTCCCTGTAGATGTGAAATTCCCATTGTTGTTAATAAGATTTCCATACATACATAGAAAGATGACGAAATTAAATATTTTCATATATAGCTGTAAAATAGATTAAATATAATGGTGTGAGTGACTTCATTTGATGGGAATAGGATAGTAATTTTATATATCTGTTTAGAGGTGGAGAACCGCTTTGCCATATTTCAGAAGAAAACTTCCATATAGTTTAGTTCCGTTACAGGTCCACAATTTCTACAGTTACAGAAAGTGTACACCACATATACAAGAATGACTCTGCAGAGTGTCATTATACAAGATTCCTTCATGTAAAAAACATCTTTTTCTTGGGTATTCCTTAGCATTATGAAGGCTCTTCAGATGTTGTCAAGGTTGTATGGTTTCAGTTTCTTTCTTTTTTGTATTTGATCACAGAAGATATGAATTGCAGGCATGCTTTTAATAATGCTTTTTCAAGTGAAAAAGGTACCTTCTAGATTCAATAGATTCTGTCATTGATTTCTGTACTTGTTCCCATTAGCAGAGCACCTAATCTGTGAGGTGTTTGTTATGGCTAATGTTTCAGCATCCAGTGGGGCCTTCATTTTGGTTATTTATCAGCGAGTCCTGTGTGTTCACATACTTCTGCAAGCTTTGAGGGATAAAGGTAGTAGGTGATAATTGGAAGCTCATTTTTTAAGTAATCTAAAAATATTATAATGTTTTCTAATTCTGTTTTTAGGACTTGCTTTGCATAACTTCATATTCATGCCTGTTCATTTAAGGACTTAAACATGTATTTAAATTAAACTACTAAATTAAGCTTAATTATGAAGAAAAGACAGTATTGATGATGTAATAATCTCGGGCATGCTTATACTTTCCTTTATCCTTTATATTTTATACCTCCAGGGAGTTCTTCCTACCTTCCTCTCTTTGGAATTGGTTAAGAACTTTCTGTTTCATCTTTCAAGCTTATGTAAACTTCATACTTCCACAATACTTTTCTGGAAAATATTTTTATTCGCTGGCTGGTTTCTTTCTTCTGTGTTTAGGTCCTCATAACACATCATAACGTTGAATTGGAACTTTGCTCGACAGGATTTTTTGAAAAATGGATAGTTTAGTATTTATTTAATTTTTCAACTTGAGCTATTGTTCTTCCTTGAGTGAACTTTTTTGAGGTTTTTTTTTTTTTAAGTAATAAAATGAGCATTGGCTGATAACTTGCATCCGTAGCAATTGGCACACCTTGGCAGTGGATAAGGTGTTTCTGGGGTACCTTCATTACTCATCCAGCTAAGAAGGTGTCAGAAGTGGCAGACAGGTTAACTTAAACCAAGCTAGTTTTATGCGATTAGCCCTGGTCACTTCACGATTATATCAGTCTCATTAGAATTACTGTCATTAGTGTTAATGCCGAGTATCTGCAAACATAGAAAAATTTAGACTATGAGCTTGTGTTGTATTTTCCAGATTTACTCAATCCTTTCCCTTCTGCCATGTAATATTACAATTGTGGTGTTTTTAAGCTTGAATTTAGACTTCTGAGGTGGACAACCAGCCCTGGAATGTCTTTGTGAGGCCAACAAGCTTACTTGCCGCTCACGGTCTGTTTATATATTTCTATTCAAAGTTTGGTGAAAAAACATCTCTTTTCAAAACTGTACTTGAATTGTACCATATAACCAAGGAAAGTCTTTAACTATTTCTTTTTTTACTGACCACATTTTTACTTTTCTGTATAAGATGACAGTCATTCATGTGGAATGTAGTATCTTGACCTAATCTTTTTTAAGTGATATGACAGGGTGAATTGGAGATACCTTTTGAAACTAGCAGGAGTCATTGTACAGTGCTTCATTCATTTTAATGCATGTCTATTGTAACTTGAATATTGAGCACAAATTAATACAAATTCTTGCTAATTGAGATGAGTTAATATATGTGGGCACAAATTGAAATACAGGAAATTCCATTTAGACATCACAAAAACTGTTTTACTATGGTGGTAGTCAGACACCAGAACAGGTTCCCCAGAGAGACAGTCAAAATCTGGCTGGACCCAGTCCTGCTGTAGTCGGTTCTGCTGTGAGCAAAGGGGTTGGACTAGATTTACTGAGAACCCAGCTTCTTAAAAGTGTTGTAGTTCACAGGATTACAGTAATCCCTGTGTGCTGGCCAGATTCTCTTCTTTGCTAGTTCTTTCTGCCCTCATTCGGAGGTGATGACAATTGCCTTGAGAAGCTTTGTCCTGTGAATTATCTGCCCGTATGCATGTTTCATCCTAATTTGCTTTTATATTAATCAGTCAAAATTAAGAATGACTAAGTGCTGACTGCCTCCTAAAGTCAGCTGAACAGCAATGTGTTCGTTTATTCTTCCATGGGTCTCAGCTGAACTGCACATTAACTGGCTGCTTCTCCCATGAGAAGAGAAAGGGTATCTATCTGTTGTGGTGATCAACCAGAGCCAGGTTTTGGTAAAATCCTGCTTCTTCTTTCTATCTTTTCATCATAATCTTTGAAGTTTATCTCTTAATCCTCTCAAATGAGGCTACTTCCCTAGTTTCTTGAACAAAAATCTGGAGAAGCCTCTGTGGGATTATGTAGTGTCTTTTAATGCTCATGAAGACCTTCATGTCCTCATTGATTCTGCAGGGAGAACCCATAAGGGTTGATGGTGCTCAAAGCTAGGAATGGCCATGGGTGTCTACCTATCCAACTGAAGGTGGCTTTTATGGTGTAAAGATACATGGTACAGCGATTTTATTCTTTCCATGAACAAAGGCTTCAAGCAAATGTCTTTGAAACAAATAGGATCTTTAAAGTTCTCTTGAAACCCAGGATCCTGTTGTGAAAGGAAATCTCTCTGAACTTGCTACGAAACCACCACAGGCAAGAACTACAGTTTAGGGGCCTGTGGAGGTCTGTCACAGACAGATTAGCATTTGTTAAAACTAGAAGAAAAGTTACACCAAGATACGAAGCTGCTGAACTGAAAATGTTTCTCTGAAACAATGTAGAGTTGCTCCTTCAACCTTTCTGAAATCACCTCTTAAACTCTTAATTTTGTTCACAGACTTCAGTGAAAATAAATAACTTTGAGGATCCGTTGTTCTCTGTTGTCAGTTTTGTCTGTATAGGATCTGCAACCTCAGTAACTGAGTGACTTGGAAGTCATAAATTAAATAATTTTAAATTAAGAAGTTCTTTTTCAAATATAACTTAATTTTGAATTAAATTTACTTAAATCCCATTAAGGGAGATTTAGCTGGCACAGATGTAAGCACTGTGGATGGCCCTAAGTGCATTCTCTTCCCTCAAATGCTGGGAAGGTTTTGACTTTTCAAGTTGCTCCATTTCTTAGGAAGAACTTTGTCTTGAGGGTTTTTTTTTCCCTCTTTGTTACCAGGCAGTACAAAAAGTCCAGCTGTACATATTTATGTTTACATGCTGCGTGCATTTACTCCACCTCTCTCCTCCTGTGTCAGCTAGCAATATGGCAATTACAGGGCTTTTATTTTTCTCCCTGCTGAATAAAATAAATTTATTTCTCTCCGTGCTATAGCTATGTTTTCTGTTGTATCTGTGATTCCTAAACATTTTTTTGGTACGACAAGTAAGCAATGTCCCACCCTTAACGCTTCCTTTCCTGCTGCTGAGGGAAGAGGAAGGAGTTGACAGTTTACACACAAGGCCTCCTCGGTCCCCAGAGAAGTTATATCCTGCTTGGTCTAGATTTTTGCAAGTACAGACTGCTGATTTATATTAAGATATTCCTCATTGTTATTACTACGCCGAAGAAACCGTTATTTACTTAAATACATAATGGATGTGTGAGATTGTAGCTGTTAGAAGCCCCATGTAATTAAAAGGTGACTTCTCAGGAAAGCTTGGTTTACTGTTTTTGAAAATATATGTCCAGAAAGTCTTTAATTTCTCTTTGATGATAGCTTTTTTGTTGTTGTTGTTGTTGTTTTTCATTTTTAAATCTTGGATAGCCTTTGTTGTAATAGCCATTGCTATAAAGCTGCAATAGCCATTACTGTTACGTGCCACTGCCTTGTAGTATTGTGATGGATTTGGCTTCGAAACAACCCTGTAAAAACAGAGTATATTAGTTTGAAATTTAAAGTCTTGACTGCGGTAGTTAAGCTCAATTTGACTCAATTTTTCAGGACTGTTAGATCTCTCAGTCCTAGAAATCCAGTTCAGAAGGGTTTTGCTGTCTCACATGAGTCTGAAACAGTGATGTAGTGCCACATAAATGCTCTGTTTATGCCTTAGAAAGCAGCTGAAGTGCTACAGAAGAGGTGGGTCTCCCCCTGGGATGGAGAAAGAAGTATGAGGGCAAAACGAACACCATTTTAAATAAGGGTTAAAAATATTTTCTGAGCTTTGATGAAATCATTGTGCAGTCTTTTCTATCTTCTGAAGTAAAAACAGTGCACTCAGAAATTCAGAAATCCGAAACTGCCAGCTCTGGAGTTCAAAATATACAATGGGAATGAAACATTACTATCTTTAGGCTTGGTGTGGGAGGCATTCTTTGAATATTCGCATCTTAATTTCAAAGATGTTGAATACCTTAAAGATAAACAGATTTCTGTGCCCAGCATTTTGGAGATCTCCAGGTGAAAAGAAACTTGCTCTTCATATGGATATTAAGTGATAGTGTCGGTATAATAGGCCAAAAAAGAAAAATCTTACTGAATTCAAATGGATTTTGAAGCAGTTCTGATTTTTTTTTAGCATACTGGAGCAATTTTCTCAACAAAAAGCATGACAGGGCACACGAAATGAAATAATGTAAGAGTGTGAGGGTAATTACTGCTTCCTTACTGCATTATTAGGAAGCCCTTTCTTTCCAGGGAGGGAAAAAAAAAAATCGGAATAAAGTTTTTGGTCCGCATCTTAAAAATACTTGAAATTTATCTGTATTTAGAGACCTAGAGTTTATGTTTGGGCCCCAGAGTTTATGTTTGCTCTCTGTAGCAGAGAACTTAGCGCAGGGTGTTTTGGATGGGGCGGGCAGGCTGCGAGCATCACCTGCAGGGGCGGTGGAGGGCTGTGCCCCGGAGAATACAGTGGTTTTAAAATGCCCGTGCTACTTACATATCTTCCTGCCTTTATGATGGTCTTTAGTTCCTTTTGCTGCCTTTGCAACTTATTATTAGTAAAAAAAAAAACAGAAAAATTGACTGGTTTAGTATGTTCATGTTTTAATGCAATGTTTATTGGGTTTTAAATGAAGAAAAAGTGGTGGTTGGGTCATGGGGTAACGATTTCAGGGTTTGTGTGAAGCTTAGATTTTATTTTGCTTAGCTGCAAGTGATAAGAAAAACTGTGGGGAAACGTTCTGTGTATTTACAGTTTTTGCTGGTATTAGGACAATATGCTGGTATCAGAAACCACAAATGTAGAGGCTCTGTTGTGTAAGAAGCTGCAAACTGTTGGAAATTTGGCAGGTGATTAATGAGAAGCTTTGTGAGGAGTGTGAAGAAACACAATCAACCATATACATTCATGCGCAAAGTTAGAGTATATAAAGTTTTGAGTGTTGCAAGCATAAAAAAAGCAATCAGTTTTGGGAAAAAATAATTTAGAGTATTTGGTTAATTTAGCGTTAATTCCTTGCAGAGTTATTCTGCTTTTCTGTGGAATTAACAAGTGCTGAAATTTAATCGTTCACTAACATTTAATTTCTGGAGAGTAAGAAACACGCAAGGTTTTATGCGTGTGCATAGTTTTTATTTTGCTGGGAGTGATTTATTGATTGTTTCTGTCCACACCGCAGTGTCTGAAGGCATTCCGGTCTGCAGGGCTCCAGCCTAGGTAGGGTCACTGCGAACACAGCCTGATTAAAACTGACGAGTAGTGTTGGCCCCCATCCAACTCGTCCTACTTCGAGGGGGAATTCTCTTCAATAATTTAAACCTGTTGCTCAAAACACTGTTTAGGTATGTTCAGAGTTGTTGTAGCCAAAGGCTGTTAGTTTTGGCTGGAAATAATAGCCGTTCCTTCTTGAAACGGGTGAACAAATTGGAAATGAAGGTTTTCTCTTTTTTTGCCTTTTAAAAATGGTGCTATAGCATCAGTAATACAGTGTTTATCTGCAATGAGTAACAAAGGAATTTAATCAATACAGATTAAATGACACATCTTTGTTGTTTTAAGCGTGGTGTAGGGACTTGTGTGATTTCTCTTTAAAAAAAGTAAGACCTTGTAATTAAATCTTGGGACTCAACAGTCACTGTGTCATGTTGGCATATTGCCGTGTCTTAATCTCCTTGGAAGACGAAAAGCCAAGTGTCTCAACTACTGGAGAAACGTTAAGATCCCAGCGTGAGACACACTCTAAAATGTCTTAGTGTGATTATGAAATGGCCCTATTTTATAATAAAAGTACAATAAAATAATGCCTGTATTGTAACACTAGGAAAAGGATGTGTAAAATTAAAATTATGGAAGTTAAGCTTTTAATTATTTTGTTGTCTGCATTTTAGGTGTTGTTTGAAATGAAAACTAACTAAGTGGCATGTAAAATACTTCTGAGCCAGTGTTTACATGCAGAATACAAATTTACAAAGTTACAGAATACAAATACTGGGAGAAGCTATGGCAAGCAGTTGCTCTCTCCTCATTACCTTTATCATTTTTTTCTGGTGAGGACTGGCTGCTGGGCGTACGGCCCAGAGAGTGCACCAGTAGGAGCACTTTTATTCTCTATTTGTTTTTGCCAGTAGGAGTTAAACTCAAAAATTTTGTCAATTTTTTAAGCATCATGTTAAATCTCAGCAACTAAACTAAATCAGAAGAGGTGAAAGGAGTGCTGGATCAAGGAATTGAGAGGAGTGTAAAGGCGCTGTCTTTAAAATACTGGGGGGAAAGAGGAGAAGAAGAGACAAGGTGCTGTTGTATGTGGCCCGACCCAAGAGGTGATGGCGGCTGACATGAAACACCATACGGCACATGGGCTTTTGTCCTGGAAACACACCTGTAGCTTTCACTGGTCATGCTGAGGTAGTCAAATAGCCTAACTCATGCTGAATAGCTATAGACTCACATACTTCATGTGTTTGTGATCAAACCATTAAGGGAAGAGTACTCCTCTACAGGGAAGGTTTGATCCTGTATAGATTTTAAACAGGTGAAAAACTTCAATCTTTTGTTTTTAATTCACTTCAGATGGTGCTTACTTACATTTTTGCAGAATCACCTCTTAAATTACTTACAGTAACTTAATTAAAAAAAACAAAACCAGAACATGCCAGGAATGAACTAAAGTAACCACGATGTCCAAAATACGTTATACAGATTAGCTACATGGAAAACTCGATGATTTTGACTTAAGTCCTAATATAATTCCTTTAACATAGATTGATGCAAAAATATTTATGTGCTGTTCACTGCAAAAGTTATTGCATTTTTTAAAGCTGAATAATGCTGAATGTTAATAACACAGCAGGGTCAGTCACTGAGCCTCCATGAATTTGGCATTTGGTATTTTGTTTATTTTTCGGGCTTTGTATATTTCCCAGATTGGGAAATCCCTCAGTCTAAAGAACATCCAAAATCTACAAAACAGGCAGAACAATAAAAGCCCAGATTTGGGATTTTAGTAAGCAGCCCTAAATTCAAAGCAATAAAAAGAAGGTAACTTGCAAGTAAGTGCATGGAAAACACTCCTTACAAGGAGTTGTTTTATCGCCTGGCATATTCTCCCAGCGGAAGTGATGAAAGCATCACTGCTTTTGAGTCATTTAAGAGCAGAATGGGCAAAGCGCTCTGGCACAGACGTTACGGGGCGGTGTAATGGTGGTGGTGTGTTAGGGAAGCGGAGCTGTTGTTCCTCCTCCGTCCAGAAACCGTGGGTAGCTTTAATCATGCAGCAGCCTCTGCTCCTGGTTACTTATGTACCACCGTTCTTTATATTAATGTGCTTCTCCTTTATTCAGGAAGTGTCTAATGGTGTTTGGGGGAGGGGAAACTCATTAGCTTCCTTCCTGAGTAATATAATTTTTATTTCCTGTTGTAACAGCGGCCTCAGCCAAAAGCAACAGCCTAAAAGTGCAGGGGGGAGGGTTGCCTGTGCAAAACATTTTCCTCTCTGAAGCAAAATGTTGGTTAAAAGACAACTTTGAGACAAGCAAGCGGTTTTTGCAGGGGTATTTTGAACTTTTCGCCCTGCGTTGCAGTTTTCTTCTTCTTTAACGAGGGGGCTGGAGAGTGACTGAGAACTGCACTGAACGGGCCATTCTCCTTCACCTCCCCCTCTGTCTGTCCGGGGCTGCCTTGCCGTCTTCCACCCTCCTCCTTGGACCTGCCAAGGCCATCGGGAGCAGACCTCTCCCCAGGCTCCAGTGGCCAGTCGGACCATCACTCTCGGGTCCCAGCAGCGGCCATCGCAGCAGGGTGGGGGGAAACTCTGCAGCAGATGAAGAAGAACACCCCAAATCTAGGGGTTTTAATAAGCCCCAAGTCTCCCTGCAGGCACACGACATCTTTATGGCACAACTTCAATTGGAAAATCTGGAACAGCCTACCCTTGCCTCTTGTAGTTTTGTCTTGGTGCTATGTCATCGCAAAACCACTGTTGTTTTTTTATTTATTTTAAACACGTTTTTCTCCCCAAAATAATCCATCCGCTCAGAACTATAGCAGAACTTGACAAATGTCACAGGAATAGGGTTGCTGAGGGTGAGAAGATTTTAACAATGGTTACACCGAGTCAAGGAATAAAATGCGAGCTGTTTTTTTATGGTGCTTTATCAAGTGCACGTATATCATTGTCATGCTAAAATTGCACGCTGTTCTGTGCGTCAAGGAGGGTTTTAAAAAATAATTGGACGGCTGTATAAGTTCATTGCCATGGCTGATAAAAATTGTGACAATGTTACCTCAGCCTGAGAAATTAAACATTTTGTCCAAGCTTCATATTGTGTATATTTAAGCACAGATTTTTGTCACCTTTTCATACAATTACTATTGTGTTTTGGACTGCTTTTCACTCTGGAAATTACAAGCCATTTCATTCAGTCTAGCTATAGCTAGACATTCACTGACCTCAAATAGTTCTGCTAAATGTGAATCTGGCTATGTATCATCATGTACCTAGCAAAACCAGTATACGATATGCCACAAACACAAGTCTATACAAGAATAAGACCAAGCTGGGCCTGCTAAGAGAAGAAATAAGCTTTTGGTTATCCTTCTGCCATGCAAACTTAGCACTTTTCTGTTGGATTTCAAGGCTGGAGTGGTAACGTTTTAATTCGGTAGCATATGAAATATACCTGAGTGGGAACTGTATATTTCTGGCACTCAAAACTTTGTTATCTAGTATCTCTTGAACCTGCTTCTTACCAAGTTATCAAAAAAACCCCATATTGTTTTCTTGGTCCAGCTCATCTGTTCTGACAGCGTTGGCTGTCCATTAATATTTGTGATGTTGTCCTTATTCATACCTCAGTGTTGGTATGAAGGGACTAATAAGACAATAGGAATAAGAAAAAAAACTTCTAACAGAACAGTTATTTGTTGCTTACACACTGTATGAAGCATTTTCTGTACAATATAGACAGTTTTGAGAAGGAAGGTGTTGGCCTTGTTGCCCATTTTAAAGAGGTAAAGAATTGAGTGGTTAGAAAGTAAGGAGAGCAGCTTTTATTGTATATAGTTTTGATTAGCAAAATGTCATGAGAAAAGTAATCAGAGAAAACAGACTCTTTTCCAGAAAATAGACCCTGGAAAGTCACTGTGAGCACAAGCGCCCACAGTCTGTGAGTTCCCAAAGCACTTCCATGGAGCGAAGGCACAGTGGTGCACTGCATCGTTGGGGAGTGATACTCATATGGAAAATTAGCTGTGGTGGCTGTTCATTTTACATGAACTTGGGGGCATGAAGGACATCAGCCATGCAGGTTTGCAGGTTTAAGCTTTGCTGAAGTAATTTGGAAAAGAACCAGCATAACCATCCCAGAAATCCGCATCCTTTTCCTTTTGTCAGCTCTTGCTGTGTTGAGGCTACTGGGGTAGATAAAGCAGTTAAATGAAGTACTACTTAATTACTCACGGTTACCTTACACTAACTCAGTTTTGTCAGCTTTTGTACTAAACATGGGCATCCCGCCTGTGGGACCCTCTGCCTGCAAAAACACAGTTATTTTTGCGAGATGGGCTGAAGTTCCCGGCGAGCAAGAAGCCCAGAGTTGTTTCTAGGGGTTCGAAGGCTTAGAAGTGGAAGCAAAGGAGAAGAAATGACAGGATAGATGAGCTTTAAAGTTCTCTGACGTGGCTGTCGCTCAGAGGAAATCCCAATAAATGCTGCATTTCCCACGTTCTGTTAACAAAACACCGCATGGATGTAAACCATATCTGCCAGCTCAGCCGCTGTCTTTTACAAGTGGGTCTTATTTTGTCAAAACTTCCCCCGTTTAAGATTGAAGGAAGAAGAATGTCGGCTCTCCACTACTTGCTGATGTGCATCTTATCAGCAGATAGCGAGAGCTGTATAATTTCCCATCAAAAGTCTGTATCGCCACTGCCAGCTTCCCCAGCATAATGTAGGCTGTTTACCTGATCGTAAGGGGCACCGCTAGAGTGCTGGTTTTCTTCAGCAATTCGTTGCTTGTATTATCCCCTGGTAGCACAGCACTTGGGACCAGCCAGCTCTCTGTAATTAACCAGCCTGGCTGAGAAATTGTTGGGTTTTCGCTGTCAAGAGAGAAATATTGTCATAGAAGGGATGTGCTGGAGTCAGGATGGAGAGGGAAAATGCCTCTGACTGTCGTAGTTTAGGTAGTTTAGGATGGGGAGTAGGCTTCAGTTTATTTTTTTTAATTCTTATTTTCTCTTGTTACCAGCGTGTACATCGTGTAGTTCTTAGACTGCTGTAGTTTAACCTGAGCTTAAACTAACGTCAAACAGCGTTAGGGACTGGGAGGTGTTAAGGTATTTAGCTGCTCTCCTCCACTGTAGATAATTTTCTTCAAGGAACAGAACTGAACTGCATTTGCCTGTACTTTTCCTTCCTGCAAGTCTGCCTGTCTGCTGGGAGGGGGAAGCCAGTTCTTACTTATAGTGAAATATGGATTATTGCAACCAGTAAATACTGACATTTTTATCTCTGGTCTTTCAGGTCAGCTTGGCCACTGTGCTGAGGCGAGGGTGACCCTGACAGTTAGGTTTGCGCTCACACTCTTTGTTAGGGAGCTTGGGAAAATGTGCTTGCTTTTGTTTTGGATCGGAGTTATGTGACCTGACTTATTTATATAAATAAAGGTTTTTATACTTGCTTTACTTTGTAAAGGTTCCTTCCGCATAGTATGTGCATCTTCAGCAAAGGTATGTGTACCCATAATTCACATTTAAAGCCAACCTGTGTCTATATGCAATCTGTGCATGTTTAAATCTTTATTATGGGCAAAGTTGGGTGGTACCATTTTTTATGACAGGTGCTTGACTGTTTCCAGCTGCTTATAATTCTGCCACTTTTTGAAGGAAATTTTTCATACCATTTTCCTGGTATTAGCTGATTATTTTTTCTCATGGGGGGCAACGAAGAATTACATGGTGAAGCAGAAGTTTTGGCAATCAGTCTTAAATCAGCTGGATTTTGTCTTTTGTCCCCTGTATCACAGAGGTATTTAAAAATACAGTGTCAGTACTGGCGTTCTCCGTGTGGGTGACCCGTTGGTCCGTATCCCGGTGGGATAGCTGGTTCCATGAGCGGAGGGTGTGAGTGAATCAGCATCCCTCTGGGTCAGGAGGTGCCTTGACTCCACTCCCTACCTCCAGGGCTTGGTGGCAGTGTGGTGAGACACTGGACATGCCACTGTCTGTGGGGGCACTACTTAAAAACATAAATTAAAATAAGCAAAACGTTAAGGTTTTAAAAGGGCATTTCAGCGCTGTAGGAGCTAGTTAACCCTAAAAGCCTCAAGTTCTCGTTATCACCACTATAGATTTTCACACCAGAGGGTGTAAAATAATTGGTTCCCCGAGGAGAAGCCACCTGAGAGGTGGCCGGGGTGTCACCTGCTTTGTGCCGTGACCCGGGGACCCAGACACTCTACGTGTGGCTGAAGCTGGGGCTTTTCCCGGTGGGGCTGTTTGTTCCCGGCTCCAGTCCTCGGCAAGCCGTGGGCTGTGCGTGCTCATAGATTTTGTTTCCTCGCATGAGGCACTGTATGTAATTCCAAAGAAAGGGGAGGGTTCAGTTTTTTTAATCTCCTGTAACCCACTTGTGTTTAGCTTTAGGGACACTGCTGTTCTGTCCATCCTCTTTGGTGGGGCGGCAAAGGAACTGCTGGGTTTCAAATGCCATTTATTAGGGGTTTTTATGTTTGTTTGTTTGTTTGTTTGTTTGTTTTTTAACCCATATCCTGAATTTAAATAAAAGTCTCAGACATGTGCATCAGACCGCCATTCCAGATAGAAAGTGTTTGAGATGCAGACAGAGTATTTCAGATACTGAAGCATGTAGAAGAACATCTAAAAAGCCTTACAGAAGGAGGTCCTCAGAGGACGGAGTCTTCTGCCTCTGCTGTCCCTTGCGTATGGATGGATGCCTCTTTCTTGAATTCTGGTACGCCATGGGGTAGCAGGTTGGGCTCCTACTACTGGAGACTACCCAAGATAACTACCTCATAGCAAATAGTCACCAGCATGAAAATGTTAGGTCCTCATAAGCACAGTACTTAATTCTGTTTTAGCACTTAGAGGCGTTAACTCTGTGCTCAACAAGTTACATTTATCCAAAAATAGATATTCAGACAACGTGAGAAAAATGAGATACTTTACAGCTTTCCATGAGTTTTAACTTTTTCATACTTTTCTTCAAGTTGGTAATGTTTTTCTCAGACTCGAATATTAAAAATTAAACATTCTAGCTGTTCCTGAAAACCCATGTCTGAAAAGTCCTATCCAGCGGACCGTATTTTGTTACAAATGCTGTGCACCGTATATTGCATGCAACACTTGAGTTAAACTAAAACTGCTTGAATGCATAGAGGGTTTTCTAAAAGGTGAGCCTCAGCCTTGGTAAGGCTGGTCTCCGTGCGCACCCTCTGTAGATGCTGGGAAAAGACACGCTTCTCCAGAGGATGTCTCTGAGCAGCTTTCTCTTTGTGGTGGCTGTAGAGGGAGCCTGAGGAGATGAGCCTCACTGGGCTGGTTAGTCTTGCATGTTGGGGAAGTATTCATAAGGACTTTATTCGCGGTTGTATGGAAATCAAGGTATTCCAGCATATATCTTTAATTTTCAGATGCTTGTTATTTTCCTGAAAAAGTTGCCCTTGTGATGACATTTCTGCTTGTGCAGTTAACTTCAGGATGTTCAGGGAACGGCTTCATGAGAAACAGAGAAAAAAACAGAGAGAAACGGACAAATCTCTTCAAAAGAGAAATCATATTGCGTGGTGGTTTTTTAATTGCAGTCTCTTGGTGTCTTAAAATGAAGACGTACTTGTTATGGAATTACTCATTTATTTTCCAGCACCTCTATACACAAGAAATACCACCGATTTTAAATTCATGAAAATGAGGCTATAGACTTTAAAGAAAAGTATGCATTGTGTTACATACCACTAACTCAGTCAACAATGGAGCTAATGTTCAGAAGATCCAAATGGCTGCTTCAGTATGTTTTGCCTATGAAAACGAGCTGTCAATATTACAATATTGTGAAGTCACATATTTTCATGTTTTAGGACAGTGTAATAGCATTTTCAGCACAGCGTTGAAAAACACAGAGAGACATCTGTAGTTAGTATTTTAATAATGGTTATTAAAGAGAAATTTCATGACATGAAGGTCCAACAAGAACACCTAAGTATATTATTTCTTGAGCAAAGGTAAATTTTGCAGTTTAATTCCGTCTGAAATAAAATTTAGTTTTTTGTACGTATGCTTTCTTTTCCAGTCAGTTATATACGGAGACAAAAAACCATTTTGGATAGCGAGGGATTTACTAAGTTTTCTTTTGTATTTTTCTGAAAGTGTGCACATACTGCCAAGATTGCTGAATCACTCCCAGGTGACCTAAGGATAACCCCAAACCGGTTTACTTTGTATTTCTTAACCAAAATTCGGTCTTTCAGCTCACAGCATGTTTGTTCATTTGTGTTTCATAACTTCGAAAAGAGAGAGATGCAGAGAAACTTTAATCGTAGCATTATTAATCACTATATTCTTAAAATGGGAGAGTACTTGACTGTTGTGTGGAGCGCAGTGGCGTGAGAAAGGAATGCAATACTATGGCAATCTTAAAGTCTTTGGAAAGCAAAATGGGTTTAAAAATTTAATTAAATTATTAAAAGACGCTCTGCCAACCAGCTTACTTACTAGAGGAAGTTAGGGTCTAAGATAGTCTTGTCATACCAAGCCTAATGAGCACAGTTGTACCAACTGTGAATTTTCTGTAGAGCATCAGTAGAACAAAATGGAGCATGTTTGGAGCAGAAAGAGAAGACCAGGCATGATCAGCCCACTTGGTGCAGTATAACATAGTTTAAGAACAGTGATTGCCTGATTATTAGTCAAACTCGTAGGTAGTCTAAGCACTGTATTTCTAAAAATTAGCTTTAGGTACCTGTCTTTGACCTGATCGGAGAGGATGCCATATGATCGGTCACCATTTAACGATTTCAGAAGCTAGCTGTATATGACTGTGTATATTAAAAATCTGCAGGAATATTCATCTTTTTTTTCAGTGTTACCATCCTGACCCCAACAGATCCTGACCCCAACAGCCATTGAGAAAACACTGATGATAGATGCAGTTTTGCATTTCAGCAATTTTAACTGTAAAAGCAATTCTTCGATCTGAAAAGACAGATTTTAAAATTCAGTCGGATGCACATAAGGTGTCACAGTTCATGTAAGTTAAAGAATTTCCACTGGTCACTTTCCTGCTACCTCCTTTTTAGGAGAAGCATCTTCGCACACCTTCATTCCGACTCCCCGTGGCGAGGCAGGCAGTGGGTTAAACCTGTGGTCTGCGATGTCAGTTATTCAGCAAAGACGTGATCTGGAGGTGCAGCTTGGAAAAAAATAGCGCGTTGGGTATTTTGTCGTTGTTAAGCTAGCAGACCGAAGCAGTCTTGGTCTCCAGGGAATCTGGAGGAGGGGTGTAAGTGTCAATTCTGGAAAGAAGTAATTTCATTGAAATATCACTGCAACTCGGCTCTGAGCTGCAACAGCAGTGTTTTGTGTCCTCAAGTGCCTTTAACTTGTCAGCAGCGTGGTTATTACTGATGAATCTGATAATACTGTTGCATTTTATCAAAAGCGTAATATAACTCAGTTGGCTAGCCTTTGGTGTTTCGATTTTGTAAGTAGGTATACATTACTAAATAACACAGGGCTTGGAATTAAGCTGAAATGAATGCCCTTACTTTCCTAGAAAATTGTCCAAAAACATTACTTGAAATGTTAGTCTTATCTTTTTCTGTCTTCGTAAAAAAATAGGAAAAGCCAAGTGTTCAGCTTTTGAGTGTAGTTCTGTTAAGTTTTGAAAAAGAATGGACAGAAATTTGATAATTTATTTCCATATTTAAAACACAAATTATTTTTGCACTTTTTTTTTAAAGTGAACATTCTATTGATATCTACATGTAGTAGTGATTTTAGTAAATTCCAATGAATAATAAAAGTTCGTTTTAAAATAACTTTTCTTTACAACCATACTTTAGAGAAATCTTTGCCTAGAAATTGTATTCTAAATAATCCAAGAAGCAGCAGCAAGAGACAGGACTGAAATGCTGTCTTTTTGACAAGAATTTGAAATCCTTTTATTCATTGATAGCAAACCTTCCCTTAAAAATAATTTCTGTTACCCGTAACAGTATACTTCCAACCTAATACCTGGTTTTTGGTTCTATAATAGAATTTCACTATCTCAGTTAAGTCGAATGAAAACCCCAGATTGTGCCCTGGGGTACAGTAAAACAAACTGTAATCCCACTTCAGATACGGGGAAGCTTTGCTTACCGTGAGGTTTTTCTGGGGGTAGGATTATTTCATGAGTGGACTAGAATGGATGGAGTCATGGAGCGTAACCATCCTCATCAACAAGTCCGCTCTTCGTGAAGTGAACAAGTCTGCTTATGTAAACTGGGGAAACTAGCTTTTTCCCCAAAAAAATGTTTAAATGTGATTCTTTTTCTTCTGATAATAGATATACTACTTGGTTATTAATAGAATTATTATTATATGACATTAGATATTCTTTATCACTAATAATAATGTGTAAGATGGAGTGAACGGAAATACAGTGCCAGAGTCCAGATCAAACTGTAAGGAGCTGCAATTTGAGGAAAACTGAGAAGTTACAAGGAATAACATTACGTCCTTCTACAGTTACAGCTCTTGAACTACTACTGTCACATGAATGCCTTCTATTACAGAACAGAAATTAAACATTTTAGGCAAACTTATACCACTGGAACTACACCAAGAATTAATTAGGTCTGGTGATCCAGATCTTTCAAACAGCTTGCTTCTATCACTGTGATGAATTCACCTTTTGGGGCAAGACCTTAAATTCATTTTAAGTAAACCACGGCTGCTCAGGCTAGGGGTTATGGTTCTTTTGTGTACAGCTGAGCATTCAAAGGGCCTGTAAAAGAGGTAACAGCTTATTTAAATTCTTTTCTTTTATTTTTTTGTTCAGAGTAGTGAGTCGTCTTATGTTCTATCTTGGAGACAATGAGACGGTTTCTAGTGGTTAGTCAGTGTAGTTCCTCTTAATATTTCTTTCTCTGATTTGTGGTAGTTAAAAAATAATGAAGGACTATTATAGTCACTATCTAGTGTCTTAGGAATACTTGTAAGTTACGAGTTAAAGTGTTTATAAATGGAAATTTGCTGATCTTGCTACAATATTGGCTACACTATGTCTGGCACTTTGAAGATATCAATGACCAGAAATTAAGCACATGGTAAATGTGATTGGAAATAGTAATCATCCATCATTTGTCTTTCCAGAAAAAAAAAAACCACCAAACAATTAAATATAAATTTCCTAACTCCCATAATTTGCTGGATTCATGAACTTGAAAAAGTAGTACCAAATATTTATCCTTCGTCCTCAGGAAAAAAAGAGAAACAATTTTTGAAGTGGTGTCCTAAAGAAGACAACATAGCTGTTTCAAAAATACTCAGTAAAATGTGATAAAACATAATACACAATCTTGCATGTCTGTCTCTGTTCAGTTAGTTTCTTGTTTGTTTGCAGTAAGCTGGAGAAGGCATGAAATACTGTGAATAAGAAGGTATTCTTTAAGTTAATAACTAGTAAGTTGGTGATAAGTAGTTACATTTTGGTGCATTATACATATCCGTGCCTTTATGGAAAAGCAATCAGAATGCTGGGCTTAATTTAACAAAAGTGATGGAAAAATGAGGGTAAGAGAAAGTGACAAAAATAGACAGTTGGCTTTGGGATTATTTTTCTCATAGTGTTGCGCTTTTAGTGCATCAGACACTGGTCACAGCTAAACATGATGGCCCCAGTGTCATCTGTTCCTGTGTTTATTTACAGTTCTCTTAATTGGCATCGCTGGATGTGATGAATTAAGCAATACTAATTTGGAAAGACGTTTGACTTTCATATGAACTTACTTGTACATTCATCTCGGAGCTATCAACTGACTAGCAGAGTCTTATTTATGCTTAGCATCAGTGTGAGTTTTCAGCATGGGTTTCAAGGAAATATCTACCAAAATTTAAACATTTTCTGCTTTTCCTGCCAACAGTATGCTGCTGTCATCAATGTTTCAAACTCGGTACCAACGGCAGTTGTAGTTTCCCTGTATTGTCCTTCACATCCATCCTTACGCATTCACTGTGTGGTTTTGGTAAAATACATGTGCATTAATGTCATATAAACATACACAAAACTAACCTGTGGCGCTGAACATTTCTGCTCTTGTTTTGATTCAACTTTTTTTATTAATATCCTTCATGACAGAATATTTTTGACTGGTTACTGTGTATTTTGGTTGCATATATGAATATATGAAAACATTGTATTAACACTTACACCATAGTTTTCTAAAGACATCTAAATTCATTTAGGTTAGACAGCTCAGTGATTTTAAAATAAAACAATAATTGGTTAAGTGCCAGTTGTGTCTATATTTCAGTACTTGAACTTGAGGAGTAAATACATCTTAGTCACGTTAAAGTTTAGATGAAATGTAAAATGATACTGCATATATAGTACAGCTAGTTCTCAGAATTGCTCTGTAGTAGATTTCTTATGAAAATATCACTCTTGATGAAAAACCTGTATTTTAGAGAAAGTGATTTAAGTGTTATTATTTCTGAAGATCTTGCCAAAATTCTCATGAGCTAACTTCTCCCTGAAGCAGGATTCAGAAAAAGGAAAGAAAGATAAAGTATGTTTGTAGTTGCTTACAATCGTTCAGAGTACATTAGCAGTTTTTTCTGATTATAACTCATAATCAAATATGAAATTTTGGAATTATCGAAAGCAAAGCTTTCAGTGAGGTCCTACACCATAGAGTACTTTCAGCAAGTGCTAGTTAGGCTTCGTACTTCTGAAATCTGGCATAAGCACAAAATTTCTTGGATGTTTTTGGTTGGCTTGTTTTTTCTTCACCTTGAACCCAGAAAAATAGCGCGTATGACATGCAGTTGCAATAATTTGCAGCCAGTTCTGCAAGAGGATGTTTTGTGCTCAGACTGTTCAGCTTGTAGGACTCATGAAGGCAGGTTGGAAGTTTGTTCTTCCAGAATGCTCTCAGACACATTTTACCAGCATGAAAACTTTAAAATAATGTTTAAATTAGTACTGATGCTGCCAGTTCACTTCCATGTGTTCCCCCTCGGCTGCCTGTGCTGCTGCATTCGTGGTGCATCACACTCACCATGCATCAAGCCGCGCAGCAAAAATGTGTGAACCTTCTAGGTAGGCTTTGCTCCCCTCCAGGGAGCACCCCGTTTTACCCTAATACTAGGGGATAAGGGCCATCTTTCAGAGGCTCTGTCAGACTGGAGATTGGCCATGGGAGCATCAATGGGCTGTTGCTTCCAGCAGTATATGGAAGAGTGACAACTCGGGGTGACGGTGAAGCGTTCTCAGGCACACCTCACGTGTGTGCTACGTGACGGGAGGTGTTGTGGAGGGTGGCACAGCACGGTTGCATCTACTGTGCATAAAGCAAGAGGAAACATCTTTAACAGAGAAAAGTGACTTTTTAACCGTTTCATACCCTCCCTATAGAAATAATTTACTTTCAAGAGAGAGACTCAAGCTAGCACACTTGACAGCACTGGCAAGCATGTGCCGTACTAGGTCTAGCTCCACACCTTCGTCCAAGCCAGAGCTATTGATGTGGCTCCTTCTTCATCCTGACACTGTTGCTGTGCTCTCAACAAACTGTTGTTCCTTCTTCCTCTTTAATGACTGTTTTAGCATCGTTAAATCCTAAGACAGGAGTTTAAACTTGCCTGCATCGTGGACACTGGTGCCAGTAGTATCAGTGTCATCTAGAGGCATCTAGAGGCTTTGTCTCTGCCAGGAGTCCAGCCCGGACTTTTCTTTGCGTGGTCTTCACAGCACAACACACCAAAAATGTGCTTATGCTTCGCCATGGAAGACAGAGCACAAGGACAGTGCCTCTGAATAAGCCAGTAGCAGGAGGGATTGGCTTGATGCGTGATGCAGATGAAGAAGTGGGTACCCACCACCTCTAGTAATTCTAGCAGGAACTAGGACTGTCTGGCAGATTTAGGGCTGAGGGAGAGGAAGTTTATGGAGGAGGCTTGGATGATGAGGGAATTGAGTGGCCAAGAGTGGCCATAGATACGTCTTATATGTGAGGTCCAACTTCTCTCATCCATCATCAAGTTGATTTCGTCATTCATCATCAAGCAGACTTCTAAAAAATTAGGAAGCGCCTTTTCACGGAAAAAGTTAGTAACGTGTGGTGAACTTCTTCCTTTGGATAAAAATAAGGATGTCTTACTCTAAGCAAAATTCCTGAAATTAAATGCCCAGATTAGTGAATGATCCAGATGAGGATTTTTATACGTAAAGTCAAGTCCTTTCTTTGTAAAATTCTTTGATTGCAAATGGAATTCTTCTGTCAGCTTCTGTCATAAACCACTTCATGTGATAGCCTCAAAAAATCACTTACGTGTTGCAGACTTCTCTCTGGATTTTTATATTTCAGATACTGTAGTAATGGAATAATTCACCTATTTTATTGCTATGTTTCATTTACTTTGTGATTTCTTTATTGTAAAAAACAGCCTAAACTGTGACTAGTTTAATTTTTTTACAGTAGTCATCTATTTTTACATTGTCTAGAGTAGCTTGGGTAGAGCAAAGAATGACCACAGTAAGTTTCATTCAAGTACACCTTTTTAATTACTAGCTGTAAAGAGATACCACAAATTCAGTATTTTAGCTGCAAAAGCAAATACATTTTTCCATTTTTAAGGAGGTAAGATACTGTACAAAAAGATTAGACCACTTAAACTTTCCTATTTCATCTTTTTATGAAAAGCAGGGAAAAGAAATTGCAAATATTTAAAATGTCAAACTAATGGAAGTATAAATGATGAACAACTTGTAATGCATGCAAAAAGAAGCCATGGTTTGCTGTGGGACTGTGAAAAAAGAACTGAATAATTCATCAGGATAGAATAAATACAAATATTTCAGTGCAGCAGTTGCATGTTTGTTTATTGATCTAGCTGGTATAAGTTCTTAAACATTCATATATATTTAGATATATCTCAACAGATATAATTTTAATCCTTCTCTCCACCTGTTTTGGAATAATCTCTCTCCTTTTTTAAATGGTGAAGTATATTTTACCATTTTACTTTTTAAAGTGGTTTTTAAAGTGTGGGAAATACCATGAACTCATCAGGGGCAGATCCCTGTATCCCTGTAGGAGCGCTGCATCCTGAGAAGTCATTCCTCCTGCTCTTACAAGCATCCTTTCGTAACCGGGGGGCTCTGTCGGGGACAGCAGTTGAGGAGGACATCTAAGACCCATTGAGTGCATTAAGGCACCCGGATGTGCATTAAAGCCTGGTATAGTTTAGTTTAAATAATGCGAGTAGCAGTGAGGGAACCTGGGCTTCTGAAAACTATTTGTGTATCAGAGGAGGTGCTGCTTAGCTCTTTTTCTGAGATCTTGCAACTTAACAGGACTTTGCCTGTCTGGATTCCTGCTGTTGAGATGCGTTTGCCCAGTGATTTATTACAGTCTGTTCAAATGCTTTATTCTGTAGCATCAGCTCCATTGGACGTCTTCCAGTGCATATTACATGACCAGTAAAGATGGACACAGCTAAGATAGCATAGGGGCAGTCAGGAATTAGTATGCAAGGAGGGATGATATTGTAATAAGGTTCATCATTATTAGTGCCCCTTTAATGGGCTACTCCTTCTTAGTCAGAGACTGCAGTGCAGGCTATTTTGGACATTTTAAGATGCTCAGGCTTTTAACATCATTGATTTTCTCCATCAGTGATGCTACTGTTATCATTCTTCATCTAGCAAACCTGTACATACGGAAGTAAGATCCAGCATACTTCACTCAAACTGTGTCTGCACCTATTCATGGTTTTACTTGACATTGTTAACCAATGCTCAGTTTAAACAGGCCATGCTGCTTACAAAAAAAAAAAAAAAAAAGCTGAAAACTTCATCTTCTGTTTTCCTTTGGAAATGGAAATAATCTGAAAGTAATTAGTGGACATTCACAGCAGCCGTGCAAAAGAAAGGGAGGGTGACAAGACAGTTTTGTTCTCCAGGAGCTATTTCTGTGCATTCACACCACTTGCTTTTTCCCCCTCTGTAGTGCGAGGCCAGGAGACTGTGGCAGACCTGAGAGAAGTACCTGAGACATTCCAGGGAGTTGTATGATTTTGCGTGCGTCTCAGCAGCTTCATACTCCACTATCTTGAACTTTAGGCAGTGCTCAAAGAATGTCTGTGGCTAGCAGGGAACCACCTTTATTTACTACAGCTGGTTCAGTTGGTGTGTGGGAGCCTCTCACAAGCAGGTGTTACGATTCAAAAGCGTTTGCTACGTCCAACTCCTGACTGGCTTTGTCTATCAATTGCAATTATACAGAATTTTAACACTGATCCTGCAGACCAGATCCTTGCATAAATAAGACCCTTTATTACAGGGTTTTCTAGTGAATCAAAGTCTTGCACTCAGTTCTGAAGCCAGCGCTTTCTGCAGTCTTTGTATTTTAATGATATGTTCTATATTTTTGGGGGGAAAGAATGTACAGCTTAGATGCTAAATATGCTGCTGCTAGTTGTTCAGAAATTTTGTTCTGAAGCACAGTTCAAGCCATTGAAAAATTTCTGGTAATTAGCTGAATATTTCCTTTCTGCTTGGTTTAAAAAGGTCAGCCCTTCTTTGTGCCAGTTTTCAAATCTTTCCAGCATTATTCTTCAATTTCCTAGAGAGTGTGCCAAACACCTGGAAATACAATTTCCAGATCTGCATCTTTTGGATATCAAGTGTGAGCGTACAATAGAGTGATAAGTTAATAAACATAAGCCATTCACATTCTGTAGGGCAGATACTGCAGGTCATTAGTAAGCTGCAAGTGGCTGTCGGTGCATTGTGTGTGCGTGAGTACTTTCACAGAAGATTGTAAGCCTTTATAGGTGATTCAGCCTTATGCCCTACAGAAACATATTGCAGGAAGGAAGACTGCTAGAAATTAAAAGTAATTGAGGTTCCAATACATGACAACAATAACAGTTTGGCTTCCTTTTTTGTGACGATCTCCTGCTTGTAAATTGCCAGAAGCAATATTCTTTACTTGCTTATTCCAAATGAAGGATTTGCAAAGGTAACTAATTTATCGTCTGATTCACTTCTTAGAAATCCCCTTTTTCTTTCCCCTTCCAAAAACATAACCTGAATTCTTCTAATTTGTCATAGTGGTTATTTTGGGGGTTGGTAAAATCACAAGCATTACCAGCAGAATCGTGAGCATTCCTTCTTGTACTGTTTGTAACAGAATCCTGTTTTGAAGCTTGATGTAGTTCTGAAAGAATATTACAGTGTGCTGAAATTATCTTTAAAGTGCTTGGAAATTGCTGATAAAATGCATAAATTACTTTCTTTATGCTATATGTATATCCTTGTGCATATGTGAGGATGTTTATACGCATAATGCAAGAAGAAGTGTGCAAGTTACGTTCACATTTGTATTTATATGTAGACATGCTCAGGTGCAAGATATTTTAACATCTAGTCAAGATATATCTAATTGGCGCATATTTGTGTATTCGTGCAATCTCTAGCATCCTTCCCCTCAACATGCATTTGTTATTTTAACAAATCATTATACTTGTATAAACGAAGACTAAACACTATACAATTTTAATTTACCTTCAGATGAAACAATGACATTGTGACATATCCAGAGAATTACCTTCTGCATTTTGGTCAGGTTTTGGGTTGGGGTTTTTTTTCTGGTTTGGGTTTTTTTCGGGGTTTAATGCCTACCATGCAATGACAAAGGTTTATTCTCCCTTTGTTCTTTTCAGAGTGCTGCAGCAGCTCCCAGTCCAGTGCTAGGAAACATTCCCCCAGGAGATGGCATGCCAGTAGGTCCTGTACCACCGGGGTTTTTTCAGGTATTCAGAAAAATTATGATTACAGGAATTTTAGGATAGAAAATCCTCCGTTATACTGTTTACAAGTTTGCAGAAAAGGTCCTGTTCTAAAGTATGTTTCGCTATATGGTGCAATACTTGAAAGTTTATTATTTAACAAAAGTGAATAGGTGGAAAGGAAGGGATCTCTCTGACTGACAGGTATTTCATTTATGAAATAGTACAGCACAACTCATTTCGAAACTTCAAGGATAAGAAATGGTGCCAGTTTATGAGTAGAGACTGAAAATGTTTGAATATAACTTTAAAAGAATTTCTTACAGTACTATACAAATATTGCATTGAAACTTTGAAGTAAGAACGTTGTTGGCCATGTTTAGCTCTGTGGTAAACCCACAGGCCAGATTTTTAAGGTGTTGACATTTCGGTGGGAATTAGACCTAGGCAATTAAGAATATCCCACTGAGCATCTCCCTGCACATTGAAAATCTCAACCGCGATGCCTAAAAAAACAAGCCAAGTATTTAGACTGTATATTGCTTCTATTAAGTTTTGTCATAAATGAAACTCAGTACCCAGTTTGCACTTTGGACATTAACAGTACAGAATGCTATGATGGAAAAAAAATGGCAGCTTTTAGTGCAAGGCCAACCTAAGAGTTGTAATCCAAGGCTGGACTGCTCCTGCGAGCGAGCTTGCGTCTCCTCTTCACCAAAGGTCACCAAAGCTCACCAAAGCTTGTGTTTCTCCACACTGGCAAACTGTGGCTGCGCAGCAGGAGCAAAAAAGGAGCAGCATCTCTAGCATCGAAACAGCTCTTTGGGAAGAACAGAGATTTCCACTTCACATAGTTATCTCACGATATGAAAGAAACAACCCAGTTTTGCAGGACTGTGATACGGGGAGAACATTGTGATAGGATGTTCTGTAAAATCCCAGCGCTGAAATCCAGGTAGAGACCAAGTCTTTTTGCTTCTTCCTTGAGATTCATGGACAAAAGAAGCATATTTCATCTGGAATAAAAGTGGAAATGTTTTATTTATTTTTTTATCCAAATGGTGATTGTATAAAAATGGCAGGATATCAGCAGTCTTTATTTAGACTGTACGTAGTTTATATGGTCCTTCTTCTCCCACAGGGGGAAAAACTGCTATCTGCAGTATTGATAACTACATAAAGAAACCATAAACCTGGCATGAGCATGTTGTTTCCTTCATCAACTCAAAAACTGAGGCACGATTTTTAATACATGAATGAAAAGATATTTGCAAGTAAAGTAGAAAATATCTTACCGTTGCCAATCAGAAAAGTTGGCTGAACTGATGAATTATTTTATTTCTGCCTTTACTGTTTTGAACAGCTGGTTAGGTAGAATTTTTTTTAACACAATTTTATCTTAATTTTTTATATTGTATAAATATTACACTTTTTCTTATTTTAGCCGCCTACTCCAGTTGTAATGTCAAAGGAATTAAAGTTTAAAGTTTTTGGGTTTTTTCACTCTCTTTGAGGACAATTAAGAGGGGGAAGGGGCATAGACAGGACAAGTAAGTGAAGTATAGAGGAGGGAGTAACTATTTTAAAGGTTTTGCGGGAGGAGGGTGTGGGAGTTTTGTTTTTAGAAGTGTGAAAAGACTTCTAGCCACTCTAGATCTTTAAAGATGTAAGAAAGACAAGATGATAGAAAGTTAAGTATGGGTAAACTTTCCTCAGATACTGTCAGTATCTGACTTCAGTCTTACTTGAAGCCCCACCAACTGCCTGCTCTTTTTGCGAGGCCTGGGATTGAAAACAAACAGAGGAAAATCCATTTTCAGTGTAACGCAATTTGTGACATTAATCAGAGCTATCACCAACTCCACAGCACGGCCAATGACTCTTCTGCTGGGCAGGTTCCGAGAGCCGGTCTGCACAGTCTGGTCTGGACTCCTCCAGACATCGCCCTTCACCTCTCCTTGGAACTGCTGGGTCTGTGCCATCGTGTCTCTCTGTCACTTGACAAGCATTTTCCAGGAGATTATTAGTTTTCACTGTAGTCATCTGTTTAAGAATCTATGTAGAGAAATAACATGCTAGATAGCAAATCCAGCTGCTGGTTTGATGGTGGATACGTTGATACGGGTGGGAGAAATCCCAGCAAGGGGAGCCAAGCCAAAATCCAGTCAGTTACATAGCAGTGTGCTGAAACTGTAAGGTGTCTATAAAGCAAATATGTACCAACAGTCGGTGACAATGTGTTGTGGTGTTGGAGTGAGAGTTGTCAAGAAGCAGTTAATATCTGGTTGTAATACTTTCAGACGGAGCTGAATCTTACCAATGTCAATTTATCTGAGGAAAAGAAAACACATCGGCAGACATAGCTGTGTATGTGAACCTTGAAAGCTGAGGAGCATCATCTGCTGCTGTAAAAAGCGGGTGAAAAGACAAGCAAGAAAGAGAAGTCAAGGTCAAAACTCCCTACTTCCTTCATAGGTGCTTTCTTTCTAGTACACCGCTAACTAGGCGATCAGTTTCCGTATGCTCTTCTGCAATTCCTCTGATGCTGACTGATCACAAGAGTAAACCAAAACCACTGCAGAAAACATCTGTCTTAGTCTGAATACTGACAAACTTCTATGAACTGCCGCTCTTCTTTGACAGAGAGGTTGGAATTTAGACCTGCAACTCACTCATAGATTATGAAAATGAACAATTTTCTTTTTAAGAGTCAGAAGATTATGGAAACAGTGAGCGAATGGTGCTCACATCTATATTTAGTCCAGTAAGACTTTGCACTACAAAAACATTGCAACATTTCCACTGTTTGCAGCCTAGAATTTATCTAGAAGGTCATCCTGGAATGATAAGGATGCCTTTTGTTGCTTCATGAAGTGTTTGGATTGGCCTAAGCTGAAGCTGTTGACAGCCGCTACCTTCCAGCTTTGCTTGGCTAACTCCGAATTGCCGGACAATTTAAAGTCATTTCATTTCTCATCAGTACTGGCTCTTGGTTGTTCACTGCAACTCTATTTCGGTGAGCGGCACTAACCACTAACTGGGACATAAGCGAAATGGATGCTCTTGCTGCTGGAATTGCTTCTTATCAGGCAGGTCAGGGGAAGGTGGGGACTGTGCTGGGAGCCAAGAAACATTACCTGGGTTCCGGTTTTATTGGCATTGCTGACCACTAGCATTATTTCTGTGACCTTCGTTTCTTACAAAAGAAAATAAGTTTCTTTTATTTTTTATAAAACAAAATAACGCAGCACACTAGTATAGCACGTGGAGGGAGAAGTAGTATAGCACTAGTGTAGCACATATGGGAGAAGTATGGTTTCTCAAACAGATTCTGCTAAAACTCTACTCTTCGTAAAATGAGTTTTTCCTGTATATGTAGGCCACTAGCACTGATGTTAATTAGTTATCACTAGCATTTTATACTTGGTCCACAGAAGTGTAGTTCTGAAGCTGGCAGTTGGATTCATCTTGTGTCTCTCTGTACTTGTGTTTTCATACTTCAATTCAGGTGATGGGTGATGATCACTAGGGTACTCAGGGTTCAAAATGCAATGCCTTACAATGATACAGTGAAAGGAAGGTGGTAGAGTTGTGGACAACTGTTATCAACTAAATGACATTTTTTTTAAAAAAGATAATTGTTTACAGTGTCAAAAAAGAAATTCGAAAACTCAAGAAAACAGGTTTATGTGTGTTTAGGATGTGCCTCAGTTTAATCTCCTGGTATGTATGTATTTTATTGTAACTTTAAATTTCATAGCTATGTATTTTTTTGTCCTCATCTTCTTTCAGTACATAGAATAGGTGATGCTCTGGAAATAAATTGGGGTTATACAGTAACTGAATCTGCTTGTGGTTCATTAGCAGTGAAACTGAATGTGTGGGACTACAGGAGGAGCGAAAAGAATAGTTCTGTCATAAAAGACTCTTAACTCCAAATAGGAGAACTCAAAAAAGTTTTAGAGTTGATTTTTGTCTCAGGCTGAAATAACAGGTCAAGTGTAGTTCAATGAGGGTGATGTCTGGTGGGTCATTGCTTCTGGTAAGTTGCTTTATTAAATTCAGAGCTCCAGAGAAGGATGATGGTTGGGAATCAGAGTGCGAGCCTGGATGCAAAAAGCTCTGTGCTGTTCATTCCTAAGTTACCCACATTTTTCCTGCATTACCCAAGATAGGTCATTTCAATTCTCTTTTTTTCATGTTTCTCCACCTACAAAACAGAATGTCGCAAGGGAAGATCCTTTTAAGAGATCATTAATGTCTTGGGCAATAGACGTCATGAAACAATCTTAGATTGCATAAGGGTAAGGTAGCTATGAACATTTGTGAAGTGGTCATCTAACTCCAGTCTGAGTCTCAAAATTTATCATCAATTTGCCAGTTTTCCTCTGTAGACCATAGCCTGTACTTGGAGCTGAGGTGTGAGGAAGGCATTTAGCTACTATGCTAATAAAGTAATTTAGGACATTGTCTTTGCCTTTTTTAGCATCAGAGTTACTCTGTTGTTAGTTTCTTGGTGTGGCCATCAGCAGAGATCAACGTGGCCTAGTCTTTGTCCCTCTTTTTGGAGTCCTACCTGATACTGAAATCGTAGGGCAACTGGAGGACTGAATAAATTTATATATATGTTTACTTTCAGGTCTAGACGTTAGAGGATGCATGTAATGTCAGCAGCCAAAGCTTTATGCAGCGTTCTGATAAATTCATTTATGGTGAGTTAAATTCATCCACATGTGATCAAAGAGGTCATAGAATTCAAAGACGCTCAGATTTTCACATCCGGTCTTACTTCAGTTTCTGGCCTGAGGACAGACCAGGGTTGGTTCTGTGCAGTATGGACTCGTTACTTACTGCCTCTGAGATACAGGCAGAGCAAGGTCTTCAGAGTGTTCAGTACTAGCCTCGCTCTCTTCTTCTTGAGGACAGTGGGATTGGAAAAAAATCGTGTGTTTTATACGTGCACATCATAGTACAGTATGCCGTTAGGAAATAATGACATGAACATTTGGAAATAGCATCATAGAAGTTTTGAAGCCTGGATACACTTCTGTCCCACGGCACATGCCAGTGTGCCCATGAAGCGTCAGGGTTGTGTTCAAGTGCAAACTGCTGCTCTGCAGGTAGAGAAGTGCTGGCCCATTTCCATCCATCACTTCACTGATCTTTGAATTGGCTAAAAGATTTGGGATACGTTATATTTGTATTTTTGCAGACTATTTATTTGATCTTTGTGGACAATATCAGCTTCAGTAAGCAAATAAACAGAGGCCAGAGGGAAGTTGTGGAGCTTGCTTTCATTGAAGTATTTTGAATTTTTAAACAGAATGAAAAGTATTTATTTCACAGGATTTTATTTGTCTTTTAGTTACTTTTCTGGTATTAACACACCTAAATGCCGAGTTAGAACACAGAATCACAGAATGGGTTGGGTTGGAAGGGACTTTTAAAGGCCATCTAGTCCAACCCCCCTTCAGTGACTGGGGACATCTTCAACTAGATCAGGTTGCTCACAAGTTCTAGGTTCTAATCCAGCGGAATTCATCGTGTTTCTCCAAGTTGGTGTCAACTAGCCCTGCTGAATATTTCACCCTGTTTGCTCACTTTTGCACTGCAACGATGAGAAACGCTTAAATGCGCATTTAATTAAACCATAGTTATCTTCACCTCTTTTTTTTACATGGTTGACCAAAAGTTTGCCATGTCTGCATCTGTGTGAGGAACCTGTCTGTTTTTTAAAGGCACTCAGACAGGTAGCACCATTGGTTTTGCACTTAACTCACCTGAGAGACACTGCTGAACAGTTAACAAGTGCCAACTGAGATTTAGAGGAAGCAGGCAGTTTGATAATTGGCAGTTCATTTGTTTAATTTGGTCATGTTTTTTAAAAGTAAATTCTACTGCTGGCTATACCTTTTCACATATAAGTAAAGCACTTCCTTTTAAATGCATTACTTTTTTTGTCAAAAACCAAATCTGTTAAAATTTGTTCTAGTTGAGCTTGCCACTAAACCTTATTTCCATAGTGCATACATGTTCTAAAGGAATTGTCAAGTAGTTAGTTTGCTTCACTCACCAATTTGTGATCATCAGATGCACTTGGAATGTCATGGGAAAAAAATGTGTCGACACCATGTTTGAAATACAAATGTTACATATTCCCCTTATATAAAGGGGAAAAAAAAACCACAAAACCCAAACCAAACCCAACCCTCCAGAGTAATGTAAGGCTGTCATGCCATCTAGTGGCAGTTCATTCTCATTTTAGCTTAATCCATATTATTCTGAAGTGTTATTTTTAGCCTTGTTGTGCCTTAGCGGAGCTGACCTAATGCTTTAGGAGAGCATCATTACAGTAAGACACATGAGCAGAAAGAACTTTTCCATTTGTCTTCCTGCCTAGCATGATTATTTGCTATTAAAAAATGAGTTTAAATAGCATGTAGATAGTGAAAATAAGCAAAGTAAGTAGGTGCATTAAAAAATCAGTAACAACACATGCTTCTTGCACTTTGAAACAGCAGTAGTGAACTATTTATATATAAAAAGAAAATGGATTTGTAAGCTTCTGTGTAAGGCTGTAAAATATCTTTATAATGTGCTTTTAAAATTTATGTTTACAATATTTATAGTAAAATCATAGTATGATACATTTTAAAGCAGTAGAGCTTGTATTATGGATTTGATAAATGCAGCATTTGATTAAAACAGTTAAATATTTGCATATAGCATGCAAAATGATAATTGAGCTGTTTTCCAAGGGAAAGCATAGAATATCTGCTCCTTCTTAAAAGTCGTTGGTTGAAGTCTCCCAAATACAGATGGCACCTTTACACCTCCTCTGATTCCACGAAACCAGACCATTTGTGGTTTCACTCAGTCGTTGCACTCACTTTAATTAGTGTATTGGTCTCCCAGAAACTGTTGCGTTGGGCAGGGATCTGCTGGGTGCGTGGCCCTTTGCCTCAGCCCCTTCCGCTCGCGGAGCATCCTCCCACACGGCTCCTTTGAACAAGCATCCAGCAGTAAGGAAGATGAGGAGGGAGAAACCCTCCAGCGCCTCTTTAAAGTCATTTTGGAGTGTCTGTGTCGCTTCTATGAATTGGCCACCGAGGGGTCGTTGTTTGCACAAGGAATGAGGATTCCTAATTCCAGCTGCTAAATTACATGACTAAAGCTAGAAGATGCAGGCGTCTCTCAGACTGGTCTTTGCAGGACCATAACGTGCATCTATATGGATTTAAAAATTGTTTGTTTCTTTTTAAACCCCTTTAAACTGCGTCAACTATTGTATTCCCCTAACACTCGCGTAGTTTCCTGATTTTCCAGGGCATTACCATTTTGTATCCCCTCATCTTCAAGCATGCATCCTTGGTTAACAGCGCTGCAGTACCATCCTGCTTCATCAGTTACCTTTCACTGCTGATCCTCATGTTTTCCCCACTTCTGCAGCATTGCCTGTACTTTCTTTTTTTTTTAAACTCAAATCTACAAATCATTAAAAATGAACTGGCGCATGACTGCAAAATTAGCTGGATGTGCTCCGTGTTCACATCCATCCTAAATTCCAGTGGAGCAAATGAGAAAATTGCAGTGAAGGAGTCCAAAGTTAAAGAATTGGGTCCTGAACAAGCAGATACAGTTAAGTCCCAGAAGCCTGAAAAGCATCATGGATTGTTAAAACATAGCTGTGAGCTAATAAAGCTACAAATACAGCTTGTGAGTAAAGCTACCAGCTTTGGTAGGCCATGAAAAGCTTTGAAAATAGATTTTAAAGGGGATTTTTTTCCCCCGGGTTTATATAATTAATGTTAGTGAGAAGAATTTTATTGTATTTTTGGAATCTCGGTTGTTTGTAAATGCATCCACCCCAGTAGAGCAGACTGACACCCACTGGGAATACCCAAGTGCATAAAATTATGCGTTATGTCTCATTCTTCGCAGAATTGGGATCTGTACATTTTTGTCCTTGCCACTATCATGCTGTATTTTAAAATATTTTAACTTTAAAAATTATTTTGACTTTTATACTATGTGAGAGGGGATTAGCACCTAGAAAGATCTGTAAGTAGTTTGTTCCTCTCTTTTTCGTTCATTTTCTCTACATACCAGGAATAAAGTCAACTTTAAAAAAACGATAAAGGTGTCCGGCATCTGCTGGCTTTGATAATTCTATCCCGCTGTTGTGGTAATGGTTTTACTGCCTGTAACTGTTAGAAGAAATTAAAAGTGCTCAGCTTGAGTAGCTCCGAGCCCCCGCTCTGTGCCCCCACCTCCC
Source organism: Chroicocephalus ridibundus (assembly GCF_963924245.1). NCBI lineage: Eukaryota > Metazoa > Chordata > Aves > Charadriiformes > Laridae > Chroicocephalus > Chroicocephalus ridibundus. The sequence continues at coordinate 8,260,483 of NC_086316.1, forward strand.
CCTTCCCCTTGCGCCTTTCAAGCAGCCGCAGATCAGGCATGGGCTGTTGGTGCCAGGGCAAGGGGTGGAACTGGGCACAGGTCACGTACCTGGGAGATCTCTTCTGAACTCTAACAGCCTTATCCTGAAAATTCAAGTTCTCTCTTTGTGGGGTAAACCTCAGAAATTTAAGGTTACTGACCACATATACCAAAGTTGGCGTTACAGTTGCTGCTGATGGGTACTAAAGGGTAGGGGGAGGGTTGTCATTTACGTATGATGCTTCCTTCTGCTGAGGTTAATTCAGTTCCTGTCATAGTCTGACTCTTGCTTTTCACATGAGCCACAAGTGCTCGGGTTTGAAGCCAAAATCCTTGGATGATGATAATGCCTGTAGCTTTGATATAACGTATTTATTAAATATAATAGCAGGAATAATAAACTCCAGCTTGCCATTGTCAAAGTTCTTGCCAAAACATCAATTGTATGTCATAATCAGGGATGACTAGAAGGTTTACTAAATTTAAGGAAATGCTTTCTCAAGATTAGTGATCTTGTGTGTATGTTGTCTGAATTCTGAAAGCACAGTTTGGTGGTGGTTTTTTTTAAAAGATGATCCTTCTTGATGTTTTGGTTTTAGCTTGTCAGGTTTGAAATACTCTATTTTCTGCACTCTTTGCATTTAACAAAAATTAAAGTAAAAAATACTAACCTGGTTTAAAATGCATGTAGTAATAACCCTTCTAAAACTGCATTTCTTTAAAATTTTCTGTTAAATATCATGTGCAAAACTTAGCCCCTTTCCCTCCCACTTGCTAAGTCTTCATGAGCGTGAGATAATGGTATTTCCCATGAAGTGAGACAGATGTAATAACAGTATTCCTAAATAATTAGGAATTATTTACTAATTCCTAAAGATCGTCTATCATGGAAACGAATGTTATTTACATTCTCAAGTTTCTGGAGAGGTAGCCAGGTGAGTGGGCAGATCCTCCTTTTAGCATCACAGACAAATGTTTAGCTAGCGACAAAAGGATTTTATTCTTTTTTAAAAGAGGTTTAGTTTCTTCATTTTTCTGTGCAGCGTGTGCAAGGTGTGTATTGCAATATTCTTTCATATGGTGGAATGAGCCCTGTATTTCTTGACCAGGGATGAATCATGAAGTTTGTTTGAAATGCTACTACTGGTGTAACTTTTGGAATTTTAGATGTGTAAACACAGAGGTCTGTGGAAGGCTTTTTGATTTATTTTTTTTTAATTAATTTTGCTCTATAGTTTAAAGTAAATCAAACCTCTTACCGTTGCTATTTATAGGTTGCCAAATCATGTCAGGCTGCTCTTAGATAACTGTAAATATAGAAATTATTTTTTCAGGTATCTTCGTCCAAAGCACAAAGAAGAACTTGCTCATGGAAATAGGTTTGGTCGTCAGGAAAGGACAGTGCAGAGACAAATCCTGTCTTGGTGCTGAGAATCTAAAACCATTTCATGTGAAATAGTGTAGGTGAAAAGCAGCTGGTTTGATATATACTGGTAGATTACAAGATGTGTAGTGGGTAACCCAAATTTCATGTCTGAAATACTTTAGAAAATATAAAACAAAGACTTCTAACACTGGGGTGGCCATTTGGGGGGCAAAGGAGGACAAGTAGGATTGTGTAATGAACAGTAAAATGCAGCTGAATAGAAAAATAATTTTTTGTTAAGAATTGATGATAGCCTGTCCAAGCTTCGCAGAGGATAAGTTACATGTTTGTGCTTATCAGCGGGCTGTGCCAGCACAAGAGTGTAATTTAGACAGCTAATTTATTTGAGTCCTGGTTGGAATTAAAATGTGTTAATGAAGAGTATCTTATGCACTGTGGTGACTGTTACTGCTGATGGAGATGTCCACAAAAAAATGAAGAGGAAACTAAATAAATGAAAGGATATGAATTGTAAACTAACTTGGATAAATCCAATTCATGCATATTTTTATGGTTCACCACTGGTACTCTTCAAGAGTACAAAATATAGTTTGAAAACTAAAAAAGATTAATATAATTTGCATTTTCAGAGACAGAATATGTAACTTGGCAATTGAATTCATTTTTTAAACGGAGGAGAGAAGAATAAAGATTTTTTTGGTTTGTTTCACTTCTTATCATTTAGAACTTTAAATGAATAAATGAAAAGATTTGGTCATTATGAGAATTCCCATCTGGTTTATGACCTTGATGCTGGCAGCTTGGACCCTCTTACAGTACCTGCTTTTCAAGTAGCAGCACAATTAATTCAAAATAATTTGTCATAGTGTGTACGAATTAAGTCTGTGGTTCCATTTTCAGCTTCTAGTGATAAGTAGTGTTTAGAGTTTGTGCTGATTATGGTGGCTGAATTATACAAACCAATTAATACCATTTCAGTCCTTTTTGATACTGAGTGCTAAAACTGTGTTTCACCTTGTATTTTTTAATTTGTGGTGTGCTCTTGTTATTCCCATAAGAGATGTTCTCCAGTGAGGAGCATCATCTGCCTCTCAGGGTGTTGAGAAGTACAATCTAAAGAGATTTTTCTAAATTTGATAATGCAGATTAGTAAAAAAATACAGGATGCTGAAAAGTAAGTTATCACTTGGTTTTGTTTGCTTCTAAAAGCTCAAATTTAGAGGTGTTTTTGAGAAGCCCTGCAAAGCACTGTCTGGTGCAAGCAGAACCCATTCTTCTGCTTTCCGAAGCCATGTAAGATGCAATAAAAGCGTGGGCATCCTCTCCCAGGTCTGGATGGAGCTGTTAGAGGCAAATCCTCTCTCCCCCTGTCCATCACTGCCCGCCCAGCGGGGTGGTGGCTGCCCCAACTGGGGTGGAGGAGAGGTTCCTGGTGGGCAGAGGTGTCCTCAAACCAGGACAGGGAGCCTGCTTGCTGGTGGTTGGTCAAGCTTGGCTGATGCTGTGCTGAAGTACCCGAGATACATAAAGCACCTTCCCTTTCATGAGATCTCCTGAAGGAACGCTCATCGTGGGCGCAGCTGGGGGGCCTGAGCTGGGCAGCAGTCATCTTCAAAGGCTCAAGTGCTCAGTCCATCGAGCATGTCCCTCCTGGGGCTTCCATGCATGGTGATTAGCAAGTCACCCCGCTGCAAACCAGTCGGCCTTGGGGGGCGTGTATTTTGGCTAGCTGGGAAGATGATAATGTGCATCTAGGTGAGCCTTGTAATTTTAAGCTACTCGGACTAAGAAAGGTGGGTTTCTGCATGCCTTGTAGCAGGGTTCTCCTGTTCAAGCAACATTCAGACCATTTTATTCTCTTCAGCCCAACCTTTGTTCGCTGGCTTTTTTGCTCTTGGTAGTTTTATGGTTAGCAGATGTGTGCAACCTCTCCATTACTCATGCCCAGTAACGGCAGTAATTGTTTTTGAACTACATTTGTTTGTTTTCCTGGTGCGCGTGTGTGTGTTACATGAGGTTGTGCTATCCACTATAACAAGTCATAGGGTCTCACGTAACATGTATGTATTGGAACTGATACCGGTATTTACGGTAAATTTAATCTCATTAGGAATTCAGTCTCAAGAGGAATTGAAAAGTAAGCAATATGCAAGATTAGTTATTTGGCTGTGGATTGTTGTAAATTTTGCAATTTATATGGGACAAAATGCAGTCAATAAATGCAACAATATAAGTAAAAAAAAAGGATAAAAAAGTCAGTGAAAAAAAACCTAAACGTATTTGGAAGCAGATGAATTCCCTTTTGGAAGGGAAGTAAATTTAAAGAAAAAAGAGATTTCTTGAATATTTCTGTTATTCCACCAGTACTGGGTACAAGAAAACTAAAACTAAATCGTGCCATATTCTAGAGTCACCTAACTAAAAGAAGACACAGTAAGAATTACACAACTGGCAGAGAAACGTGCCGGCCTCTATGCCTTTATGTCTTCACCGTCCTGCTGGATATTTTTTGTGAAATTGTTTTTCCTGAATACTGGAACCAAAATGTGGGCAGTGAGGCTACTGTGCTTCTTCAGAGACATCCCTACGAGAAACCCATTATCTGATTGTCCTCTTGTGTTCTCAGGGATCAACAAAAATAGTATTTTACAAGATTTTGTACATTGTACGTGCACACATGCACACAAAACCCTCAAAACTGTTAAATACACAGTTTGTAAGATACCCTTTACTCTCCTTGTACAGAGTTGGATTTTTTTCTTTAGCAGAAAGATAAAATACTAGAATGTGTCTCACCGTCGTACAGGTTCTTGAACTTCTTTCAAATATTTTTAAGAACCTGACATGGTAGGATGCTATAAGTAAGAGAAGGGAGCTTACTAAATGTTTCACATCTCTATTTAATTTTATGTAGTCTCTCTTTTAGTAATTTTTTAGTACTTTTTTTTTTTTTTTTTTTTTTTTTTTTTTTTTTTTTACTTTAAGTTGATAAATCCATGTATTCTGCGGTGACCGCAAAAGGTTTCTCCTATCTGCCTTCTTTTTCACCTAGTTTATCAGAAGCTTTTGCTTGTATTCCTTTGGTCTCAGCTGCATGACAACAGCCTTCAAGAAACTATTTGTGATACCAAATTACAGATTTTTATACGTGAAGGCAGTAATGCTGGCGTTTGCAGATGTGTTTAGTTGGCTGTTCTCCAGAAACACTTACCAGATTCTTCTGTTGCTGCAACTTTTTTTCTTTTTTTTTTGACACATTTTCAAACACTGGTAGCATCTCCATCTCCTTTGTGGCTTAGATATGACATTCTTGCCTGTTATTTTGTTTTCTTCATGTTCTTTTGTTTGTTCTTTTTTTTATTTCTTTTTGGTTTAGATCTGTGGCTTTTTTCGTGTTTCGGGTTTTGGGTTTTTTTTTGGTTTTTTTTTTCCTCTTCTTAATACATTAGTGTATGTGCCAGTTCCGGAACTCCATTTGAGAAGTTAATTGTAGCTTAGGGTAATGTCCCATAGCATTGTTTACACCTCCTTGTACTCTGTGTAATGTCCCTGTTGTGGATTAGCGGGACTTGGGGGCTGCAGTAGTCACTGGAAACCCCTGGGAGCCATTGCAGCACCTGGAAATTACTGTGGGATGGAGCCGCTCCGGTAATACCCTTCTTCCTCAGTCAGATCAGCTTCGAGAGATTGTTTTCCCTTAGACAGGCTTTGCAACATCTGGCCCTGAAGTGCCAGATTTATTATTTGAAGAGTGCCCTACATCCTTTCACACAGAGAGCTCTAGGAGAGAATGCCTTTTGTCCCTCTGTCTTCTTCCTACCCGATAGCTAAAGTTATTGCTGCATTATTAAATCACATTACCTATCTTTCGGCATATTTTTCCAGCTTAATTATTTCTTTCTATTTTTACCCTGACTATTTTTTGAAGAGTTGTAAGTCTATCATCCTTAGGTGGAAGAAGTGCTCTTGTACCCCGTGCATTGCTGACGGCCCTCTCCCTCCCTGCTAGCTGGGGTAAGCTGGGAAGTATTTGGTTCGTTGCTGTGGCACCTCTCCAGCCCCCGCGCTAAACTCTGAGACAAATGAGGAGTCTGTCTTGCGGAGAGTTTGGTGTGGGGGTCCATTAAAGGTGCTCGACTATCAAGATGCTGAATTTTGAATCGACACAAGGCTGGGATAGCAGGCAGAACTGTCCAGGTCTCCAACGTGCGAAGAATTTATTTTTGTCTTCAGAAGACAAGTGCTACACTGGTCAGTTCAAAATCTGGTTTTAATTTAGTGCCCATATTCTGAACCCATTACTTTTTGTGATGTATGTGCTGCAATATTGTTAGAGAAGGGGGAAGAAAAAGTTTCCAAGAAGTCAAGGAAAGAGCGAGCTACTAGCCTTAAGACATATAAGTCCATGGTGGTTCTTCCCTAAGTCATGGTCATTTCAGCAACTCTTAATAATAAAGTACAACTAGATCAGAGACTACATGTCAGCTTGTTTTGGTTAATTACAAAGGATGTAGCGAAAACCCACACATAAGAAAAAATGCCTGCTGTTGAGTTCTTGTCTTTCAGAATGCCTAGTGCTTAATAATGGGGGGGGGGTGGGTGTCAGACTTGAAAAAAATTGCTCCTAATTTAGTGAGAAGCTGTTCATATTTAATTTATTTTCATTATAATGTTTGGCAGACATTCCTTAGTGTCTTGATACATGTCAGTAGAACTTTTTGTGAACAAACATGGCATTGGTGATGGCGAGGGAGAAGTTTTTATTTTGGTGGTAGATTTTTTGTGGTAAACTTAAGTCCTAAATGCTGGTCCAAAACAGTGTAAATTTGTTAGAATTGTCCTGGAACATCCCTATCTCAACACTTTCTGCAATGCTATATGGATGTTTATTGATACTTATATTCATCAAAACATATAGTTGTCCTTCCCAGTTGTTTATATATTTTCCTGCCTATAGAACTCTGCCATGTTCGTATCCTTGGATCATCAAAAATGATAAGAACTATGTGAAATTTACTGGATTAAGTCCTTTGTTGCAGTTCCACTTGCATTCAGTTACTTAAAGAATGGGAGAAGGTTTAAACACTTCAACAAATATGTTTAAGGGGAATACCTAAATATATAAATATTTAAAGTATATAAAGCTTTTTATAAGACAGAGTTGTATCAAAGAGGCTCCTGTAGTTATTCCGTGCAATGAATTAACAGTAAGAATAGACGCACTGGCTCTCACATTGAATTCTGCTTTGATGCTGCTTCGGACACAATGCCTTGAAAAAACATGATTTGTGACTTACACATAATTTCAGAGAAGAATCCTAGCTTTACTCTGTGAGGCTTTTATTAAGTGGACTTGAGACCCACCTAGGTCCAGACCTTCTCAAAAATCTGAAACAGCTGCTGATGTAGCAAACCAAAAAATGTGGACTCTAATTGTTGGGCATTAGAAACAATGCGAGTCATATTTTGAAAAGGGAAATTGCGACTTTACATGAGTAAGCCTCCTTCTCTCCTTAATGCAGTGGGGTATTTGTTTCAGCTTTTTAAATAAAATTTCAGTTCTATACAAAAAGTAACTGTTTAGGTATTCTTATAAACTGCATAGAAAGGTGAGCCCACTGGGAAGGGGATGAGCAGGTTTCCATCCTGCTTGAGTGGAGTAGATGTTCTGCCAGTAACGCACCGTTATCTACTAATATTAATAGTGTGTTTCTGCATTAAGGAGGTCAGTGTGAGAGACACTGCTGATTTCCTTTTTATGAGCTGTACAACTGTAAATAAAGCTAAGGTTTTGTGTTCTGGATGAGGTAAGCCAAATCCAAGATACTCACTAGAGTGTGCTGCACTCCGTACAAAACGCTTGGTTGAGCTCTATGGAAATTTTTGAAATTCTAATTTCCTCGCACTTTTACTGCTTTTACAAGGGCCTGCATGTTTACAGCCTTCACCACGTGCACAAACCCTTTTTCTTTCTTTATTATCAGAGAATCTCACCATCAAAGAGGGCGTGAAGATGCCTCCCTCTTCTATAGCACATAATTTCAAATGGATTTTTTATTAAAGTAGTCTTTTCACAATTGTCATTGAAATTTCTTCCCCAGTGTGTAAGCCCTCTGTATTTTAAAATGCTTTCTGGTACCTAGTTTGAACACGTATTTATGTAGGTTACACTATTTCAGTTTTCATCTGATTCTGAGATGTGAAAGGTTCTGTTAAATGTTTTTATGTAACATCATAGGAAAAAATCCATTACTAATTATTAGTAACATAATTATAATTATTTTGTTAGCTGTTGCTACGATTAATACATCCATTACTAACATTGATGGTCACTGGCATTTTAGTTTGTAATGCTGTGCTGCTGATGGAGCTGAAATGTGCCATTCATTCGTAAAACAGTGGTGTTGATCGTAGACTTTCAGTGACCTGCTAGCGGACCTTGGCTACAGCTGACTAGGTGGTGCCTGTGTAGGTGTAGTGGTTTCTTTTTGAAGAGACCCCAAAGAGTGGGATAAATGTGCGGCAGCTTGTTTGTCATCAGAGGTTGCCCCTGGGAAGTCCCAGCAGACTCCTTCCCTTTGTCTCACCCGTGTCTCCAGTGACAGTGCCGTGAACAGAAGTGAGCTCCCCTTTCATGATACAAAGTCAAAGCCTACTTCCAGCTCTTCATTTTCTTTTGGAGTTACAGGTATACGTTTGCATGCCAAAATGATCCTCTTCATCATCTATTTAGTCAGGTGTTTGTGCCTTTTTCCTGTCGATCTCACACTTGCCACTAATCTCCCAGATTTTTAGATTTCTAGGTTACTGTCACACTTCGGGATGGAATAAGTAGAGATATTAAATGTATTTATTTTCTGGTACTACCATTTGTTTATCGTGAGGGACTGACCTTGTTAGTGGGCTACAAAGTAGTACAGTGGTAGCCAAGAGCCACCAGAACCTCACAGGGTGCAGGAGGGTACAACCGATTTGGGTGTATATTTGGGTTTGAGAGAGGAGATGTACTGAGTGAGCAGGCACTTAAGTATGCAGGCATGGGAGGAGTAACACTGAATTAATATGGTTCATTTTAACCAAAAAAGATCTCAATATTTATGACATAAACTGGAAATGTGTGCCCTGACAGGTTAAATCTTGTATTGCATTTTAGTGTATTATTATGAAAAAAAGCTAATGGAAAGTATTTGCAAATTGGTTATGCTGTTACTTACCTTTTGACTTTCCCCAAATGGTTTTTCTTTTATATTTCAGGTTTTCTATCTTTCCCTTCTCTAGTGGAAAGTACAGATCTGTGATTATATGATCTAAATGGTTTATTATTTATTCTTCTCAGATAATGCAATAAGTTGTTTATACCCTGCATTCACAGTAACTGTAACAAAGTTTTAAATAATGTGTCGTGGTAGATTCATTCGCTAAGAATCTCTAAATTTATTCAGTCTGCTAAACACTGAACGGTGTGTGGAAATATTTAAGCTGGATGCCTGAGGTGTGAGCATGGCACAAGCCATACACCCACTGACTCAATGTGGTATTTATGAGCTAAGTTGAGTTATTTAGCAGTATTTCTCTTTTTTTCATAGCCTTTCATGTCCCCTCGGTACCCTGGAGGTCCAAGGCCACCTTTAAGAATACCCAATCAGGTAAGAATTTGTCACAGATGCAGTGTTGTGGTCTGGGGTGATGGTGCAGTGCTGGCAACAGGGAAGGTTGCCTCTTTGGCTACCGATGGGTCATTGCCTGCAAAATTCACTCAGTCCCTCTCCACCCCATTTTATCTGACCATTAAATAGTTATTCTGTTAAGGTGTGGCCATGCCATTCCCAGCTCACTTTCCTGTGCTTAATTAGTGTCTGCATCTCAAAATTTATTGTGTGTTCAGCCTGTCTACAGAGGAGGATATAGTTGCCTTGTGCGATGCCGCATTAACATCATCCAGCCAAGGCTGCCTGCCCTGAGATGAAGGCAGAATGTCCCTATGGCTGTTACACTCTCTGAACTTCCCTAACCACATCAAGCAGTTAGCTCTGCGATTTTCTTTACTTAATTCTACATAAAATGCCTCACTCCCTCCTATTCTTTGTTGGATATATGAAGTATATTTCACAGTAAAAATGGGGATTATTGGTGAGAAACGGATATCATAAAGGGCTGTATGTCTATAAGACACTCTGAGGACTTTATAAAAGCATCAAATTCCCAATTTTCTCTCAGCTCCATCAAAGGATATGCATGCCAGTGTGACAAGAATGAGTAATGAGCTGCTGTTCGTCAGCAGAGACCTTTATTGGCCCATCTGTGAAAAGATGGTTCTGGAAGCAGATAGCATTTGTATTTTTAAGCTCTCTGTAGTGCAGATAGAGGAGGAGAAAGCAGTTGTCAACAGATGAAAAGTTAAAGATAAGCAGACAGAAAAATATCAGTGGAGCTCTGAAAGGAAAACTGGGTCATTTACAATGTTGGGAAAGGTTGATAGGACAGATGGAACGGGTTTCTTGGTGCAACTTAAACTTCCAGGACTGCCTTTCTTGTTGTCGCAGCTTGATGAGGGGACTTTTCTGCAAGAGCCTCAGTTCTGGCTATTTTTTTATATCTGTGTAACACAATGTCAACAAACTTGTGTTAAGCGCTAGCACAGCTTTTCCAGAAAGCTGAAGTTTGAAATTTAGTGAGCTGGATATGTCAGGTCACAAGACTTCTTCAAACGTTCCTCCAAATCAAGTATGGTGATGTTCGGGAGCAGGTTAAGTTACCAGTACCATAGCTACTTTCTTTCAAGGGAAATGTAATTAACCTTGTTGAACTGATCATCAAGGGACAGCATAAGAGCACAATGTCAATAGCGCTTTAGTTGAATGTTTGCTACAGACATACTGTAACCCGGTACAGAATATCTTCCTGGTTTTTGCACCTTTCAGTCCTGTCTTCGCCAAAGATACACCAATGTTTGTGTTTCATATACTCCTTTGTTTTTCCTTCTGCGTTTCTGAACACTGTAAATACTGGCAGGTAGAAACTGGATGTGGTGAACGCCGAGAAAACGCTGCCAACCTTCAGTTTTAGTTTCAGAAGCATTTTTGTCTGCACGTTCTGGTATTTTCAGTTCCGAACTGTAGCATAATCACATAATCTTAGTGAATTACGGATTTTGCAATTCATTTACATTGTGCTGCATTGGTGAATTACTGCTTTTAACAACGCTGCCATTATTTAAGTTACAGTATAGATAGGCAGCGTGTGGAAGTAATAAACTATTGTAGTGCAGCTTTAAGGCTGAAATTTGGATTAGACGGAAGTCAGTAAAAATCAGAGTTAAAATTCCCACTGTAACTCTGACTCTATCCCTTAGTGCCTTGCAGTGGGGATGGTGTTTCCTAGGCAAGGCAGGGTCACACAGGGCACGCCTGGTACAAAGACCCAGGCTTTGTACCAAGGAAAGTTAGTACCAACCGAGTGCCGCGGGACTGCCCCTGAGTTCCTTCCAGGACTCGATCAGGTCCCACGAGGCCCAGCCCCAGAAGGAAGTCTGGCAATGCGTTACGCTGTGCAGGGACACTCGTTTTTCGTGAAAAGTGGTGTGACGTGTTGGAAAGGAGCCGTGGTCCCTCATGTAGTGACCTGGAGAATAATGACTGTGTGTTATAAGTCCTTGGTCACGTCTGCTCACAGCAGCCAATGCCTCTGTGTCCTTGCGTGTCCCCTGCCATCTCAGGCAGAAGTGACCTGTTCCTGCTTTGCCACTCTGACACTTCTCCATGCACTTCATGTGTTGTTCTTATGTATCATCCAGGCAGTCACTGAAGTACACATAGAACTCTAATTTAAACGATGTCATCTCAGATTATTTGTTTATACCATCAATCTTGCAGTGCACTACCTTTTGACTGTACTACCTTTGAGTTAATAACGTGCATCTTAATTTTGAATTTCCTACTTCTTGTGGAAACAAACTGTATGGTATTTGCATATAGGTTCCCCTTTTTATGTATCCAAGACTACTACAGTATTTCCACGTTAAGAGTAATTTATCCATTCCCTCAGTAAGCAATGCCCGTATTGCCTGAGTAGATTACTTTAATAACAACAGATTAACCCATTCTAGATACATTTTTACTGAAAATGCAATGTTGTTTTGAAATGCTAAATAGCACCTAGTGGATCAGCTAGAAAGATCTATTCATGAAAACTTTTTTCTAGTTGGCTAAAATATAGGTGAGAGACTGTAGAAATGAGCCTTATACCTAATTCAGTTACTATAAACCCAAAGGACAGATTAAAATGTGGGGACATAAAACCGATGCATTTGAGTTGGAGCAGAGGTGAAGTAACAATACAATGTACCTCCACACTTGAAGGCGAGACTTAGGAAGAAGCTTTGTGACTGTCGTTATCTCCCATAGATGAATAATAAGCTTATCTTGGCATAGATGCCCTTCAAGAGTAAGGCAGAGGGGAAGATAAAATGTCCCCCACATCACAGTCCTAATTAGCTGTACCCTGTGAATGCTGTATGGTTGGCTCAGTTACAGCTCACTCTCAGAGAATATCAGTGTCCGCATCCTGACCTCTGAAAGGAAATGTTAAAATAATGGTTAAAAGAGAAAACTATAGCAATATAAGCTTTGGATAAATGGCCACATACCCAAGAAAAAGATCAATGTTTTGAGGTTAAATAATAGGTAAGCTAAAGTGAAGGAAGGATTTTTGGGGAAAAAAGCAAATTTAGGTAATTACATTTTGGAGGTTCTTTATACATAATTCCACAGAAGTCCAAGAGTTTGTCCATGCAAGTCCACAGTCAAGGTCATAGGACATCTGGGACCCTTAGTTTAGTTAGGCACTTGGGGCGTTTAGTCAGGGCATTTGGGAAGGTTAACTGTTCCACATTACTCTTGACTCAGAAGAATCATCTGGGAATTGAAACAAAAATATTTGCGTTATGTCTTTAACATAAATTTCAAAGCATTATATGCTTTTAACATATGGTTTGTATGCCTGCAGGCACTCGGAGGTGTCCCAGGAAGTCAGCCATTATTGCCTAGCGGGATGGACCCAACACGGCAGCAAGGTGAATGAAATAATTATTGGGACCATTCAAAAGTCCCGTCTTCTCAAACTTGCATCTTTCTTTCTGTGTTTCAAAGCTTACTGCAGCTTTTAAAGTTGTGGTTTGTTTTGGTTTTTTTTTTAATTAAGAAGGAATGATTTGTTAACGTTGTTTTAGAAGGTGCTTGTGTACTGCATACCTTTTTAAGTTACATAATTTTACTTGCAGGACATCCAAACATGGGTGGGCCAATGCAGAGAATGACTCCTCCAAGAGGAATGGTTCCGTTAGGACCACAGGTACCTTCCACAGATAGATGCCCATATTTATTGATAGGCCTGTACGTACACTGTGTTACTCTGGTTTTGCACAGATTGAAGGTGGCCAGGACTTGTTCTTCTAATCCCATTTTAAAAAAAACTTTATGTTTTACAAAAATTAATTCTAAGTTGCAGCTGTTCAAAGTCTAAAATGAAATCGTCAGTGATTTTCATTAAGATTTGAAGGTAAAAGAGGAATCCCTTAACTTGCTTATTTCAGAAAAGTTATGTTTGTCCTACAGTCAGTATATGTTGTAATCAGAGCCTGGCGTTTGGGGGCCTTTAGGAGATCCAAGGAGATCCTTTAGGGAACCAAGGATCGAGTAGGTGTTTCCTCATCCTCCCAACCTGGTTGATTATGCCATTTAGGAGGAAAGGATTAATACTTCTAACTTAGGCAAACTCTTTGTACCAAAAATACCCCCCCAAATTCTATAAGGATTTTCTTTCATCCACCACTGATTTAGATTTTTGTGGAGTGCTAGAGAGATTGTAATGTAAAATGAGAATTTTGTGCTGCCATTTCTCCCCCTTGTCAATCATAAACATCTCTCTAGCTCTCTTTTGGAGGAGTGAAGCAACTTTGGATTGCAAGATCCATGGTGCTGACCTGGTCACAGTTCTCCATAGGCTCTTTCCTCAAAAATGTGAAAATATGAGTGGATATTTGTCAGTATTACTTTTCAACAGTAAACTAAGGTAGAAAAGAAATTAATTCTGATGTATACCTGAAATATTATTCCAAAAGATTATTCTGTATTTAATCAGTGCTCTCAGTGAGAGAAAATTTAGGTGGTGGTGTATCATATCAATGTTGCCAGTATTTTGTTTTACAGTGTGCTGCTTGTGCCCACACTTTGCATTTTTACTTCCCCATTTCAGATAATCTCTCTAGTGAGGTTGTTTTTTTTTTTTTCCTTTGAATAGCAACTGAATTTGAAATGATTGAATAGCTTTGACTTTCAAATCTGTTCACAACTGTCTTTACAATTTTGGATCTTCTTGGTAGAAACCAGTTGTGCAGTTCTGCACCACATCTGCTGCGTGACCAACAAAGCATTGTGAAATACATTGGTTATTTTTTTTTGTAGCATTGAAGTATGTTTACCACTTGCTTTTTGGAGGTAGAAAGAGAAGCTTTGCAATGCTGCCGTGTGAGATTGAGCTGATACTTGATGCAGCACCATTAGTCACACAGCAGGCAAATCTCCTGCCAGTTTTTATAAGGATATTTTTTCCATTTCTACTGTCTCGTAAAATCCAGTGTTTTTGTAAGGTTCTTCTTTCTTGTACTGAACATCCTCTAAAAATGGGGAACAATGTAGCTAATCTACACAAAATTTAAGTTCGCAAATCAATCTTTTGTATAAATGGATCATCACCTGTCTTTGTATCTGGCATTTAGGATCTTCTCAGAATGCAGTTCTACAGCCAAATTTGATGAATCTTTCACACCTACTTTTAAGGTCCTCTTGCTGCAGCACTGTAAAGTTGACTTAGCTGTGCCTGTAGCAGGAGGCCCTGCTACACTTGCAAAACACTTACTTAATGTGCTGATATGGAAGTGCTTATGTCCAGTATAGCAAGTACAGCATGCATATGCTTGAAAACGTAGAGAAAATTTACCTCAGTTTTGTATTTTATGATTCTGGACTGTTTCAGACTATGTAACATGAAGCAAAAAGTATGGTTGTAAATGCTTGAATCTGTCAAAAGCTCCAAAGGCTTTTTTCAAGCTGTAGTTCTGTCAGCTGAAGGGGGTACTTCCTCCAGTCTGTGACTGGCTACTTCTCCCAGTCCCTCAGGTCTGCTGGTGAGCTTCCCACATGCTCCCTAAAGCTTTCTAGTCGAAAAGAATTGGGTCATCTTAAATATTTAAGAAATAAATCATGGTTAATCTGTCTCATTTTGGCCACCTAATACTAGGGAGCACTTTTGTGAACATCTTAACTACCAGATAAAAAATGCTGGTGGTGACTTTGAGTAGAAATCTGTAAGAAACAAACTGGGGAACTAACTTCTGCAGACAGCATAGCTGCAGCTGAGAGAACATGTGAATTGGTAGCCTTAATGAAAGCGCTCTCATTTTAGGACGAAGGAGTACATTTGATTAGAATTAACGTTAATTAGAGTTAGGAGTACATTTGATTAGGATTATTCCAGTCCTGCAGGATTCCATGGAGATCTTTAACCCTGGCCCGCACAAATGATTCCTGAATTAAAATAAAGAGAGGAGACACCAGACAGACCAAACAGGGAGAATGGCTCAGCCCTCCACATCAAGATGAAAAAATGAAATAAAACAGATAGAGAACTTCTGTTTTGTTACAGTCAGACTGTGTTCTCTGCCAGATCCAGTAGTGCAAATTGGAGACGTTACTGTGCCCACTGCTTTGACAATCCACCAGTTAGTGCCCTACAGTTCTGACAGAGGAGTTGCTCAGGCAAAATTGTCTAGGATAACTTAGGTCAAAGAGGGGGTTTGAGCTAATCTGGCTCACTTTTGCCTAAGCGTGCACACCAATCGGTCTGCTGGCTGCACACAAAAAGGCAGGAATGAGCAGTGATTCATGACCAGCAGCTGTGGATAAAACTGTCTTCAGCTGGCACTGTTGGGTCTGGAGGAGGACATCTGTGCGCAGCCCCTGGACGTATTCGTGCAAACCAGCTGTCTGTGGGACACTTTAGGGAGTGTTAACAATGAAGAAAGTTTTAAGTTTGGAGTTTTTGTTAGCAGCAACAGAACCGCCTCTCCTGGTTCTAGATCAGTTCTAGATAACTGATATGTCCTACCACTAAAGGTATAAACAGCACCAGACCCACGCTTTCAGAATCACTGCTGTGTTTCTCCCATGTATTCATGACTTCATGTTTACATGGTTTGGTGAATCAGACCAATATAGAGAACACCCACAAGCCTGAGTCATATAGTTTATGTAGTCTGTAATATACTATATGTGAAATAGAGTGTGTTAGTTTTATTCTTGGAAAACAGACCACAACAGTGAACTAAACTTTTTTTTAAGTAAATTGCTTCTTCGTCCCCACCTCCTTCCAAAATGTGCAGCTCTTCATTTTAGGGAATTTACTATTATCCATTCTTTTAAAATATCCGAAAAATGTAGCAGGATTAGCACAGACTAGGGAGTAGGGAGTGTGTTATGATTGTCAGGTGAGATAAACTGTTCTGCTTGTATCCCTCTGAATAAAAATATGTAGACGTTTGTTTTTCTTGTAAATAGCACACTTAAACTTTTGTCATATCAAAGCACAAACTCGAATTTTATAGGCATTGGGCAATTCCATTTGTTAGCATTGCTATGACATTCGTTATCTTATCAAATAATTTTCATATTAGTTACCATAGACTTATTAGAATTGACTGATTAGAAATGTAATGGTTATGCTGTATGTTATAAATGTGATATCACATGGTGTAATTTTATACAAGCATTTATTAATGTCCTAACAAAATCTAATTAAAATAATTCTATTTAAATTCCATGATGTAGAAATCTTAGAATCTAAGTACAGGTTTCTAATTTTGAATGAGCTCCCTTGATATGAAAGTTGAATACATTATAAAACCTGCCCCTTGCTGGCCATTGACTTGATGTCTGTGTGTGTAAATAATTCCTCCTGAAACAGTTGATGTTTTAAGTATTCTTATTCTACTTGTATTGTTTGTAATTCTTTCTCCTTGGGGTTAACAATATTGTTTTTTTAAGTCAACAATGGAAACTCCTGAAAGAATGAATTACATTGGCCTATCCAGTCAGCAGTTGTGTAGGGATATCATTAACCTGCTGTCCTTTCTTTCCCCCTCCTCTTTGGTTTTGTTTTTTTGTTTTGTGGTAGTCTGACCCTTGGTTATCATTGCAGAACTATGGAGGTGCAATGAGACCCCCACTGAATGCTTTAGGTGGCCCGGGGATGCCTGGAATGAACATGTAAGCACAATATTAAAATCTTATAATATTTAGAAAAGTCATTATTTCATTGTAGAAGTAACATTTGGGATACATATGACAAGGGGGAACATGCTGTGATAAGTAACATGCTTTGATGTCTAACAACTGCAATTTTAGAAAGTGAATCCACACCAGTTTCCTTCTTATGCATGCATCTTACAGGCGCCTTTGCTGTCCCTACAAGTCTGTACAAGTCCTCACTTTCTTTCACAGGTCAAAGTTCAAACATTGGGAATAATTTGTCAGTACAGTCACTGATATATCCTTGTATGCATTTTTTTTTAAAAAATACGTTATTTACATTTATTTTTTTATGATACTGGTTAAACATTTTGTAAAGAATGGTACGAGTGTCGTTCTTTTCTGCAAAGCAAAGAAGTACTTAATTTTAGAAACATTAAACCATTGTCTACAACTATTTACAAAAAAAGACATTTGAAAGAAGAAGTGTGGATGATTCTCTGTTGTTGTTTTTATTTCCATAACTACATTTATTCCCACTCTGAACAGGTAGAAGGGTATTACAGATACGAGTGTAAGGTTTTCTGGGACTGGATCGTCATTTAGTAAAAATTGATACAGGCTGAGTTCGGTTAAGCTATGCGGATTTATTCCAGGCATGGGTTTAGTCATGGAAGTGTATTACGCCCTTCATACCTGTAGACAACCCACTCTTCTAAGGGTGTAGAGAAATTTCAGATGTAAAATTACTCGATCTAGAGTAGACTAGATTTAACCTTAGGATTTTAGCATGGCAAGTGACCCAATATGAGGAATCTTCTGCACTTTAGATAGATAAAGCTTTTGCTTGCTTGGAGTTGCTTATTTGATTAGCAAGCCTGGAAGAAAGTAAGGTGCTCCTTGTATTTAGATTTCTCTATTAAGAGATTCACAGATTTTAAGGGGCTTGCTATGGTTATCTCTGTTGTAACACAACCAGAGATTATCAAGCTATTCTTGTATTTTGGCTGTACCTCTGCTGAAGTTTGTACATTTTTTCATAACCACCATTTTGCAGTCCTTGAGTGGTCACAGAAGGTATCATGGTGGTCAAGCTATTAAGACACTAGAATGATTTTACAACCAAAAGTAGAGAACATCTTCTTTTCTTACTCGTTTTACACCTTTGTCTTTCAAGAACAGGTTTTCAGCGGATCAACACAGAAAACACAGTCAAGATTTATATACGGTTGTTATTGTTACGTTGTAGATACCCGTTTTTACTCCTATTTTTGTAGGAAACATAAACCAGAGATGATAATTTTCTTTTCAAGTAAAGAGTTGCCAACCTGAAAAAGAAGTATTGAGATAGATAATACCATTTAAAAAGTATCTAATCCACCATAGCCTTACTTTCTTCTAATTTCCAGACATACCCTGAATTCTTGACACAAATAAAATCTAAAGTTGGGTGTTACTCTATAATAGACATCATGTATTGGACTTAAGACAATACTAGGAACCTTCCCAAGGGTAGGCATTTCTTCTTTTAAATAAAATTTATGTAGAAAAAAAATGTAGATACTTGAAATTCAGTGCGAGTATAATATAAGCACTACATAAATTGTCGTCAGGAGAGGATTTAATTATAAGAAAAGAAAATGAACTTTCTAAAATAAAATACTGTAAAATTAAAATTCAGGCTAGGTATAAGATATTTTGAGGCTGCTTATCCACATAAATGAGAGTTTGCATAGGGAAAATAAGAAAACACATTCCTGGATGACAAAAAGAATTCCTGGTCTGCCAGAAAGAGAGATGGCTATGGGCTGAAATAGTAGCATTTCCATATTGCAGCATTTAATAAGCACATTTCATCTTGAGCCGGTAGACGTACATAGATGATGTTTTAATTCAGTGGTGTGAGAAGTACATTGTCCTTTGGACTTGTATGTCCTCTTGAAGGGAACACCATGAAGTAGAGAGTCCTTTACTTGGGATATTCATGGGCTTTGATACAGTGCGTGATCTGCTGAGAAGAACAAGGTTTAAAGCGGTAATTATGAAGTAGGTAGCCGTAGCTGTCTCCATGTCTTACCAGGCATATACTGCACTCCTTTACATTTCTTACAAACTCATCTTTACTCCAGTTTAGCTGAAAGTGGGAACAGAATACTTAGTCTTGGTTTTGAACAAGAATTCATACTGTCCCTTTGCTTATTATAATTCACTTTAAAGGCCAGACTCCAAAGTGCTAGTACTGGAATATTACGCTGTAGCATATCCTGGCCTGTGTTACATGCTGAATCACAGACCATTATAAGGAGCTCCATTATTGCATGCCTTACAACATGAATAATTTTTTTACCATCAAACTGAGTAATTCTTTTCCTCTGTCAATGGAGTGACGTATACTGATCAAAAGAAACACAAAGGAGTTACTATGGTCTGGGTTTCTTTTAATTGTATTTCCAGGACATCAGAGTTTTTTCTTACAGTAAAGTTGCTGCTGTCAAAGTTGTCCTTACACCG
This sequence comes from Chroicocephalus ridibundus, assembly GCF_963924245.1. Taxonomy (NCBI): domain Eukaryota; kingdom Metazoa; phylum Chordata; class Aves; order Charadriiformes; family Laridae; genus Chroicocephalus; species Chroicocephalus ridibundus. Next base: position 8,279,703 of record NC_086316.1, read on the forward strand.
AAATCTCACTGAAGACTTGTTTTCTGGTCAATTATAGCATTCAGGATCAGTCGGGGTGCATTCGAGGATAACCTGCGGGCAATGGCAATAGACAGACCCAGCTGTGTTGAATGCATTCTTTGTATTATCCCTTACAACTCATCTAATGCACGGTGTAAATCATTTAGTCTACTTACATTCCTAGGAAACAGGGTAACTATACGCAAGGCTTATAGTAATGTACATTTGTCTTTACATAGCCATATCTTTTTCTTACATGAAAATTTTTCAGGGTTCTAGTCAATGTTTTTGGATTTTTGGCAAAGTTAAAATATAAAAATGTGTACCCTACAAAAACAGTTGTCATTTTAAATGCAGCTTTTTCTCCTTGGAAAGCGCGAAAGGAAGCTGTTTTGATTAAGAGCAGAATATCAGCCAAATATAATTTTACATTTTTCTGGATGAAAAGTGTTCTCTGTTGTCAAAAATGGCAACAACCAGCTGAGAACTTGTAGACAGTCTTTCGGTCCAGGAGCATGTACTCCATAAATGTAATACTGCTAAATAATTGCCTGCTCCATCATAACTAATGCCATTCAGATTACTGTTTGAAACAGCTGATACATATCCTATGTTCTTCTACAAAATTATTTTAGCTATAAGGTTTTAAGTTGAAACTTGGTGTAGCCATTTTTAGTAAGATTTTCTTTCTTTGTGGGAAAATACCCTCTTTGGAACAAAATGGCAAACTTTGGGGAGCAGTGTTACATTTCACTGGCACTTTTTAATGGCCTGTGTGACCTGCAGTGTGGTTTCAAGTGCTAAGAATATCTCAGTCATGCCTGAAAAGAAAAAAAAAAGTGAGTTTGTTTTTTAACTTCAATTCACAAACGTGTGTTCTAGATGTTTAATTTCCTGATTGAATATATTTGCCCCTTGGGAAATGGAAATTTTAGACTTTATTTTTTCAAGTACTAGGATCAACGCTATAGGACTAACTTTAAGGATAAAATGCAGCAGTAATTAGTCATAACGATAGATACTTCGTAAATTACTTTATTTTGGAATTGGTACATTCAAAATAATGTTTTATGACTCTGTTGATGCTTCCAAAATAAACATTTAATAAAGGGCAAAAAACCTGCTTGCATTGCATTGAAAAAAGTTGCAGGTAGCTTTTTTTTATGTGTGTTTTATAAGCTAACAACATTTGGCTCCACAAAAACCATATGGCTTTCCAGCAGAATCTGCTAGAGTGTTTTCTAAGTCTATACTTAGAGCTGTCCATAGCTTCCAGTAAATTTGCAAATTCCAACAGCTTTTTAGATGAAAGGTGAGTTTCCCCGTCTCCTCATAAGGCCTGTCTAAATTTCCACATTGCTGTGGCTTAAACCGATCGTATATCTGAGTCGGCTTTTTAATACCTCTGTAGTTCAGAGTAATCTGCAGTGTCGTCACAGCTATTTTCCATTTAATGCTGTTCACTAGATACATTTTTATTACTTAATGTCACACAAACAAGTGCAGGGTTTTGGCATGAAAACAGGCTTCCAGTGTTGTTACAAATATTCCTGATTTCTCTGAAAAAGAGGATCCAATAAACGAAAGTAGGAAAAAGAGCAACTTTTTGGAAAAAAAAAAACCAACAAACCAGAACACCACATATTTTACCTTGTTAATCATTATCAGAGGAGAAATTGCTGAATATTTGACCTGAGGAGCACAAGTACTGTGAGTCCCTTTTCCTTGCTTTGCCTCCTCTCTTCTTAAAGCAGCAAATGCTCACCTACATTCCTGTTTTCCAACCTTCCAAAAATAGTGTCAACAGACATACATCAATTTTCACTTGATTCATTTCAGTTGATTGTTTGAGCTAATTTCTTTATAGTTTCATCAACAATGTAATAATAATAATAAAAAGATTCAACATTAAATCCCTTTGGCATCATATCTGCTTAATAGTTTATAGTTTTGCAAGACTTAAAAGTAGATAGAAAACTTCCTGAACTCATTAATAAAGCCTGCTTTCTTCTCTATATTTAAATCACTCTCCCATGTCTGGTAAGCTGTGGTGGCTAATGTTGCTTTTCTAAAGCTAATGAGGCCAAAATGCCATTTTAAATGTGAAAATTTTGTCATCTGCTCTGCTTCTCAGTTGTCAGGGCCTTCAAAAAGTGATTTTGTCTTATTTATAAATAACTAGGAGTTCTTAATGCTCCCAGGAATAATTATGGTTATTGAGATGTTGTGACTGTAAACATGGACATTTTACCTCCCATATGGCTTAGTTCCATCAGGACTCTTAAAAGACGAAGCCTAACCACCAAACTATGTTTCTGAACTCAGCTAGGAGTGAGAAACATAAAATAACAGCAAGAGTTCTGAGAAAAATTCCTTTTTTCCTTTCCCCATTCCCTTCTGCTTTTAGTACCCCTCTGATGTCTCCTTGAGTTTGCTTTATCAAACAGGTTTTCTGCCTGTGAAACGCTCTTGTCCCCCCTGCTGGGGAGCTGCCACTTAATCATGCGTACACCATTTGGGCCACGTGTAACGACAATGTCTGAAAAGTTTGAAATTTCCATTTTGCCTGCTGTGTGAAAAATGTCATGTTTCTGTGACTTCCCTGGAGATAATGTAGCCCTAGTCAAGTAGCAAACTGGTTTTAGATACATATCTAAACGTATGTTTAAAGTCTATGTATAAAGTGGCATGTTTTCAATTTTTAATCCATGAGATTTTTTATTGTTGTTCTTATCAGATACAGGTTATAGCAACATTCTTTCTATGGCTCGTTCTTTTAAAAAAAAGGTTTTCCCAAAAAATTTATAAAGTACTAGCATCACTTTCACTAATGAAACCTTACTATACTTGCAGTATTCTAGATCCATACTCAGTAAATGCACTCATCCTCAATTCTTCATTGTGTAAGCAAGAGTGCTGTTCCTATGACTGAGGTTACACTTATATTTTAGTACCTTTCTGCCTTTCTCTATACTGTAAGTAGACTTCTGTGGAATGTGTAATACTTTCTCCATATATTTTTAAAAAAAGTTAACAGAGTACACGGAAAAACACTTCTCATGAGAACTTAAAGAGTTTGTGAACTTGTTTTTTACTTTTGGAAAACTGCTGTGCCGTGTTAAAATGTTGTGTCTGTGTTACATAGAGTTAAATTCACCCTGAAGAGAAGGCAGGCACTTCCCCAGACACAAATTTGCAATGTCTTTCAAATTGTTCTGTTGAGAATATAAAAGGGGAATATCTGGCACTTCTTAAATTTGCAAGTGTTTGGGACCGATGAAAAACTGTGCAGTGTGGCTACTGGGGAAGGACTCCTGATGGTCCCATTCTGGCAGCTCCTGTCCTGAAGAGTACAGAAGTACCAGAATGAGTCAGGAACCAAAGTGTCTCAAATGTGAGTGGCTGGGTTGTAATAATACATAAATTATCTTGAATCAACTCATAAACTGATTAAATGACAATGCAATGATTGAGAATTTTGCTATAGCTTTATAACTTGGTGTAGTTACAGTTTATAATCACACTTTAATTTGAAAAAAAGCCATCTTATTCCTTACTCTGGAAACAGATTATTTTGATTTGCTTCCTCAGAGCTGCTCAGAAGATGGGGATTGTTCTGTGTCTCATCTTTCATCTTCTGTTACAGGGGTCCTGGTGGTGGTAGACCTTGGCCAAACCCAACCAATGCCAATTCTGTAAGTTAATATTTAAAATATGTTAGACATCATCTTATATTTAGGAAAATATTTCTCATCAGTACACCAGGAACAAAATTCCACTTCCTTCAACAAATAAACTACGGCATGCTTTATATTTTTCCCCGTAACCCTAATGCAGAGCAGGTTCAGTGAGGAGCATATCTGAACAGAGAGCTCATTGACCTCCACATACCCAGCTCTTTTCATAATCACACAACAGCTCTGCGTCTTTGCATCAGTTACAGCACTTCCTTAACACAAAGGGATATATTTAAAATACATTTTATCTTCCCATAGTGCAAGTAAGGTGAGTTAGGTCAACACTGTCTGGCCAGCAAGCTCTACAAAAATCACCGCTTGTTAAGATACATACATAACAAAAGCACGTTTGCTGCTCTTAACTAGGGAACATGGAGTCGTAGAGCAATTGCTTGCAAGACATCAGCCATTTCATATGCTTTTTGTAAAAAGCAGTGCACTCTATTGCATTTCATTGCAACAACTACAAAATGAGGTAGTCCGATAGCAGCTAGAAGGAAGAGGAGGTCAGTGGGGCGTCCCACAAGAACAACACATCTGGTATTTCTTCAGAAAACGCAAAAGTAAGGTTTTCATTTTCATTCAGTGGTCATACATCATTAGTATAAAAAGGTGTCCCTTTTTGGCACTTGCAGTTGGGTAAGATGGATCTGGCTTAACAGACTAGCCTGGTTCTTTCTGTTGTTACCAATTTGGATTTTTTAATTCTACTAATGACAGTTGGGGAAGAAAAGAGCTGAAACTCTTCCTCGGTTTACTTTTGCGTGTCCTCAACTAAAACGGATGTTAGGGTATTTTTCAACTGGGAGTTGAAATATTTTCATTCTATGAAATTAATTGAGAATCCAGTAATAGATGTATTTGTAAAAATGAGCTGCATGACAAGTTGTCTACAATCATGTAAGATGCTTACTTCTTACCCCATCCTCCTAAAATAGCATTGCTCCGTGCTCCTTTAAAGAGAGTGATTGCAAAGGATATCATAAAGAAGACTGGATTGTTCACAGGCAGCTGGATTTCACCAGATACCCTCTGTAACAAATACCACAATTGAATTTTAAATTAAAATAGAACACTGTCCTTTCTTTAAAGAAAAAAAATAATAATGCAAAGAAATGAAAATTAGTATCTTCTAGGGTGAAAGATATGAGAGTTGCTTTTCCTTTTATGGTCAAGATTTTAATCAAGATTAAGTATATATAAGAACATACAGATTCAGTCTGTGCTTGCGATGATTCTGATGTCTTATTGACTTAAATGCAAGTATGTGCTGCGTAAGTTTATAAACCTTGTAAAGCATATTACCTTAATAATCTTATAGCTTAACCTTTTACTATAGACTGCAGATCTTTACAGAGCTTATTGTGCATCCTGCAATAAGAATAAAAGGACCGTAGTAGTAGATGCAAGAACTGGGTTGGTACTAGAGCTTGCATTTAGTATCTTAAAAAACTGAGGCTGGCTGTTAAAAATGCATGCTTCAGGTATTATGAAAAAATAGAGATCAGATATTAGGCCTCAGCCTATAGACATTTAAATGTGTGAATTATGTTATTCATACTGATTTCATTGGAGTGGATAACAGGGCACAGTAATCTTAAATGGAAGTATTTTTGTTTGAAATATTGGGTATTAAATGTGGGCTGAGCCTGTATTGCTAGTTTTGGAATTGAACATACTTACAACGACAAGTTGTTGAAAAGAAGAGGTGTTTGTGTTTGGCAAGAAACATTTTCCCGTAACCCTTAACTGTGTCTTTGAAATAAGTTAAACAAACATGTTAACCTGGAACTGTACATAGATGTAGATATAGACTCCATTTCACTGCAGAAGAAATGACTGTTTTGTTTCTGTTGATATTACAGATACCTTACTCCTCAGCATCTCCTGGGAACTATGTAGTAAGTACACTTGTGTGTGTTTGCTTTTTAGAATAGATGTTACATTTTATTTAGGCAAAGAAATAGCTGTCCAGATGTTAAGAAGAACCCTTGTGTATTGGTTGAGAACTGAACATCTGATCTGCATGTAGGGTTTTTTCTGCCGGTTGTGGTGCATATGTTGATGTTCATTACTAGAATCATTATCGGTCTGGTCAAAATTGCCCTGAGTGCTGTTTTATTTCAGCAAACATTTGTATAACCAATACAATGTATTGTCTCCAATAATAAAGGACAAAAATCCACAGCTTTCTCAGTAACACAATTTTGTGTATGAATTTCTGAACTTCATCATAAAAAAAAATATTTGAAGAATTAGAACAAGCTTTTATCTCCCAAAAGATATATAAGTGGGTCCTTACAGCTAACATTTTAAGGGAGATTTTTATTCTTATAATTACCTTCTGGAGACCTGAAAACTCTTTCTTTCTCCATGCTCTGTTATGTCTTCATTTTACAGACATTGTCTTAATTGATGATGGATTAGTTGGTATCATTGTTTTTTTCTTAGTCTGTACTTTAGAATGAAATAGTTAAAACTTTGTAATAGGTCCAGCATTGAGCTGTCACTCAAAAGAACACGAAATGCTGGCCCTTTCTCTGGAATTTAACAAATACACTTTACCTATCAACAAAATGTTTTTTGTTGGAGAATATACTGCTGGGGTTTTGTCTCTATCCCAAGAGTTTAACATTTTTTATCTTTTTAGGCTCTTTGTCGTTGTTATTGTTGTGCTTGGATTATTTGTACTTCTGATGTACTGTTCTGAGGCACATTGTTTCATCTGTTTTTGCCACATGCTTGCTACTGGTGTCACAGGGTAACAAGGGAGAATTTTATGTATATACATATGTTGGATTCCAAATTTCTGTTGGTTGGTCAAGTTTCGGTAGCCTTTTCTTTTGATCTTTTGTGTTTTATCACCTGAAGATTAGGTAACTGCAGGGCATTGGCTTAAACAAACATAAAAACTGCAACTATTTCAGAATGTGGGAATAGCAGGTCCTTCACCTTGAGGACAATAAACCCTTGATTTTTCATCTGTTTGTGCTGCTTATAGGTTTCTCTTACTTTTCAGTCTTCGTAAGAGAGACGATCCTGCAGAGCTAAAGCTGAAGGATGAGTTAAAGGACGACTTTGTTTTTGTTCAGATAAAAGCAATTTCTTTTGTCTTTTATTTAGACAATTAGCTGTGAGAAAGGTTATGATTCTCAGAAGTGTCCATAACTGTAGTACTCATTTTGCCACGTGTTTAGTGGAAACAGTCTAAATCTGCTGATCTGCAAACCATTTCTTTTTATGAAGAACTTCATAAAGTTCTCTCTGCTGGGAAGAGGTTTTGTTGGGTTTGCCCTAGACAGTAGTGATCAATTATTGTTGCAGATTTTGAAGAATTTTTTTGAATATTTGACTTTGTGTTCTCGTTTTTTGAAAGTATGAAGTCCTGAGAAACTAGAAAAGGAGATGCCATAGAAAATTATTTGAATGAAGCAAACCTAAGTGCAATGCAAGCTATAGTGGAAGACTCTCTCGGTGTACTCACATCAAGTGAGTCTTCAAGACAAATCACTTGGCCGAAAGGTCTTCAAGACAAATCACTTGGCCAAAAGAGGGCATCACTGTATTTCAGTGTATAGATAGAGAAGGAGTAAGAGTAAAGAGGTGATTTTACCTCTTTCAGTGACAATGATGGGACTGATGCTGGAAAGTTGCATCTAATTTGCAGCATTGTAGGGAAATCAATAGATATGCAAAGATGCAAGAATAAGCACACAAAAGAGTTAAGTATTGAGGAAAATGCCTGAGGCTTTGGTCAGATGTGCGCTGTGAACTCCAGCTGTGCCAGTGGGAAGGTGCCTAATTCCTCATCCCCACTCAGCTGCTGAAGGTTACCACTCCTTCAGGTCTGTCACTGGAGTTCCTTGGAGGAGTGACCCTCTTCATCCAAAACAACTGAAGTTGACTGAAGCATTTAAAGAACCAGGTCCTTGCTGAAGCGCTTCAGGTGACCCAAACTAGGTAGAGGGACACTCACAGAGGGAGCTCCAAGCAGAGCTGAGGCTGCCGCCAGCAGAGGGTAGAGGTGGAGCTGCTGGGGTGGGCCAAGGGTTGAAATCTTCTTCTGCCAGCCTAAATGCTTGTACATGTCTTGTTTGATGATGAGAGAGTGGTGTTGCTTCAGAAAGGCTAACCACATTTTGGAAAAGGAGCACATGAACTCCAGTTGAACAAACAGCTACATAAGCAAAACCGGGGGGCAGTAGCTTCCAAGAGAGGACACGTCTGGGGACAAAGTGTGGGCTGGAGCTCTTAAAACAGCTTTTTAGCCAAAGGATTTTTGATGTGGAACTACATGCTTTGAGAGCTTAGTCTAGTTAGTTTATCAGACAGTTTTTGAGAAATAATTCCATTACATATTAATATATTCTCAGAGCAAAAATAGTTGATACCGAGAGTCTTTCTAAGAGAAGAAAATACACAAACAATGAGAGTAAATGCAAATTTAAAATTAGATGCAAAAGTTAGTATTGAAGATAAGTAACTTTTCTAATAAATGACCAGTTAGTGGTTTCTACACCTCTTTATGTGATGCCGAAAAATATATATAAATCTGGAAAAATCAAGTTAATGAGCTTAGTGCATAAATCCATGAATAAAAAGTGATATCCTGCGATGCCTAGAGGGTCATATATGTGATACAAAGGTCCCTTTGAATTTAGAGTCTGTAGCTCTACAGCAGTAATGGGGGAATGTCTCACTGCTGAGGGCCGATGTCCTGGTTTGAGGACATTGAGCCCAAACCACGACAGCTGAATAGGCCTTTCCAGCAGTTTTGGCAAGCCCGATCTTAACACATTCGTTACTGATTCAATTGTAATTTGGGAGGGGAAAAAAGCTATGTGGCTGCTGGCAGCATGAAATGAAGTTGTGAGTATGCCTTGATTTTTATAAGCTGATCCGTGGGTTTCACGGCGGAGCGAGCCTTTGTTCTCCCACAAAAGATACTCAGTGACCTTGATTAGTTCACAAGCAAGGGGAAGCACAAGATAAAGAACTGGAAGGGGGGGTCACATATAAGGGCATAGAGGTGTATATATATATATACATATATACGTTGACTGACTGCAGGGGCGTGCTGCTGTGTCTGGGCAAAAGATTTCTGTTTCACCTACAATCTACAGTTGACCAGTGGCTGGCGGACAGAGATGCTTCCCGCTGCAAGTATTTTACTTGTACGAACCCGGGGAGGAGCAGTATCATTCAGAAAGCTAATACGTTACAGAGTTAGGTTGTCTGAAAATAATGTTTATAAGTATATTATTGCTAAATGCTTTGTAAGAAATGTTGTTTTAAATAGGCCATTAAGAAAGACTGTCTACTGTTTTAAATCCAGCACTTCTCTACCTCCTTCCAAAATATCTCAGTGAATTACAGCAAATCTCAGCAATGTCCTTGTAAGCAGACTGGAACAAGCAAACCTTTATATTCAGTGCTAGTGAAACAATGCACCTGTCTGGAACAGTATATCTGCTATTTTAAAATATAACAAAAGAGATAAAAATATAAGAAGGCATATGGCAATGAAAATAATCATCTGTTGCTAGGAATCTGTGTATTTTTAATTATGGAAAGTCAGTATTTATTGACTTTTATTGACACAGACGTTTTTATCAAACTGGAAGTTGGTTACTTAAAAATATTAGTGGATCTGCAAACATAGGGCAAGAAGTTATGGTTCTATTCCTACTAAATGATTAGGATGTTCAGAATAAATGCCTTGGAAAAATTCTTAAAGGACCTGAAAAGGCTTGTTTAGCAACCAGAGCAGTTTATGTGCAATTCCCAATCGTAAACACATTCGTAACACAAAAATAAAAAAATAAGTAAATGGACGTTCCTTGATGGTCGCTTTTTTTGACTTTTTAGTCTTTGATTTAGCAGTCTAGGCAAGTGATAAGACTGCACCCAGCATTATCCTGACTTTTTAAATCCATTTGTCATTAATTTGAGAAGAAGTTATATCCAGATGTTATTTTAAAAAATTGTAGGATATTAGATGGGTAGAATTAAGAAGCCTACGGCATCGAGATGCCAAGTCTGCCTATAAAAAAAAAAGCTTTCTTAAGGTGATTAGGCTCTTGTGTCCCCATGGGACACCCCCTTATTTTGTGCTTAGCAAACATTGGTTACTCTACACTGACTGTGTACAGAGTACAACAAAACAGAAATGCCAGCTGGAAAAACAGTGGTAATAAAAGTAGGTTGAGGGAACGAAATGTAATTGTCTTAGGCCCTGCTCCAAGTACTTCTCTTGTCTGACTCACAGCATGACACACAGTTATTGACTAATGGATATTCTTGGGTCTGTATACCTGCGTACGTCAGAAGTCTGTGCCAGAGCTTGCTGACCAATTACCTTGTCTTAATCTGTGATGAGCTGTTTCGCTAGCTTGTCAGAAAATGTGCATGTTTTTAACAGCGTAACTCATGACATTCACGATACTTTTTTTTCATTTGTACTATGCTCATTTTTTACTGCGATGCTTTTTTCCTTTCATGCTAACTGATGTTTTCTACCCTCTCTAGGGTCCTCCGGGAGGTGGAGGTCCACCAGGAACACCTATCATGCCTAGTCCTGCAGGTATTGAAATATACTCAGAAATAATAGAAGATAATTAAGGCATTTTAGCAAATACAAAACTTATTTTTTGGACTTAGATTTTCATGAAGAATCCGCTAATGAGAAATTATTAGATTTGTAGTTTCTGTGTCAGGTTTTTTCCTGCACTTTCACTCTCTCTCTCTCCATGCTATGTTGAAGAGATACAAAGAACTATATCTCTGCAGTTCAGAGCAATTAATTTCTCTGGTTTTGAGCCCATCTTTTCTTGCAACAGCAAGATAAAAACAAAAGAGGTCACAGTTTTTATTTGCTTTTACTAATGTTATTTTGGGACAATTCCACCACTGTGGAAAACAGGAGATTTCTAAATCTGGTGAAACGTACCCTGTAGTATCCTATGGGATAGAGCGGACCAACACGTGGCTCTTGAGTGATGCGCTGCATCCCACGGCTATGTCATCTGACTGACAGCAGGGTCATGCTGGACAGGTTCCTCTCCTCTGTATTGCAATGGAGGAGAAAGGCCCCAGAGGAGCCATTGTCACGTCCTACCAGTGACCTGTTCCCATAACTTCAACTGCCCCGTTGTTTCCCCCAGTAGCATGGTCTGTATCTTGCAACTCTGACCACATGGAGATTTTGGCCATATAAAAGACTGTCCACATTGCTACTGAGGTTTGAGGAACCAAGGAGGAGGATGGGAGGATTTAGGACGGCTAGCTAGCTTCTCAAGGCTTAAAGATGATCAACTAGATGGAAGTATTTCCCTCCACCAATGTTCTGCAAAGATTCTGGTATGAAGGTGAAACTGCAAGATGTGGAGGATGCTGTCCTTCCCCATGGACATCATGAGAAGTCTGCTAAAATGAAACTAACCCAGTATTATAACCCAGTATTCAATGGCTAGTCCCTTTGGTCAACATCTGTCTTTGCAACATAGTTTCACCAGCTAAGAGGGATTTGCTTATCTCAATGATGTTACAGCATCCTCAGTCCTTAGGTCCTACGTGTTCTTGCTGTCCTCTACAGCACAACAGGACAGGGAAGTTTCCTTACTGCCCATGAGAACCTCTTGCACCAATATAATATCTTCATTAAATACAATTCCAGGGCTTTAAAAAATGCAACCTGAGACAAAGAGTATGGCTTCCTTGTTCATATCATTAGAGAAAAAGATAATTAGTGCAAGCTGGCGCTTAAAAATTAGGAGTCTCTCTTAACATAAAACAACCTTATGGACAACCCGCACTTTTAAAAATACTGCAGTTTATGGCACACGTTAGGCTGTCTCTGTGCAGCTCCAATAAAGCTTCTGCTGACAGTTGTTCCCGTTTTCAGTTAGAGACTCAGAGATGTTTTGAGACTCTGTTTTTCCAGAGTATGAAAACACTTAGAAATGGGCCATCTGAGAATTCTGCAAAGGTATTTACTTGCCTCTGAGGGAAACCAGCTCCGAGGGTTCCCGTGGCCCAGCTAGCCCATATGTATTTTCATATGAGCCAGCAGAACATGGGGAGAGCTAGAGATAAGTGTTGCAACAGATCTAGTGGTTGAAGAACTTGTTGCCTACCTCATTGAATGTTAAAAATAACTTTTTATGTGCTAATTTAACTTTGATAACTTTAGGCTAAGAGGTTTTTGTTCCCCCTCCTCCTTGAACAGTGTATTTGAATGTTGTAGTGATACTTAGGGCTCTGCATATAATAGAATTATTTATTCACCCAGGTTAATTAATGCTTGGACAACTGTCTCAGAAAGACTAAGGAACAAACAAAGACTGGCTTTAACTGCCGGTGAATGTAAAAATACATTCCTGTGAGAGGTCAGGCCACATTCCCAGTTCCAGTGCATTTCAGTCTGGTCTAAGCTTTCTCGCTTTCACTACTTGTGACTCAAAATTCCCCCATCACCTTGTCTTGGAAAAGCAATTACAGCTCAGCAGTGGGTGTGTTAATCTCAAAACTCTCGTTCAAAGAGGTGGAATGGTCTTTTGGAGGAGCTAGGTATAGAGTACTAAGCTATTATTTGTTCTTTTTGTAGATACTGTGGAGGTACTGGTTTTCCAGAGTTGACAATATTTTTCTTAACCATGCAGTCCCCTTAGGGATGTATTTAGACTTTCCTTAGGTCGTTCTCCTCTCAGTAACCTTTTACATTACATAGCCTATGTCTTGTCCAGTTCCCCTGGGAAAGATTTTTGGCTAATTTGTCTACTGTCTTGCTGCATTTTTTGCCTTCTCTTTCCTACAGATACTGATGAAGGGTGTTAAGACTTTGCATGTGTTAGCAGTGGGGATGAGCTGGGGACCAGAATGAATAATTTGTATCTACTCATGATTCCTAGGCATCGGTTTATTAAGTTCAACTAGAAGAGATGTGTGGGTTGTCTTCTGTGTGTCTTGTTAATTAAATCTTGCATTTCAACTTTGGGGGTGCTCTGAAGGTTCATGAGCATTGATTGGAGGAAAGGGACTGAGATGCAATACAGCTGTGTCAACGTCTGGCAAGGCCAAGTGAAACCCTGGGCAGAACGTATGAGCTTAAGCACCATGCTGTGCCAGGACGGCTTTATAGGTTTTGGACTCAGTTTTTTTTTGAAGCATTGCACCACATCGTACCTTGAAGATACATCAGTTAAAGCTGTCCTTAGAGCAAGGATCTTTGCACAGTGTTCCACTGAATAGCTAGATATATCCAAAATCAAAGAGTGACATGAATGAGAATAAAAAATTTTCATTCACTATGCTAACTTGTAGTGTCTATAGCGAGAGGCTATTTATCATTTATTACAGATGGAAAAGAAATTACAGGAAGTATTGATAAGAAAGAAACTCCTGCTTTATAGAGAATATTGAAGATGAGTGAAATAATTTGGAACTCCAGGAAAAAGGGTTTATGGAATTAAATAGTTACAGATACATGGTGATTTATAAACCTTTTAACAGTCGTGCATAAAACTAGAGTCTAGAAGTAGTCACTTAGGGACCATTGCAATTATTTCTTTTCGTAGCTGTGTTGTGTGGTAGCAATAGATAGAAAGGGAATGAAATCTTCCATTATATTGCCGCTGTGTATCAGTGATTCAGGGACAGAAATAATATGAACGAAATGGCAGGAAATGTATTAGATGAGTAGTTTTATTGAAAGGTATATATTAGCACTTAAAATAATCTCTTATTACAGATTCAACCAACTCTGGAGACAACATGTACACTTTAATGAATGCAGTACCACCTGGACCCAACAGACCCAATGTAAATATGAATCTAGTTATATCCTTCTTTGAATTATACAGCCTTTTTCTATGCAAACACTACATTGCCATCACATATCATTAATACTAAGTTTTCCATTCTTACTGGTGAAGCTTCAGTTGGTTCCCCCCACCACATACTTTTTAATGTTTCCCAAATCAATCATGCCAATCCATACAAAATTATGATTGGGCCATATTCTTCTTTATGGAAAAGACCTTAGAAGCTTCTGCTTAGACGTAGTTTGTCACACTGCAGTACACTTCTGTGTGATAGGACGTCACCCCAGGAGCTGCCACTAAGCATTAGTTTCTGCAGGATTCAAACTCGTGTTACAAAAAAGTATCTACCCTTGAAAAGGGAGGAGAAAAATTGTTTAGAGTGACCCAGTATCATGTTGCCCTGCCGTTCTGTAAAAAAGGATAACATCAATGTCCCTGAGAAGAAACAAACTTCCATGTTTGTCTAAATGGGATGTTAAGAATGAAACCTATTGATAGCATTTAAGTATTTGCCTAATTAAATAGTTAACTTGTGACTATTTTAGCCTAAATTTCAGCAGTTCTAGAGGTGACAGAAATCTGGATTCTTGGGTAGAACTTGTTTCTTCACTGATCTTTCTCTGTGCCTTCAGTTTTATTGTATTTCTGTGATTACAAACATACTTCATTTAATCATGATCCATATTATCAGCCTTTTGGAAAAACGGGCAGTAGAACTTTAAAATATAGTTATTTAGATATTGCTAAACCATGCAGTGAATTTTCGAAATTTTCCTATAATGTTAATGTCTTTAAGTTTTTGAAGAGCTAAATTTAAGGTTAATACCTGAAATTGGACAGAACCTGCTCATGCTGCAAAGGTAACGTGGAGTAGTCCCACTGTCAGTATGGATGGGGCGAGGTTTGAAAGCTGTTAATTAATCGCTTACTCATTGAAGAGAATTGTACAGTTCCCTGTAACTTCAATGACAGTAGAGCTAGCTTCAGCACTAGCAGGTTTGAAAGTCATACACAGAGTGTTGAAGTAAATAATAAATTAGTCCTGAGTTATTTTCCAGCCTACAGAGGCGAGAGTTTCCAAAAATCATGAAGTCATTGAAAAATCGTTACAAAAAAAAAAGTCATCAAGAAAAATCATGACATTATTGGAAAAAGTGAATAAAAGCAATGATGTTTTTGCAGTCTTCACATGAAAGACTTTCATTTGACTTGCGCATTCAGAGCTAGGACTGTGCATTTTTCCTTTATTTTTTTTTTCCTGAGAAATATTTTATTTTTATTAGATTATCTACGAAAAATTGTACAGTAATACCAGTTTTTAATGTCTGATCCTTTTGTAGTTTCCAATGGGGCCAGGGTCAGATGGACCGATGAGTGGACTGGGTGGAATGGATTCACATCATATGAATGGATCATTAGGTAATAATAGTAAATATTACGAACATTGCCAGTTTTCGATGACTAGTGCCATTTTCTATGACTCTGAGTTCTCTGAGTTATGCAGAAGACTATATGTAAAAATCTTTCAAAAACTGAAAAAGCTGCATATACATCAATAAGTAGTATTAAGGTACTTTTTAAGCATGTGAATTGGCATACATTGTACACCTCTGAAAGAAAAATACTGTTATTTTATTTATATAAGAGAGTGTAGTTTTAGTCCAGTTGATGAAGACCAGTCTAAAAGCATACCATCGCAGTAATGTTGAGGTGAAGGCTTAAGAACCATTTTTATTTATCCGTCTTCCTCTTTGAAAATCTTGGGAAGGTGTCATTGTGACGTGCTGGTGCACGTTCTTATCAGTTACCTGGAAGTAAGTTATTACATATTTTGATGTATGTGTTAAGCTGGTTTTATCCCAACGTTTTGATATCCTCATTTGTTCTGTACTAAGCCATATATCTGTTGAGTGTATTATTACTCCATCCCCATTAGCAGCTTCAGACAGGTGCCAATTTTAATGCACCCAAAAGAATTCTTGTCGGGGCACACAGGAGGAACAGCATACTGCTGGACTTTTGACACTACGATTTCTGAAGGACTCGTATCTAGGAGAGAAGCCGTGCACAACTCTGCAAAACGCACACTGCTTTGTCTCCTGACTGTCCCACAGCAAACTCTTTGCTCTCACTCTTTGCTGGAAGCATGATAGACACTTGGAAGTGATGTAGGCAACAAGCCAAAGCTAAATAAATATCATTTATGCCTTCCTCTTCCATACCCACAAAGTAAACAAGAACCTTGTTTTTATTTGTGCTCACGCCCTAACACGGGGTTAGTAGGTCTGAATACGGGTCTTGTCTTGTACTCTTCACTTCTGCACCAAGGGATGTTGGTCATGCTGGCAACAACAGGGGGGAACCTAGGACTGCAAAGGCTTCAGATCTCTTCTTCCATCCCCCCCTGTCCGCCAGCAAGGTTCTCCTTTACATCTGGGAGCTGAGTTGGTACCTGCAAGGTGCACTACCATCTGAGGAGCCCCGGCTGAGGAGCATTTTCATTTTCCTCCATGGGGAGAAACCCAAGCGAGCTAGATACAGGTCGTGCAGGCAGAAGCTGAGCTGCCAGTGTTCTCCTTGCTGCCGTCCCCAAGGAAGAGCTCTGTCACCTTCCCAGCATAGGCACGGACCTAAACTCCACACCATTTAAGTCTCTACGTCTATCACTTGTAGCCCAAAAGTTGGAGGTAGTGAAAAAGAAAGTATAAACAAGTAAAAGGAAGGGAGAAATTCAAAGAGGCTATGACAAGATGAGAAAAAAAAATAAGCCATCAAACCTCATTTAGCAGACATGTTCCAAACAATTAAAGTTCAGCAGTAGGCATCTATCTCCTAATAGAATTATCTTTTTTTTCTAGGAAAGCATTCCTGATTCCTAGATTACTTTGCATAAGGACACCTTGTGATTTTACAGCCTTTCTTTACATATTACAATTGTAAAATGGATTGTTGTTTTAATTAATAATGATGCACTTTGCATTGAAATAATTTAAAAACTGTGTAAAAGGTAATCACATCTTTTTCTGCCACTTTCTGTAGCCTTAGAATTATTTCTTAGCTAAACAAAAAAAATAAACTGAGACAGTGACGGAAGGATTTTACGTGTACCTAGCATTTGGTCAGTTATTTTCTCTAGTGAAAATGATGATGTGCTTAGTCACATTAGTGATGACTGCTTTCTATGGGTGACTTCGTATCTAAACTGGAACCCGAGTTCTTTTAGGAGAGGAGGGCTGGGAGCGATCTGCTGCATTCATTTCCATGCTGCAGTAGGCAGCTGTGTCTCATAATCAGATGGATAAATTCGTCAAAGTCCATCTTGAACTTCTCCAACTTCTATGACCGCAGCCCTTCTATTGGGTATCTGTCCATACCTCTGCCCATTAGAAAGATTTTCCTGATTTCCACCAAATTTTACCCTTTGGCCTATGACAAAATGACTCTTCATAATATTTATGTATGTGATGTATTTATAGAGAGAAATCATATTCCTTCTCAGCCTTAATTTGCCTGGCTAAGTATAGTAAGCTATTTCAGCCTCCTCCCACAACTCCATTTTCTTGATTGTTTTTCTCTGATACTCTTCTACTTTTGTATTCAGCACTCTTCTAGAATTTATCTTTCTTTAAAGTAGGTGACCAGAATTGTTTATTGTCTGTTGCTGCTAAAAATGCTTTTCTTGATCCATCCTAAAACTATATTTCCTTTATTCTTGGCTTTACCTGAGTGAGAGCAACGGCATGTGAAGAAAATTCTTTTCAACAGTCTTGCATTCATTATATTCAATTTTATTTGATTTCTGTTACTCTGGTCCCCAGGATCATCTGCTTTCTTCTGAAAGATACTGCCATCATCAGTATTTGTAATGCATCAAATGTTGATGTTATTTCAGCCAGTTTCAGTAGCAGGCTTCTGCTTCTGGAAGCAAAGACCTGGAAATGAAAATTAAACCCTCCCAGGTGACCTTAGTGATAATAGTGGTCTTTACCACCCCACCCCTCCCCCCGAATATCAGTTCTTACTAGGTAGCCGTGATTTTGCCTTGGTTTTTTTTTCAAGCTGAAGCATTCGCATAGGTGGACATACCCCGAATTAATTGCCTTACCTGTACCCTACCGTTGCTAATGGGACAGGGGGTTCAGATACACGGTGTCTTGAGTTGTGCCGGGCTGTCTCGTCCTGAAAGGATGCCGTCCAAATAACTGATACAGATCAGACGTGTGTCCTTCATTCTATTCTCGCTTTCTGCACTGGGTGCGTACACAGTCAAAGGACTAACATTACTCCATGCTGACTGTAAATTTACTGAGAGAGACATTGGGAAGGAAGTGAGATGACATGTGGTTGGTTATGTTTTAAAATATTGCTGTTACACTATATATTTACTATGAAAAAAAATTCTTAGACTAACTTCAGCTCAAAACTAACTGAATAATTGTCTATTTTAATTTAAGGCTCAGGAGACATGGACAGTATTTCCAAAGTGAGTATTTAATCAAATATTTGGAATTTTTAGCATGTTTCGCTCTAAACATACTTTCTTTTTCTCTGTTGCAAAGCTTTGTATCTACATTTTCTGCTTGCCAACTCTTTGGAGGCTCTGCAGACAGAATTGGTACTAATTGAAAATTTTAAAACAAAATAAGCAATAGGGAGTATAAGTAGACTTATTCCCTACTGCATAATAATGTGTATTAATGAATGTGATTAATTATATCCGGTTCATAATCTGATTGATCATGTTATAATCTTCCATACTGTTAAGACAAATTAATCTAGTTCTAACCATCAATTCTAGTTAAATGTAAATTTGGGGAAATGTCACTAGGATGTTACTTTTATGCACTGCATGATTGCTTTTGTCACTTCTGTAAGGCAGTGTTAATATCTTAATCATTAATATAAGTTCCTAAAAGCTAGATTAAGAAGTAGTTTCAGAAGAAGCACTGTTTTGATATTACAACCAGTAAATAGTTGGAAATAAATGTGACTTTAACCTGCAGGAGTTTCACATGTGCGAAAATAATATTGTGCTTGAATGTGTCACTTCTCACATAAAAAAACATTACTACATATGTGATCGTCATTAATTTAGGAATTAATGAGCTTATTTGGTATTAAAAAAGTGGCATAAATCTCTCCCCTGCAAAACACTATGTTTTGTTCTCAGCATCATCAGATGACTGAAACTAATAAATATATCACTACAACAATCTCCCTGCACTTCCATGCTTTTGATCTATAAATGCAGAAACTGATGAAGAGATTGTTTCAGCTAAGATTTTATAACTCATTCGTTTGTAGCAAAATTCTTCACAATCTTCCAAGAGAGGAGTATGAGTTTGCTTTAAGCACGTCGGGTGCTGTTGTGCTTTGTTTGCCCCAGGACCAAGTACCGTGGTGCTGGTGGTAGATCTCTCCCATTGCAGACTTTGCCACTTCAGATCTGTCTAAGGCCGGTCTGTATGTGCTCCGGTCAGGCTGGGGACCTTGCTGTAGGTGCACTAGGGGAGCTATGATGAGATGCCAACACATAGTCCAAGAGGGAACAAAACGCTCACCTAAATTCCCATGGGTTAACACAGAAGCTTGTATGTGAATTTGTTGAGAACACACTTCCAGTTGGTCAAAATGCAGGAATCGTTCTTCAGTTACTGACACATATTTGTAAATCCAAACAGGAAGAGGAGGACCCTGTACAGTTCTCCAGTTCGGGGTCTTCTGGTGGTGTGCTATGGGAGAGAGGTAGCCTGTAAAGTGTGTTTGGCATATATCTTTCTGGAGAGAAGGACCTCAGCAATGTGTCTGAGGTCGAGCAGCATCTATAGCAATCCTATATTTATGTATATTTTTAAGATCTATAACATTTTCAGACTCTGCAGAGAGTAAAATGATGGATTGAAACGACCATGTTGCATTAGTTGTGCTATGCTTAGATGTGCAGTGATGGATTCAATAAAAGCCTCCAATGAGATAATAAGCATACAGCACTTTTTAAATCAATGTCGGTGTTTTTTCTTCAATAATTTTATTGCAAACTGCAGCATTTTTTAAGGAGAAAACCCAAAATGTTTACATTAGTTTGCCATAGGACTATTTTTAAAAGCCTGTATTCAACTCACTGGTATTAAGTATCAGTGTATGTGCTAATACAAGTATCAGGAGATCTGAAAACTTGGATACAAAAATTTACCTGGAAGTCTTGGAGTTTGTTAACCTTAATAAATAACTCATGGAAATCACATTTGATGCATGTCTCTTTCAAATAACTAAAAGAAAAATGCTTCTAACTTTGGAAGTAACAGAGTTGTCCTGTTAGACCATTTTTTGAGTAGCACTGCCCAATATGCAGCCTGCATTGACAGTAGTAAAAACACGTGGGTAGCATTGGTAATTTTGGATAGGTAGTAGTACATAATGCTTTTGAAACTTGAATGGAAAAGTTCTCCTTGGAAGGAATAGTAGATTTCTGGGGTTGATGCGCACAAAATTACTGTGTGGCTGCCTTCCAGTTTTGTACACGGTGACAAGGATTGTTCTTGCTGGGGTACCAGTCTCCCTGCACACACCACCAGCCAATCTTGGGGTAGGCTTTTGCACAAGTAGATTCTTCCACTGACGGAAATTTTCACTGAAATTAACACAGTTTTGGGTGTGTGATGCTCAAGCGCAGGCGTAGGACTTCGAGTAAAATACGTATGGGAGAAGCTGACTGTCAGTTCCCAGGAGAAGCAGAAAATTAATCCAGTCTTGGTAGAATCAGTACAGCTCACAGAATTCAGAGCTACATTTTCTAGAGAAGATTTTAATTTATGTGGACGAATGAGAAAACATGAAGTTTTTATGAAGTAGATTGAGATGGGGGAAGTAAATGAACTTAAATTATGCATATTAAATAAACATTAATAACCAGTGTTTCTCGCAGCGCCCATGGAATTTGTGCCGGCATCAAAGACATACTTGCTTTGGAAAAGCTCAGCTAGTGCTACAATGCCAGGCCCCGTACTGGCCATAAAAGCAGCCCAGGGGAGTTACTATAAAAGCGTTTATGTCAGGAATTTGAACCCTTGGGGCTGGTGTACTGTAGCAATTGCAGAATTTCAAAGCTTTGCACCACACAGGGCAAGATAAAATGGGGGTAAATCCCCCAGGAACGAACAAAAGTGCGGGAGCATCGTACAAAATAAATGTGACAAGGCCTTAGAGGATTTTAAATTTCGTATTCATAGATTTTAAGGCCAGAAGGGACTGATAGGATTGTGTAGTATGACCTTCTGCATAACACAGGCAACAGGACTTCCTGGAATTAATTCCTGCTTAAGGTACAGTAGCTGTGGTTGAACTACAGCAATAGTTTTCAACCTTTTTCAAGCTGTGGATGACTAAATATTTGCTATACTAACTTCAATGAGGAACAGATTTTCTTGTCAGATGTTAATGAACTGGTTAGGCTTTTAGTTGTCTTTGATGGACATGTTGTCCAGTGATTCCTGGAGATCTGGGGATCCCCGTTTCAAAGGCAGCGAACCGGACTGAAGAAGGCTAAAGGGCAAACGCAGGGGTCTTGACCCAACTCTGCAAGTTGGATTTCGGGTGCTAACAAAAACCAGTTACGCCTGCATGTCACTTATGTAATTAATTTTATATCTATGACTGAAAATAAATACACTGAGCTGAACCCGTAAACATACTTGGCCATTCAGACTCAAAATGGTGATCTTCCCTCAGGAGAATGTAGTGAAAACTTAACAGCAGCCTTTCATGAACCACACAAAGTACACTGCGAAGTGGACAGTATGTACAGCCATCAGGCGTACCACTCTGCTAATGTACTAGCAAAAAGTAGCTGATTTAAGTTTTGGTATTTGATGAACAACACTTTTTGTTGTCTTTGGAGGTGAAGTAAATCCTGTGGAACAGTGGAATATGTTGCAATATTTAAATTTATGGACAGTGGTCAACATGGGACTTCATGATTACCGAGGGGAGCATGTAGAAATATGGTATGAAGGGGAAATGGAGTCATAGCTGTCCCATCCCATTTTCTGTTCAGTGATTACTCCACTATACATCTTTAAAGTGCCAGGGTAGGTTAGATAGCCTTTGTAGCTGTGAGGAAGGTGCCAAGAAATTACGGGGACTTTCTCTTTTTTTAATGTTTTCATTCAAAGTTTGAATTCCTGCAGATTTAGTTACACTAAATGAAGACTGCATGCACGTATTTTCAAAGTGCTGAATACCTTGGCTTTTTTAAGAAAAAAATCTGTGTCAGGGTTGCAGTTGAGAAATAAGAAAAAGAGAACAAATTCACTTAAGATTCCTATAGCCATTGCGATTTGATCACTTTGATCAAGAGACAGTTGCCTGTTGTTAGCTTGCCCACTGACTGCACTAGGTTTGTGTTAAGTATATGGTGACATACCAGATTTGCATTTTTATAAGTAAACTCTCACCAGCAACATTGCATTCCATTTTTCTGGATTTAAAAAAAAATATATCAAAGAACTGTGATAGATGTAAACATTTCATAATGAAGTTCTTGACTTTGCTCCCTCCTTTCCCTGGCTGCTCCTTTAACATCACAAATCCTCTGTAAGTAGGAATCTGAACAGTGATTGAAAGAGAATTGCCCATGCTCCAGGCACGGCACTGTACCACAAATCAACTTTGTAAAAACACTTAACTAATCGTAGTGTCTGTCTACAATAACCATGTATTGGCTATTGACTTAGAATAATTTCTGTGGCAATTACCTTGTTTTCAGCCTTCCTTTAAGTAACTGAATCTTGAAAGCATTTTCTAAACATTGCAGAGGTGGTTGTGCAATTCTGTGAAAAAGAAGGAATTTATCTTCAGAAGCCTTTGTATTGTTATTATTTTTAGCATTTCAGTTAAACCTAGACAATGAAAAGCTAGATTAAAACGCTGTTGCATTGTGCTCTGTGCAAGCAAACAGCAACAGTACAGCTCCTGAAAGTGTTTGCAAGCCCAGTCCAGTGACCAGCTGTTATTCAGGAGTCTTTTATCCAAAACTGTTGTTAACTCCTTTACCTATAAATGCTGTGTATTAGCAGTGCTTGGTGAAGCAGTTCAGCAGGTGAACCACACTTGTGAACTACTTGGGAAACTGTATTTGAGTAAACTGAACGCTGTGAACAAAGACCCAGACACAGGCCTTTTTGAACGTCTGTGTAGACCATATCCATCCATATGTCTACCTTTAAGTACATATTCATAAGTCACAGGCACACCCTCATAGACTTTACTGAATTTGAGCACATGATTTAATGCAGTGACAGAGCTACCTCTCATACCTGCTGTAGCTGTTTACAGCTTTTCCTGACTTCAGTAGAAGATGCTGGCTATAACCTGAAAAGAAGAATTACAGATAAATAATTCTTGCTTCAGGAAAGGAAACATTACCTTACAGGCTAAAATTAGTGACTGAATCATGCAGAACCCTGCAGAGGCTTGTTTTTCGTCTTTGAAAATCCCAGTGCATTGCACAGTGCATCCGTGTGTACTACGGTATCGTGTAAAGCGTGCCTTTAGCACCCTTGGTGAAGCTGGGAAATGAACCGAAATCTACAACATTTAATCTGTGTTTTAAAATCTTATTCAACAGAACTCTCCCAGTAATATGAGCATGAGTAATCAGCCTGGCACTCCCAGGGATGACGGTGAGATGGGTGGAAACTTCCTAAACCCTTTTCAGAGTGAGAGCGTAAGTATTTTTTTACTTAGTTGTTCTTTTTACTTTGTGAACCTTTATCTCTGGCATTTTCTTTAGAAAAAGAAAATAACAGCGAGAACAAACAGCTTTGTAGTGTACTTGTAAGGCAGTACTGTGCCTTACGTGTTTTTTACTAGCTTCTAAAATTATAGTATTGATTCGACAAATAATTGTGCAAAATACTGCTAGAAGTTGAGCTGAAACTGGAAAATGTGGGAGATGTAGATTTACTGCAGAAACTCTTTTTCGAGATTAAGAGGTCAGTTGTCAATGAAAGTTAGATCTGTCAAGCAGTAATCATTACGCTGCATGCATTCAGTAATGCACAACAGGCATTTGTCAGGCAATATCCCAGCAGCCTAAATACGCAGAGCTGACACATCCTTCCATTTCAGTGTTTTCAATGTGTGGTTGCCCAACTTTTGACTCCTAAACAATGTGCCTTGCAGGGAATGCCTTTTAGAACAGGATTCACACTGAAGTGTATAATTAGAGCACCAGTAGATCTCACGTTGGAAAGATGCAGTGTCCTGTTAGAGCCAGAAAAAGCAAAGGTTCCCTCTAGTGTTCACTCTGGGAAAAATGATGCTTTTTAAAAATGGAGAATGCTTGAGGCAGCAAAATGTGGTGTAAAATACATTACAAAGCAAGACTACAGTATTTTCATACTCATGTGCCTGAAGCTGGGTTTCTAAATCCACATTTAGGTTCCTAAATAGGAGTGGCCTGATTTTTCAGAAGTGCTGAGTGACTTCAACACTTCTGTTCTTATTGGAAATCACTGCTGCCAGAAGTGAGTGCAACTTCATTAACTATGCCAGTGGTGAACTTCAGCTCAGAAATTATGACAAGTAAACAGTTTCTTTTAGATCACAAAACACTCAAATTGCGTAGGAAATTTCATGGGAATCAGATTTTGGGATTTTGTGGGTTTGCTTCCTTAACTAGTGAAAAGGAAGAGTTTCTGCATGTTAGCTGTTGGTGTCTTCATAAAGAGGGCACATGTTCAGATTGTGTGGAGTATTGGAGAAAATTGGTTTGTACAACCCCAAAAGACTGATGTTTTAATATCTGACAAAAAGCCCAGTAACCACAGAAGCTCCACATGATCCTTGGTCGTGGTAATCCTTGACTCTCGATTTGGTATGTGTTGCTTGTACTGAGGGCAGGCAGTCTGATCAGCAGGTGGGCCAGTTGACCAAACTGAAGTCATGGAAAGAAGGACATCAGCTGTACTCAAAATCAGTTTTCTCAGACACTTCCTGGATTCTAGGTGCTACTTGACGTTGTTTTCCTGCCTGGAAGAGCCTGGGACTCAGTTTTCTCAACGTGAGATGAGTTTTTCAAACACGTGAGATGAGTTTCTCAAACCCATGAGATAAATGCCTACAAGGCATGCATAATCTATGCCACAAGTCATAGTGTAGTCTGGGGAACTGTCTTGCTCTCTGCTGCATATTTCATTACCTGGCTAGAATAGGCATTATTGAGAAGTCCTTTCTCAGGCAAATTTGCTGTTCAGTTCACCAGGAGTTTTGGTTGGGCGTGGGGAATGGTGCTTGGCTAGTAATT
Source organism: Chroicocephalus ridibundus (assembly GCF_963924245.1). NCBI lineage: Eukaryota > Metazoa > Chordata > Aves > Charadriiformes > Laridae > Chroicocephalus > Chroicocephalus ridibundus. The sequence continues at coordinate 8,304,566 of NC_086316.1, forward strand.
TAAGTTAAAAATCACAAACACCTTCAGATCACCTGTAGATTCCTTGTCCAAAGTGATTACCCAGGTACTTCGGCTCAGATACAAGAAATCACTTGAGCAAATGGTTTGCTTTAAGCATTTGAGCTGATCTCTGACATCATTGGCTAATGATAAGCATGTTCTTACTAGCTTTGATGGCCCACTGTGGGCGTGCTCAGAGCATGATGGGACAGGCAAACCGTCGGAGACCTGACATGGGACAATTACATGACAGGGAAGACCCATCCAAAATACTTTTTTGAATATGCTTGGACAATTGGAAGTGGTCATCTTGAAACTCTAGCTTTGGCAGGTTTTTTATTCCATGTTTAGTTTTGCAAAGGCAAATGTCTCTTTCTAGTATTGGTTTTCATAATGCTAATACATCTTGCATTTGAACATTTTCCTCTACTTAGAAGATTTTAGGCCAAAGTAAGTGTTTCTGCAGTCCACAATTCTCAATTTAAAAACAAATTGGGCATATAGATGTGCACTACTTCTAGGCATTGTGGTGTCCCATTGATTATTGTAATGAAGTACTGCTAACTTGAGGGCAACTATAGCTTGTATAAGGGCTGCAGTTCAGTTTGTGTTACAATAATAATATAATGTGGTGACTGAATTTCTGGTTCACATAAAGGAGAATGACCACTGATCCTTGATTCAGCTTGCATCCTAAAATAGATAACTCAGAATAATTAAGACCAAGAGCCTAGTTTCATTCCAGTCAGACGTATCTTTACTTGTTTTCTTCCATAAAGTAATAAAAGGCTCTCAAAAACATTATGTGGTTCAGCTAACCATGAATGCAGCTGGTCTGCTTGAGCCTACCAATCTGCCTAGCTAAATCCCCCCAATAGCCAACATTGACCAGGAAAAAGTGTGAAAAGCATCAGTGAAGTTCATCACACCTCCCGGGAAAACACCAGAACAATCTTCAGGGGAGGTGGCTTTATCAGCAATAGCAGTATTTTTGCAAATAAGAGAAGCATAACAGAAGTTGTGATACCGCAAACTGAACTACAGCACAGGCAACCGTACAAATTTAGGAGGAAGCTCAAGGAGCGTGTGGACATTTGAACTCATTGTTGTGGTCCAGAAGTGGTTTTAGTTACCTGGGTGGGGGGGAAATGGTTGTTAAAATGTGGATTCCTCTTTTTTCAGTACTCCCCTAGCATGACAATGAGTGTGTGATCGTTAACAAGTCTCGCCATGAAGACCACAGTGAGTTGGCCCTCTTCAGAGAGCTACTGCAGAAGAAAATTATTCATCCCAGTGTACAGTTTAACAAAAGGATCTCAGACACAATCAGACCCACCTTTTTTTTTCTACCATCTCCCCCGTTTTGTCAAGACAGTGGGTCCCAAACATGATTGAGGCAACTGAAAAAAGTGGCGTAACAGAACTGCCCAAGATGGAACTGCAAATAATTATCTGTGTATGTACTTGTGTGGGTTAATGTATATGTATGTGTGTGTGATATAGAAATACACACATACATATATAGACCCACAGGACATTGTAAAATATTATCACATGACATATTAAGTAGAAATGAGAAGTAGGGGCTTTTATTCCATCTTTTTTTTTTTTCACGTTTACATTTTAATTATTAAGATTTACTTTCCCTCTCCCCTCCTGAACTGTTTTATGTTGCATATATCACTGCTTTATAAGTTATTTTTTAAGGTGAACTCAAATGATAAATTCTTCTGATTTTGTAAATGTCTGCCATTATGGTTAGGAATAAAATTGCTTATAAGAGCTTTCATTAACTTGTGTTTGATACCAGTCACCCTGTGAATCACAAACTGTACTGTCTCAAGAAATAGAAGAAAGCTCATCTTAATTTTTTGGAGAAATTTAATAATTTTCACCTAGTTTGGTGATTTTTTTTTTTTATACTTTGCCTTTAAAAAAAGAAGCACTGAAGGTTATTTTTCTTCTTTAATTGAAGCCTAATATCTGCAATATCTATTTTAAATGGAAGCCTGAATTTGATACAAGCTTCTCAGTTTATATAGAGGACTATAAGGTTACTGTAAGTGAGCTCCAATTGGTATAGAGTCTAGCAATAAAGTGTCAGGGCTTCTTCTGCCCTTGGAAATGAGTTTCCTATTTAGCATGATCTTCTGTAGGTGAGGTAGTTAGTGGAAATGCAGTAGAGTTCCTATCACTGAAACCTTTTCTAAAAATTTACTATTACGTTTCCCATTTTCAGTGATTCTCAACCGAATTGTAACAATCCATGGTCCTAATTACAAACAGTATTTCTCAAGCCTGTTCAGAAAATCAGGTCACCCTGCTACCCTGCGTGTATTTTTCACCACATCAACCAGAATGAATTCCCCCAAAACTTCCCAGTGAGCAGTCTCTCTTTTTTTGTGAGCCAAAATGATGGAGTAAACTTTTTATGACTACTAGCCTTGTAAGGGTCTTACCTTTTGCCATGAACAGAAGAGGAACAAAGGTCTGGGCCATTTTATAAGGAGGTCAGCCTATCAGAAATGAAAGCTGGGGACAGAATGGAGAAAAGGCATATGGTCTTAAAAGAAATGCTTCTGGAAGCTCTAAAACCAAGATTATGGTACATTTAGTTCCTGATGACTTCCAGCTCCTCCAAGAAAACATAAGTTTTCAGTTGTGTAGTGGTCAAAAGGTTGATGATCAGCAATGCAGGCACAAAGTGGCTGAGCAAAAATTCATGCCACTGACAGAAAGGAAAGCCCCCTCCTTGGACTTTGCATATACACTTACATAGGAGCAGTTCTGAGATGCAGTATGTCCATGAAGTCTTGCAAGGAGACTTTTTTCATGAACTTGTGATAAAGAAGCTTATGTAGTGGGCTCTTTGTGATGATAGCTGCACAGAACAGGATGCGTAAGGAATACTACAATCTCTTAACTCATTTTTATTTACATATGTTATATATATAATATATGAAAATAAAAAGATGTAACACTTTTTACTCTTCTGTTAGGGCTGTTCAAAGATTTAACTCTTGGAGGCATAAAATTATATTAAAATATTAAAGATTTTGGCAGCATTACTTTCGCGTAATAGTAACAACTTTGATTAGTTGTAAACATAAATTAGATAGTCATGATATGGTTTTGTGGACTTCATTCCCAGTGATGATGGAAGTTTCATTCAGTTGCTTATCTTTGGAAAACACTTTCTTGTTATCTCAAAAGACGATAGAAGGCCCTACTATTGATTTGAGTTATGAGAGCGCAAAATCAGATGTAATTTCCTAAGACCCTTTGCTGTTGTCACTAATACCACTGTTAGTAGTGGCTGCGTCCCCAGTGGGCCCCAGCTTCTGCCATAAGCACTGCAGAGTCCAGACGTCCTTGCAGCCTGCACCTGACATCTCTATTACCCTCAGTAGCCTTCTAAGGACTTTAGGACTCTTTTCTGCCCAGTTGCAGTCAGATACGTCACTGCTGCCGACTAACGTAGATGGGTATGGCTGGACTACGCATGAAGTGCCACAGCCCATTCACGCAGCAGGTAAGTGCGCCCTCGAGTGAGCTCTTCAACGATAGAGAGCCTCTGGGGATGCTGCAGGGGGAACCGCTGTGTCTCCAGGGGAACCCCTGTGCTGTCCCAGGCCAAGCTGGGGCTCCTCCAGGAGAGCAGTGTGTCCACTGAGCACACGACAGCCGGTCGTGGTGGCATCACTGAGGGCTGTCTTACAAGACAGAGTACGTGCCACTGCTGAAGCTTCATTCTGTGGCAAAATTAAGCAGAATCAGGGCTTAGTGTTAATCAGAGAGTTCTGGTTTTTTTTTCCTTTCTGAATTTGGCATTATCTGCAATATTTTAGCTTATAGGCACCTGTTAAGGATGAAAGTCTGACCATTAAATTAAACCTGCATAAAGAAACCCCTTAAATGGAACTGCCAACACATATTGAATATCATTATCAAAATACGTTATCCTACTTTATATACAAGAGCATAACATCCTTTCAGGCACATAATTTTTCTTCTGTAGTTCTTTTAAACTTGCTTCTATACAGTTTTCCTCACTGCCAGTATATCTTTGTCTCCCCCTTTCAACTTCTTTTCCAAAACATTTATATCAAGTTAAACATGGTCGCCTTGATCCTACAGCATTAATCTCAGTAAATACATTCCTGGCTTCAAAAGGAGCAGGATCAGGCCCAGCTTCTCGCAGCTTGTCACGCTGTGCCCTGACACGGCAAGTTAGTGTGTACGGCCAGCACTTCTCATACCTGCGTCGCCCTGCAGGCTGGTGGAATAAGATGTGCAAGCTTGCAAAATTTTAGATTTGGGAGATCTACGTGAATACTCAGTGCATATCTTATTGTTAGAATTTTAATCAGATATAAAGAAGCCTAATCATCTTGCGTTCTGTAGGGAAGGCTTACGTCCCTGTGTTTACACGCATGAGTAAAGTTACTTACACATGCATTGGTAAGATCAGGTGATAACCGTAAGTAGGTTCTGCAGCTGAACCATTAGAAAACAACTAAATTAGAAAACAACCTTATGTGCTGAATACTCAACTTCCGAATTATAACTATCCCTTTGGGTTTTTTTTTTTTAATATACATAGAGCCTTTTGCTTATTTTCTTTCTTTTGCTTATAAATCATTGTAGGATTTTCATCATATCTAGAGTATTAATGTGGAAAGAAAGACTATTTCCAAGCACTGACTTTTTACTCCTGCTTATGTTTCTAATGCACTAGATATCAATGTGTAATGTAACTGCTGTTTATATGTGTCCTTATGCAACAGCATTATTGATAATGTCAGAACTTGTCCAGCTCTGGGAGTAATTTTATTTTAAGTGGTGCAGGATAGTTTTTCCACACTGGGTTGTTAGGTAGATTTCTCTCTTTCTCTCTAAAAATAAATAGATCATGATTCTGTAAAAGGGTCTTTCGGGCAAGGTTAAAGCAAGGCTTTTTAAAAACAGAAGTGATGAAATCTTAAGAGTAGCAGAAACAGGGAGTGATTGATCTCTCATACTGTGAGAACTCCGGCAAATATTCTGGCCTTGTAGAAATTGGGATTCACTTGTAAATTTCACAGTGAAACCAGTATTTTACCTGCTGCCTAAACCTATGAAAAGGAGTATTCTTACCCAGATTTTATCTCCATGTCTAAATCTTGTATAGGCAAGAACAGGCTTTAGGGCAAGAAAGAAGCTGTATGAATCACAAGTAAAGCACGTGGCCTGACGTGTGCATTAAAAAAAAACCCAATGGGATATTTGCATGTATGGGTTGCATTATTTTCTTAATTGCCTGAGTGTGAGGAAGAACTGCGGTTGCACTCCGCGTTTCCCCCCCTCCGCTGTGGAGTGAGTTTGGTGTTATGTAAAAAGTGTGGCAAGAGCCCTGAGTCTCGGGGGAATAAATGTGGTGCCACTTGACTCGGAGGCATCTCAGAGTGACAGTCCCAGATCAGAGGGTCACCTACCAGCCTGTGGCTGAGACCACATTTGCCATTTTTGATTTGGAAGCTTTCTGGTTGCAGAGTCCAGACCACCAGTGGGTCACATGTTCAGAGACAGTAACAACTTTCAGACTTAGCAGCCTGCTCCCCTTTTGAATTCACAAAATATAATAATAGAAGTCCCCATGTCCCAAGATATCCAGCTGTTGCTTTCCCCTGCAATGGGAAAACGCAATAAGAAATATGTAGGCTAATTATTTATTTTAAATAATTCAAATTAGGAAGAATTTAATAGAATCTTTCCTCTTTATGGATAGCAATTCATGCAGCAGAAGGACACCTTCTTGAACTGGCTAAAAATCATTTACATTTTCCCCTGTCCTGTGGCTAGCAAATGAAATACTGCATGTAAAGATGATTTGGAATTAGATGAGTAATTTAATGAGGGACCAGCTGTTACAATATTGAGTGTTGAACATTTTACTGTTTTTTTTCTCTTTACCAGTCAAAATGGATTTTCAGCTGATACATGTAGCACCGATTTCTATTCCTCAGATCAGTTAATTATTTTTAAGTGTTATCTCCTATTCCTAGTCAGCTCAGATTCTTTGTTCTTGTTGTGTTTTCTAAAGATGGACTGGATTCTTCAATATTTGACCCTACGCATTTGCATTTGGAGAATGTAAAATAGAGCTTAACAACGTAAAAAGAAAAGAAGATCAGTGCAGGAAAATTTATCTTTTTTTAATTGACTGTAAGTGATGATAAAACCATGGCTCCTGCCCCAAACACGCTTGGGTTTGGTTGGGCCCTAGGGATGAGAATCCTGACACAGCACATCTTTCAAATAAAACCCAAAAAACTCCTTCAACAGTGACGGCTCATTTCTCTTTGAACTGATCACACTAAGGATCTAATTCAGGATTTAATGATACGAAACAACTATAAAAATTCAGTACACTCAGAGATAAATGAGTTAGATTTAAATTTTAGTGTGTGCAGCTTCCTCTGCTTTCCAGACATTATTGGCTCAGTCCTTTAAGCTGCTGTTCATGCCAGTTGTCCAGCTTAAACTTTGATGAAACCACTCACATCATTAAGCCATTTTTTGGTAGGATTTCACCCTGGTCTGGGTGAAATACATAATCTGTCTATCTATCTGAAGTGTGACATTATTTGGCAGATGTATAAACTGAGTAAAGAGAGCAAAATACAGAGGCTCTGTTGAAATTAACAAATTGATGATTCAATCTGAAAAACAAGAAAAAAGGCCTTATCTAAAATACTCTGTTGAGTGCATGCGTGCAGATTGTCTGCCAGTGCTGTTTTCTTGGAAACAAATTACAGTAACAAATTTAGAGAAAATAAATGGATCATATACTCGCCATACTAAAATTCTGATCCTCCAGACACATTTGTATTTGTTTGAGATAAAGCCTGCACATAGTAAATTTTAAACAGATTTAAGAATACACGTAGTATCCTTCAAGAAAGTGGGACTGCTAATACGCTAAAACCATGCTTGAGCACGGACAGTCTAGAAGCTCAAATTTAGTCTTCCCTAAACAGATATTATTTTAAAGATTTTACCAATGCAGGAGCATATTTATATATCAATAGTACTGATATGCGGAACAGATTTAGCTTTCTTCTGTTTCTTATTTTATTAGAGCATTGTTCACTACTACATGAGCTATTTTTGTGAACTTGTCCTTCCATTTTCTTTTCAATTCTGCAGCCATAGTTTCCCTCAACATAGCTAACAGCTTTGCAATTTTAGTCCAAATTTCTGTTTGGTCACTATTCGTCATTTAAACTTAAAATGTGTAAGAAAGCCTCTCATGTAATGGGAAAACTTGCCATAAAAATGTATAAAGGTTTTCTTGGGTACCTGTTATCACATTTAATAAAAATGCAATTTTCAATTATAATTTGAAATGGTCACTTACTAGCCACTATTTAATTTCAATGTGCAAAAGAAATTGAGAAAACAAATTACCTTTTTTTTTTATTTATGTGAATTCAGCATCATAAATATTTGCTGAAATACATGGTTTTGGAGAAATTGGATCAAAACAAGATTTACTACCTAGTTGCTCTGAATAACACACCTGGACTTTATGTTCAAAGCTCCTTCCACATCCCCAAAAGTGGATTGCCTAACACCTGATATGTATGACTTTGTAAGAGCCTAATTCACAAATAGTTGTTTCATTTGTCTATTCCGTGTTTTCACTGTATCTCATGGATGATTCAGGGTGCCCCTTAGCTGTGCAGGCTTCTGTGGTTGTATCTCTCAGAAGAGTAACCGAGTGGTCAAACAGGCTTGTTCGCAGGGTCTGGTAATTAAGGACTGGATAATTATCCACCAGGAGCGCGCAGCGGTGCGCTCAGAAACAAGGTATTCGTACGCTACCTCGCTGTTCTCTTGAGAACTTGTACAGTTCTTCTTGCAGTTACATCTGGGGCTCCCTTAAGATTTTACGATGCCCAGACAAGAAGCTTAATTTAGCTAAGAGAAAATTCTGGCAGTTGAGCACCAGTTCTCATAGAGAATCAGCACAAAACATGGGGATTTTGAAAGGTGATGCATTTTCTCTGTACCCTGGGTATACTAGGTGTACCATACAATTTATAAGTTTGGTCTGTTACAGAGATATATACAGTTCCTCAGATTAGGAGGGAATTGTAACAATAACCATGACCAAACCTATATTTGTTCCTATAGAGTAAAATCATCACTAATCACTTTTGATATGAAGATTTATTGCCATGGAACAACTGCTCCTATCCTTGAGGAGCCAAATTATCAACTGGATGAACTGGATATTTGTAGTCTTTATTTCTGTTGTTTAATCTTCCATGTTTTCTTCTCTCTCATTTGGATTTTCCCATTAAATGTACCATGCCAGATCTTTGCACAAAAATAAGAACAACTTGCCCAGTAAAGATACAGAAAGTTGTTCACATCTGTAACTAGAGCCCTACAGAGGCTACTATAGAGAGTTTATTTCATTGGAGACATTGAGCGTAACAACAAGTAAGGAGTGGCAGTGCAATACCCTGAGAGCTCTTACTGTTCAAGATTAGGAAAGTTAGCATCTCACAGACTCTGGCATTAGACAAGAAGATTTCTACCAGTGACGTAAAATGGCTTGAAACAAAAGCTAATACTTGCCATGCAGATTGGAGGAAAATTAAATCCAAATAGAGCATGTTTAACTGAAGTAGAAATTTACTAAAGCTATAATTTCCAAGGAGAGTTTGGAACGTACGTCACTGATAACAAGCTGGTTATCAGCAAAACTGGTAGCTAGGATTCGGTAGCTGCTCTCTTTTCTAATGCAGAGGCAGGTCCTGCAGAGCCTGTGGTCCCCAGCAGAGAGGTTGGGTTTCTTGGTCGAGGCAGGTTGTGGGCCAGGGACTGTGATATCCACAGGCCACACCTTTTGTTACCGATGAGCAAAGTGCAGGTGCCCTTCCAGCGGATGTCAAAGTCCTTCTCCAAGGGGAGCACAGAGCATGTCCAGCAGTTTAGCGGAAAAGAAAAGCAGTGTTTGCTAAATTGTCATCTATAAACATGACATTCAAAAGCAAGTATAAGCTGTTCCCCAGTCTGTTTTCATTTTTCTGATTAACTCCTAGTTTTTATTTGATTATTACATTTACATTAATGGTTAAGGAAGAGAAAACGAGTTCCTAAACTAGGGCTGAAATGCAGACATGGAAGAGTAGCGCAAGTAAAGTGGAAGCTGGAGCTTTCTGTTACTTGAGAATCAAGTACTTTTTTTTTAAGACAAAAAGCATCCATACGATAAACTTTTTTAGCCTTGTAGTGGCTATTTGAGAAGTGTGACTCAAAATGCTTAGATGCCAATTTTGAGGGCTTTTTTTTTTTTTTGTGGCAAGTATCCCCTTGTAAAAATGTTGCAGTGCATCTATTTTGTGCATGTTTGCCTAAAACCACAAAAACAAATCAATTGCTTTATGGATTGCTGTACATGCATCTGGCAAACACTTGTTTCTGGTGGGGAGAGGAGGAATATTTGATAGCTGGTGGGTTAGCATATTTATGTGAATTACTTCAAGCATTGGTAAACTATTGTCAACTTTGTTCACATTGCACAAAATACTCTGTGTAGTCTACTGCTGGCATTATAACCTCGGTGATCCATGCATATTCTGTAAATTCCTGTAGGTTTTGTGACAAGAAACCTTGTCACCATTGCTTACTACTGTAAATTATTGTTTCGAAGCAAGAGGTGGCTTTTGATTGTACAGCCATGTGTATTATATACTACAACAGTACTTGTTCTGTCATCAAAACTTGCTGTTCACATGTAGTTAAAGCTTTGTTAAGCACGCTTAGTGGTTTCAGAATGTATTTCAAACAGCAGATATATAAGCCATTTACAGGAATATTAAATGTAACGTAAGATAATTCAACCTAGTTCATACTGGTTTTGAGAGCTTGGGGTTGGATTTTAGCAGACAACAGACAGCTGCAGGTCAGCCCATTCTGTGACTCCGTGCCTGGTTATGCAGCGTGTGCTTTCCGACCGCAGGCACCTTCGAGCTTGAGAAATCACACCCTGCGCAGGAAACAGGAGGGAAAGCCTAAATCTCTCCTCTTTTTGCTGTCTGCCAGCCAAGGCACCTATGGGACCTCAGCAGACTGTCACAGAGAGACCTGCCAGCCTGCAGGCTTCCCTGCTCTAAGTGAGCAAGGACATAACTAGCTTCTCCTCTGGTGTCTCTTTTTTTTCCCCAAAAAGTTCTGCATCGGTGCCAGGACACAAACCCACCACTAAGGGTATGCAGGGGGTCAGGAAGCACTGCCTCCTTATTGTGTCCTCATTCCCAGCTACCACAGGCTTTATGCGAGGCAGTGCTTGAAGGAGAATTTAATGATTTGTCTGTTATCAAGATAGAAAAATAATATGAATTCTTGAACTCTGGATTCTTTTTTATTAGTATTTTATGATATACAACAAAGACCTGAAAATGTATATGTATTCTTTGCTGGTTTCTGACATCAGAAATTCAAATCCTGTCTAGACTGAAAGACAATGATGGGAAAAGTGAAAAAGCTGCTAAAATTGAAGGGGATTCTTACTTGTATTATTTTAAATTCTGTGTTTTATTTGTTTTTATTGCTAGTTCAAATGATGAGGTTAACCTTTTGAATAAAGGCAGTCTTTCTTAATGACTTTGCACCTTCACCCTTTCATGTAAGACTTTGAGTACTTGCAATAAATGTTTCTCACACTTTCAAGCCGATCTGTAGATAAATTCTCTATATTTCTAAGGTAAAAAAAAAAAAGTTTCTACAGCCCTTTACAGAGAAAAACAGGGCAATCCCAATCCCATAATCCCAAGTATTTAAACAACTAGGCAGGTGTATTTTAGACACAGAATTACTTTCAATGTCATAAATGAAACTAATATTCAAACTCCAGTCTCTGGAAGTAAAGAAAACTTCAGTAATTCTCCAAACCAGCAAGAAATTAAAGTTGTCAATATAAATATTAATGTAGAAAATACATGCAAAACTTGATACTGCTTGTGACCTTAAGCATTAATATTGATAATATTGGGGATCTTACATATTTCATGTATTTCAGAATAGCTGTATTTCTTCTCAGCATGTGCTTCATCTTCATTATCAACAGCTGCCGCAAAGAGCCAATCCATGCCATACTGAAAGAGTTTGAAAGCATGACGATACAAAATTCCCACATCATCATAAATATGTGGAATTGTGTGCATGTTGTGTTAGGATGAGTAATCACTCTACTGCAAAGTTCCCCGGACCTTGTGTGCAATTTTTAAAAGCAGCCCCTGGGATGGTATCAGAAGGGCAGTAGTCTGTGTTGATGAACAGTCCAACACGCTGCCTGACAGTGATCCCTTTCCAAATGGTTCAGGGTCTTGCTTTGGGGGATTGTAACTGCAGCGTCCCAGCTGCAGCCCTTCGAAGAGCTGTACCACGGATGTATCTTTATTTGAAGCCCTTAGTCTGTGTCAGAAAACAGACCTCCCCCTGAAGGCTTCCCTTCTCTCAAAATCCTTTTTTGAAATACACAGCTGTTTTCCACAGCTTTCAAAGAGGTTCTGTGGTGCTGGTTCTGTTGTACCAAAACACAGTCCTGTGTGCGTTTGTATATTGAGAGAGCCTCCCCTCAGAGAGTGCCTCTGACAGCCAGTGCAGCACAGCTCCAGGAATCCCGTGTTCAGAGAAGCCACCTTGTCTAAGGAACAAACAAGGCCATAAAATCAAGCCTCACCGTTTTATCTTTAAAAAATTCCTTGCAAGATTGGGAAGCTGCAAAGACATGGATTGTGTGTGTCACAAACCACAAAGCATATCTGGGTTGGAGCCTCGGACAAGACTATTACAGGCTGTGTTTTGTAGTGGCAATACTGTACCACCACATCAGACTTGTTTCTGCTCCACACTGTGGCCTGATTCATCCTAACCTTGTTTTAGCTGCCTAAAAATACCAGCCTAGATCTCTTCTGTAAGTCAGAGGAGGGAGAGAAGAGGAGCTGCCCCTGGAAGACTCTATTATGGCATCACTTGCCTTCTCCACTGATGAATCCTGCATGCTCTTAAGGGCCTACAGTTAGGTGGAACGAATGGAAGGGTTTGTATTTAGCTTCACACCCCTGTACACAAAAGTATTAATTTGAGCCTGGTATGGCCAAGAATAATGCAGCTCTTAACAAGCTGCATCTGTGTAGCTTCCAGATGAGTTTCTGATTCCTTCAATCTCAAACATGAAGTTTCTGCCCCAGTTTGCCATTTTCTCTATCTTTAATTCCTCTTTTATAAGCAGATGTAACTTGAATTAACTTGTTTGAACAATTCTGGAAGGTTCACACCTGCCTAGAAATCCTCACCTTTATTTGTTAGGTGGACTCTCTCACTCTTTGCCTGCACCGATTCATTCACTGAAAGCAACACATGAAGAAACCATTGCCTAGATGAATCAACACCAGCAATAGCCTATGCTGCTTTTAATATCAGCTGTGAGGTTGTAACTAAGATGTTAATGTTCATACTTTCTGGGGATAGCTAAAGATTCCTTTCCTGAGAGCTTTAAAGAATGAATCTAGAAGCTCCTAATTTAGGATTGTGAGAATACAAGTAGTAATGGCAGTTTATGGGGTGGGATTTTTTGTAAACTTCTGGTAAATGGGTGTTAATGGCATTACTGCGGATTAGCGAAGCCCATTTGTAGCAGGTTCCACCTCAGACTTGCACCATACAGCTACTTTATTATAGTTCAGCTTGATACCTTTCTTCATTAACTGCCAGTACAAAATCATAACAGCAGTTTTACCAATTCAATGTTGTGAGCCAAGGAACAGCTGAAGTTTAAAAATGCGAATGTTGTAACTTGCACCTGTTCACCTTCATGAAGTGTCCACATTCTCACAGCTGGGCCTGAGACGGCAGCTGCCTCCCAAGTTGCCATATAACTTCATCACACAAAAGTAGGTGTAATTTTTTGGTGAGCTCAATAGGAGCAGTATTGATGCATTTGCTTTATTTTCTGAGTTGTGAGTCATTCAGCGTTGAAAATTATATGCATCTTGTGTAGCTATGAATAGAATAATTGAGAATTGTTTTTTATTATATGCTAGTACAATCCCTGCTCTGCTGTTCAATATTTTGAGTGCCGAACTTAACTAAAATGTTACCTTCACGAATTGTCCTAGTCTCATCTCTGCATGAAAATGGGTATGAATTTCCAGTTAGTGTTTCTGGGTTCTCAGTGAATTCTGGGCCAAAGGGAAAACAGTTGCAGTGGGAAAGATTGCTGTGGCAGCCATTTACTGACAACTTCTCAGATGCATAAAGCCATTCTGTCTGTCGTCTGACACTCTTGGTGGATCACCACGTTCTCAAATTTCTTGACGGCTTTTGTCAGCCAGTGGAGGAAAGGTGGACAAGCTCACCACCCAGGAAGGGTAGAAACGTAGCAAGTAATGAGCTATCTTCTCCAGCAATCACTTATTTTTAATGCTTAACTTTCAATTAACATTTGTATCTTCAATTATTATTTTACCATTCAGTATCTTGAGGTGGTTTGAGCAAAAATATATGAATAGATGTAATTTACAAGAAATATAGGCTTGTATTGTGCCTTTGTAATTCTCTTCAGCTTCAGTATCTATAAGCTATGAGCAGACAAACTTCTTCCCTCTTTTGGGGTGTTCTTTACTACATAGTAGCTGATGGCTTTGTTAATACTGGTTATTTGAGTCTTCTGGGGCTAACATTTATGTTTTCCTGGGTGAAAATGCCATAGTATTCTCATCAGACATAAGCACAATGACATATCACTGCAGTGCATGCTGTCTCTCAGCTTCTCTCTACACGTGCTTGCATGTTGGAAATTAAGAAATGATGCTGTATAAATTGCTACATTATTTACCCAATACAGCTGGTTTTCTGCGTCCCTTTTTTGCTCAAAACTCCCATTAACTTGAAAGTTCGTGATGGCTTGAAAGGGGGTTTTGGAAGCACAAAGGATGCAGGGAGCAACTCTTCAGTAGTTTACAGGCTGCTGTAAATTAATGTCTTCTCAGCAAAGAAATGTAGCATTTTAGCAGTAACTTCTAGTGAAAACACTGAGCGTGCTTATCACTTAAGATTTTAAGAAAAAAAGTGTCAGACCATGTAATTGTATCTCATTTAATTTTGACACTTAACCAGTAATATTCAGTGAGGTATGAACCTCACTTTTATCTACATGTTCATGATACACCAACCAACGCAGAACGGAAAGGTGAACAGCCATGTTTTAGTATCGCAGCTACACAAGAAATCACAGTTTTCAAGGGTTTGATTTCGTTTCTTTATCGCTAAGACATTTTCACCGCGAAGTATTTTTCTATATAGTTACCTGAGGCTTCCTTTCACCAACCAAAATAGTCTGTAGCCTTCTGCACTGTGAAAGGCAAGCCCTGTGGAAAAACACGGGCTTTGCACTTGCCCAGCAAATCAGCAGAAATTTCATCCAAGCCATAAAAGCCTCTTATGTTATTCTGTGTTTATGTAATTAAAGCAATTAGGGATGGGAGCTTCAGGAATAACGAGGTCTCTCTATCCTCCGTTTTACTCTCTGTATTTCATAGGGATTTAAGAGTTCTTTTTTCAAGGCTCAGCTGTGTCTCTTTAAACCAGTGCAGTCTAAGCATCGTGTGAGATTCAGTTTATGAAGATAGCATTGAAGCGTGAAAGATTTACTTTTGGTAGCAAGGAGAAACGCATGTCCCTGTGGACATGGACACTTGCAAACAAGTCTGATACCAAGAATAAAAAAAAATCAAGATGGTACCAGTACATCAGACTCTGTACTGCAGTGGGTTTTTTAGCTTTTGTCATTTGTATTTTATTTTACTTTGCAGGAGAGGAGTTGGGGGATCGCAAACACATGGGGAATTTTAGAAGTATATCACTCAACAATCATTTTATAAAGTCTAACTTCAAATGCACTATGATTTATTACAAAAATATATTTTCTTCTGTTTGCCGACATGGTTGTTCCATTTTGTGATAAGTTAAACTCAGCAGTTAATTTGTTGCACTGCCTAGCTGCATGAATTCATCCAGTGTACGTATGTACCTGTGCAGCATTACTTTGGGTTTTGTATTTGAATTTGCAGTATTGATTATTATTTTTGTATTTTACTTTGCCTCTGTTATTGGAATTGTAGTAAACATAATTTATACATATGATTTTACAACTGTTTTGCAACTGAAAAGTCTTCTTTAAATTGTAAAGTTTTATTGATGGATACTCATTAAAATGGTATAAGAATTATATTAACAATTGTTTTGTGTTTTGATGCTCTGTGTACATAAATATATGTCTATTTATCTGTTTAATGGTGCTTGTGTCTTGCAATTTTGGATACATTTTAGAATAAAGTTTCATTTTACAAGAAGTAATTGTATTTTCAAAAGCTGTGTCAAAAAACCCACCCTTTTTCCCACTACTAACTAGGGTTATGCAAGAAACGTAGGAATCTCTAAAACATGTATGACTTCAGGCGGTAATACATTTATTTCAAGAATATAGAAATATACAGTGTACAAAGATGCACAGCTATATATTGTATTTCATTTACTGCAGTAACTGACATCTGTATTTAAAACATTACCAAAAAGATCCATTTTGGAGGCATGTCCTGCAGCTGCTGACTCCATTTGTAAGAAAAGGTTTGTGAAGGTGTTAACAATGTCACAATTATCACATTAGTCTGTTATTTTCCAAGGAACCGTAAAGCTCTCCAGTCGCATGTATGTTTAATTCTAAATTACAGGCTTCTGTGGAATTTTAGTTCTTAATCGGACCTCTTTTGCCTTCACATTGTTCTATACCATTTCTCAGAGTAAATTCTAACTTGGATGAAATGCAGGTCTGGAGCAGTTACATTAGTTGAGTGGGCAGCTAGCTGTCTATGTGCTGTATGATTGAATAGTACTTCTTGCTTGCTCTAATGGCTTTACTTTACAGAAGATTTATTCACATCTAATACTGAGCTCATCTTTTATTAATGAAATGCCTTACCTCTTCTGGCACAATTCCTCTACAGGATTGCGCTGTCTTGATGTTCACAGCGCTCATGAGATACACTGTTGTGCTGCACAAAGCTTTTTAAGTTACGTTGCTTCAATTACAAATGCATGTTATTGAGAAATTATAACCTAATATCCATTCTGGTTTTTCTTTGTAAATGTATTTAAAACTGTATTGTGCCTGTTGTTTGTTGTCATTTTTACTATTTCAGTTCAGCAGGGGAAGCCTCAAGCCATTAAGAGCAAATCATATATTGACAAGAACTTTTTAAAAGTACATTAGCAAGCAACAATTCTGAAGGGAAGTAAATTTCTTAGTCAGTTAACCAAACTTTTAAAGTTGGGCTCACTCTAATTCACCACCAGTTCTCATTTCAAAACAACAATTTCACCGAAGTCGGTGACTGAGTGATGTACGTGTTTGGATGAAAGGCATTCTCCATCTGCCTTTGACCATGGTGTTCTCTCACCACAGTGGGCATCAATAAAGACAAATGTGACGGTCCACAAAGATGCTTCCCAGACACTGCCTTAGCCACCCAGTGCTGGTCCAGCTACCTTCATCTGGTGGTATAGGCTACTGTGCCAGAAAAGGTACTTTTCAACTGGGAAACAATTGAAAAGCATAGATCTCTCTGAACTTGGGCCAGTAACTTAATTTCTCTAACTTTTCAGCTGTGAAAGGAGAACAATACTGACCTTGCAGGTATTTTCTGAGGAAAAATACACTAAAGGCTGTTAAATACTCAGCTGCTCCAGTGGAGACTGTCTAAGAAGCCAAAGGAGTATAAGGGACTGTGGAGAAAGTTGTCACTGAAGCCAGCTGGAGGACGGGCATTAGTCTGTTATCACAGCAGAAAGGGTACAAGAAGAGGAGCTGGAGGGCAGGAGAAATGTAGCTTACGAAAGCAGAGGCTTGTTTGGGAAAAGTGCATTTTAGACTGCGAGTTCCCTCACTTCACTCTTCAGGTGTGTCTGCCAAGTGTTCACAGCAGTGGAAGCCACATGTGTTGCTCATGTGTATCCTGGGTGGCCATTCCTGTTTTGGAAGGGCAGCTCCTACTTCCAATGGACATATTTTGAATTACATTCTTCCCTCAGAAATCAAACGGTATGTACAGCTCTGAGGTGTGTTTTTCAAATACCAGCCTTCCCTTACCCAATGGAAACAAGGGAAGTTACATCTTCTGTTTCTCAGTAACTCCTCCATACAGCCTGAGGGGTCTGCTGACCACTATTCCCACCATGTATTCCTCCACATACTTCAGAAAGTTTTAGATGTGAGCAGATTTAGATTTTACTTTTACCTCTCTGTGATACTAACAGCTTTGTAGCTCCTAATCTCACAGCAGAAAATGGATATATTATGGGCCAAACACCTAATCACCGGGACCGTGTTAAATGGAGGTGAAAGCTACCTGTGAAAGAACAACAAATAAGCATTATCTTAGAGAAAGGCTGGTCAATGAGCATGACAAGGTAAACCTGAAAACAAATCTACTGGCCTAGGCAGGCAAAACACAAGTTGATTTTTTTAAATAGAAAAAATGTTTAGTTCTGTTTAAAGACTCTTCCTTCTGAGATCCAGGATCCATGGTGTGAGAAGCTGATACCTGAATTTTTGTCATCTGGATTGAGCAGACAAGGAAGGAGAAAATACAGGCTGCACACTATTTACAAACCCTCGTCAGGTAGCAAGTGAGCTATGCCACTGCCACTTCCAAGACAGTCTGTTTCTTGCCTTCACAGAAGCCAGTCAGAGAAGGAGAGAGAAATCAGTACAAACTTTTTTTTCTGAAACAACAGAATAGAAATAAATCTAGGGAATAGCACAGCTTGCTGATTTTCAGAGCCAGTATCCTCTGGAATGTCAGTAGTGTGATGGTACAGCCATCCTGTTGCTTGCTAAAAGAGTATGTGACAAAGAAACAGAGCTTGCTATAGTGCAATGATAGTAACAGACCGTGTGGGAAGAAAATCCCTACTGCACTGAGAAACCCTATTTTGGTGAGACGGGTTGGTTAAAATTCAAATTTTCCCTGCTGTTACAGGTTAAAGCTGGATCTTTAACAATGTTTAAATGAACAAGCATTCACGGTATAAATCAACTTCTGTATGTTTTTAATAAACATGGGAAGGCTGTCATTGGAATAGCGGGTAGCAAGTTGCAGCTAGATGATAAAGAGGAAAGGCTGTAAGCTTTGTGATCTTTCCTTACAGACCATTTACAGGTTACACACTCTGCTAGTTGAAGGCACAGGGCTGCTCCACCTGCCCTACCAGACAACAAGCCGAGTCTGTCAGCATCTCCAAACTGCTCTCTCCGCGTTGTGTCTTCACGCTGGGGTTGGTCGGGCCTTCAGTAGTAACAACGGTGTGTATCCATGGCAGTAGTCAAACCTTGGCCTTCCTGACTGGTTCAAAAGTGACTGATCTACTCTTCCTCAGCAGTGCTTATATTCTTGTAGTTTGCAAGAGGCAGCGATATCCAGCAGCACCTGACCAGCCATGTGAGGAGGAGGTAAGAGGAGGACACCTCACAGAGGTTATTAACTCCTGTGTGAAAAACGTGACAGGGGCTGTGTCCACCAAGGTAGGTGTCAAAATGTAGGTACTGGCAGTGACAGCGGTTCACCAGGCCGCGGCACCTTCTGACGGGGCTCTGGAGGTCTGGAGATGGGAAAGTCTCTTCCCTGGGCCCATCTGCCGGGCTGTCAAGGTGGTGACAGCTTAAGCGAGCAAGACTTCAAAAAAAAAAAAAAAAGAGAGAAAAAAAAAGAAGGGGCCGCGTTGTCTCTGCGGTGTCCCCGTCCGCCCCCCGGCACCCTCTTCCCTTCACCCCGGCGGCTCCTTCCCGGCTTCCCGCAGCCCCGGCCCGGCCCCCGCCGGAGGAGGCGATTCCACCTCAGCCCTGGGCGTTGGGGCGGGACCGGCCCGCCCCAGCCCCGGTAGGCAGAGGAGAGGCCAGGCCGGGCCAGCGCTGCCTCGCCGTGCCCCGGGGAGCCGCGGCGGCCGCTGCCTCCCCTCGCTCGCGGCGCCATGGAGCGGCGCGGGGCGGCGGCGGGCGGCGATGTCTGCATGTGCCAGACCGTCTTCCCGGCCCACGCCAACCAGCGAGGGGAACTGAGCGCCGGGCAGCTCCTCAAGTGGATGGACGCCACCGCCTGCCTCGCAGGTAGAGGGGCAGCAGGGGCCCCGGGGGACAGGGGGCGCCGGCGGGCGGGGGAGCGTCCCCTCAGGGCGGCGGGGAGAGGCGCCCCCGCTGCCATTTGCTCCGGGGGCCGCCCTGCGCCCCCTTCCCACAGAAATGCGCCCTAACCTCGTCAGTTGTGTGGGGACAGCCTCTGCTTTCCTGAAAACCGGTCGCCCCGTCCCGATACTTGCCTGTGACAGGCGAGGAGAAGAGGAAATTTTCCCCCTGGGGGGCTGGAATGGGGCTTGAGGGAAGGTTTCAGTCGGGGGGAGTGTGTGAGATTTGGGGGTTCAGATTAGGAACAGGCGTCGAAGGAGTGAGAAAGCTTGTGGGGCTGGAGTCGTCTCAAATCCTGTCAAATCCCAGGGGAGAGCGAAGGAGGGGGTGACAGGGATGGTTGCCATGAGGAGAATTAAAAAAGAGAGCAGCAGAGGGAAAAACAGGACAGAAAAAAATAAATACTAGAAGAAAGAAAAGTACTAATTTAAGAATATCGGTGCATGGGTGGGAAAAAAAGCCGCCAACCACAAATCCAACCAGCATGCAAAGCACCCTATGTCTGGTGCAGCTCAGCTTCGAAAACTTTTAAAATCTCCCTAGCTAACTTTGGGAAGCGAAAACGGCATCTAAAGCACTAAGAAAACCCAAGGCTCTGCCATCTCTGCTGTCAGTGAACTCCGTTTCCAAGTACAGCTGCATACATTAGCAGTCCATAATGAGCCTGGCGGAGAATAGCGGGTATATTTGGGGAGCTCATGTCTGGATGGCGTCTCTGCGCGACGTGGTGGCCGCGGTGCACTCGCTGCGTAGGTGTGTGCAGCTTTACGTAACCCGCTCTTCCTATATAGAGTTGGGATCCTGGAGAACTTGTCCCACACAGTAACCCAGAAACTACCTAGCGTGTAGCAACTTCCCAATATGATCACACTTTTTTTTTTTTTTCTTTTTTGAGATTTATTCTAGCATGAAGGAGTCATTTGATTTCAGCCTTTCAGTGATTTACCCCGTAACAGGGCTCTCTGTGGAGGGACTCTGAACTGATCTCAGCAACTCCTGAACTGGAGTCCCTGCTCTGAAGTGGCAGAGCCCCAGCTGCTCCAAGAGCTGGTCCTTGCTCCCTGGACTTGGGTTAAGCTGTGATGATTTTCATCAGCTGCAAATCTGTCACCAGAGCTCACTTTCATAATTGCTTTTACTTGACTTGGTTTAGGGCAGCAGCAGTCATTCACCCCACAGGGTTAATCCCGTTGCACACAAAGGATTTTTAACACCTTTCCTTGGTTTGCTTTTTTGTCTCACAGCAAGCTCAACATGCCAGTCAGGGATTTGTTTGGCTTTACCATCTTTCACCCGCATTAGTGCCAGCTGCTGCAGTTGCAAGTGCCTGGGCTTTGCACCCTCCTCATCTCATATCCTGCTGCTTTAGATGTGATCCACCTGACTCGCTGCTTCCTTGCTTTTGAGGCTATTTATGACTATCACCTTCCTGTATTACCCGTCACAGTGGCAACTCCAGCCTCTTAGTCATTAGTGACCTCTTCCCTTTCGTCGCAGTTTGCTGTCTTTCTGGTAAGTGCCTTCATGTGTTTTACCCTCATATTTTCAAAGGGAACTCCTCAGATACTGGTACAGCTTGTGCACCATCCTCTGATTCCTTCAACCTTTTTCTTGCGATGCTCACTAAAAATACTGGGCTGCTTGGGAGTGAGAACTCTTGCCTGTTGCGCAGTGCCATTTTTTAGGTTTCCTGCTAGTCCTGTCTTTTGCCTCCGTCACTCAGTAAACTTTTTGGAGCAGGGGTTTCCTGTGTTTATACAACTCCTAGTGGAGTGGAGGTTTAGCATCTGACTTGGAACTCTAGGTGCTATGGTCAAATAAGTAATAAATCACAATAACTGACTGTAAAAAGATAACTCTTGGACTATTAAATATTAATAGTAAAGAAGATGTTTACCTTTTCCAGATTAACTTTCATAATTAATACAAATAGGGTGCATTATTTCTCATAACCACATGCATCCTAGAGAGAGGAAGAACACAGTTCAAATTTTGGTAAAAATATTTTACAATTAGTACATACTTGGTTTTGATTTTTTAAATTTTGTTTGTATTTGTTTTCATACAATTCCTACAATTTTAGTACAGCCCTGAGGACATGTACTTACCTGCTTTCCACTGCTGTGACCACACTAAAAAGCCAGCAGATCTTTCTCCTGTGTCTGAGAATCAACTAACATAAAACTTCCACACTGGTTTAACATAACCGATGTTCACAACATCCTGTTTTGAAGGAGATTACTGAGGTTTCTTTAGGCTTGTTAATGCTTTTTGACTCTTTTTTTTTTTTTTTTGTCCTGCAACACGCTCATTAATGCTCTCTTCCCAGAATGTTCATTTTTAGAGAAAGACCTGAAATAGAGCTTTTCAAACTAAGTAGGATAATTATCGTCATCTAGCCTCATTTCCTGATGTTACCCTTATTTTATGGTGCATATTAACTTTAATTTTATTTGGCTTCTTTTTTATTAAGGGGTCTACTGTAGACTTGCATTAGGGTGATCAAAGGAACTGGAATCTACTGTGTTTCATCTCTGTGTCATGCACAAGTATGTAGGTGAATAGCTTGCTGCAAATGCAGTGTGGTAACTGTGTGTCCATGTGTCTCTTTTGAAGCTGAGAAACATGCTGGTGTGTCTTGTGTGACAGCGTCTATGGATGACATACAATTTGAAGAGGCTGCCAGGTACAATACCAGCTAATAATAGTAAAATGTTTTCACTGTAGACATTCTTATTTGGCAGAGATAAACTGTGGCATTATAAAATCTGAGATAGCAGGCCAATGAACTCCTCAGAGTCAGAGGGTTAAGTCTCAAACTTACTGTTTTCTATCTGTGATAGCTTGACCCACCTAGAAAACAGATCAATATCACGAATCAAAAATAAACCGTAGTTACTTTGAATTAGCAACCTAGATGCCAGGTGAGAAACTGATGGCCCAGTAATCTTTGGCTCTAGTTAAAGCGAATGCTGCAGGCTGTTACTTATCTCTGTTAAATAAGGAATACATACCTATAACAGTTACTGTATGAATTTTTTTGTTGTTGCAAGTGCTCTTACGATTTATTTTTTACCATCCATTTCTTTCAGCTTTTTTAAAAAAAATGTGTTCTTGTAACAAAACAGAAATGTTTTGCATTTGTGATCACCGAATATTGAGTGAGTCTACAGGATAATACAGGTCTTAATTTTGGTTTTAACTGTTTTTCGTAATTTTCATAGAACCATAGGGGTTTTCTAAGCGATAAAAGAGACTGCAAGAGGAAATAGTACATTTATTCCAAAACTGTGTCTTTACAGAAACTTAAAGCCATTACTTTGTAGGTTTTGTGTGGTTTTACACCTTGCAATCTGGAAATTATTGAATGCATAGATGAGATGAACCTGATTACATAGACATGCAGTTGTCCTGACTGTGAACTGAGCAACATGGCTGTCGCATGTAAAGCTGTTGTCAATGTAAAACTGTTTGCACTACATGAGTGTAAAATAACCATCCACTCACACTTCTGAACAGTAGATTTTTCAGAGTAGTGGCCATTAGGATGAGAACTAGAACCAATAGCAAAAAAGTGAACATGGTCATACCGAATCTAGAACTCAAGAGAATTTCTTGTTCTGTTTTACAAAATCAGTTCTAAAGTGTTTGTCCTCTCTATGATTGTTCTGCGTTTTTAATTTTGTCCTTAGGAAAAATTCCTGTCTGTGAAAACTGTAACCAAAGAGTCCTACAGATGAAGTCAGTGTAGTGTTTTTCTTTCAGGCATAATACTTCAGTAGCTTCAGAGCAATTTTTTCTCTTGTTTCTCAGAGCAGAACGGCGTTACTAAAATATACTGAAAATACTTTTCCTTCCAAATTTGTTTCTCAGTATGTCTGTAGTTCTCCTTCCACTTGTGATGCCAATGTTTCATTTATGACAGGAATTTAGGGTACAAGCATAGCAACTGTGAAGTGCTTTCAGTAATTATTTTTCAGCCTCAGGTCATCCCTAACATCCTGTTTGTAGTTTACTGTGTAATTTTCTAAATTTTGCCAGATCTTGTTGATTATACAATTATCTTGCATAAATAAGAGAGCTCTTACATCTATCTATCTTATATCGCTCTAGTAAATTAAAAAGATGTTTTGTAAGTTACCTGCTGTACGGTTTTATTTACCTAAATCAGGTTTCCAAATGTTCTGTGAGTATTAACTCTTCTGTGCATACTTCTTTTCAGCTGATAAGGAAAACAGAGATTTCCACAAACCTGTATATTTCAAAACTCAGTTTTATGCCGTGATAACAAATGCCTCTTCCTTGTCTCTTAATATACGGCAGTTCAGTGGTAGTAAGAACATCTGATTTAAAATTACATGTATTTAAATTTTGTTAGAGGTCCATACGTGAATCGCATTCAGTTTATTCTAATATATTTCAAAAGCTTTCTGCCAGTTACAAGTGAAAGTGTGGTGTTCTGTGCCTTCTGCCCTTACATATCTATTTAAACACCCAAGTTGATCAGCTCTCTTGGCTTAAATAAATCAGTTTGTCCAAAGCCAGAATACATGATACGGTGGAAAATATTTCATTTTGAAACAGGTCCCAAAAGTATATGAAAAGACATTTCCCTATCATACACTCTGGCCATCTCAGTTCTGACGTCTTTATTTTCTGATATGGCTGTGGACCCCAGAGGACTACACTTTCCTACAATGAAATATGCGTCCAGCTGCGTATACTGCTTGGAGCACCAGGGGAGATGTCCGTCAGACAGGGAATGTAATTAGTCTGCGAAGTCCAATCCAGCCTTATTGCAGGGCTGGTGCCTCAGGCTGTGTGAGATCACATTCAGCTTTGTTGTGTTGTTCCCACCCTGCAGTTTCCTCAAAGGTGGACAGACCCAGACTTAACTCTCTCAACCTCTGTTATGCAATGCTCTTGCACAGAGGAAGAGAGGTCACCAGGGAGGTGTCACTGACAAAGGTGAAATAAACAATCTTTGTACAGAGGAACAGAGGCCAGCAAGCCTGAGGTAAGGACCTCTGCAGTCCCTGCTGGGACCTCATGGATGATCCAGCATCGTGATGTTCTTGACAGGGACCGTGACATCCTCTGGAAGCATCTGCAGAGACTCTGAACTCTCCTGCTTTTAAGGAAATCCTCACAGTCACTATCAGCATGTGTCGTGTTCAATCATAGAGTTTATCTAATGAGTATACTCTGTCTTTTTTCACTTTGTACTTGTCATTACCTCTGCTGTGTGTTACTGTAATCGTCTTGGGAGTTTTGTGACAGATAATAGTCTTCAGAGGTGTTTCAGAGTACTTGACTGAGATCTGTCTCTAAGCTTTCTAAAGCCCTTTTACGAGATCATAACATTAACTTCTTTTTCAAGCTTGTACATAAATATCGTGTTATTGTTCTGAACACGCTCTCCTTCTTGTAAATGAGCTGGTGGTTCCGGTAGCTGTGCAGTTTAGAACTATTATGTTAGTGATTGTGCTTTTTCTTTGCAATGAATGATGGAAAAACTTCTGAGTACGTTCTTCAAAAGGTAATGAGGGCTGCGTATCTGCAGATGGTCTTAATTCTTTCATTTAACCATGCTTTTCCCCCTGTCTACTCAAAGGCTTCCACTTGTGTTCTTGAAAGTGAACAAGAAGGAGAAAGTTTCTGTGCAGTTGGTTGTTCCTGTCCGGTACTGTAAAGGAGCAGGTTTCCTACTCCCCATTCTAGTGTTTGGTAACAATTTATTTGAAGTTCTGCAATTGAGAGGAGCAATTTAGGAAAAGACTTACCTTTAAACATCAAAACCCTATTCCTTAAATGAGGAAGAAATTATAAAGAATTTTTTTTTATAAACTGAGGTCATAACTGTGCCAAATCCTTAGCTGTAAATGCCTATTTCATAGATACTCAAGTGGTCTGAGTTATATTTTGCAGTCCTGGATGTAGCTAGCAGCACTTTGCCTGCTCTGGGACTGGTCTTTAGCAGTTGTAAGTTAGTCTAAATTCCCTGTTAATTTGGCTTCTTTTGACTTACCATGCACATGTCTTTTTACGGCTCTGCTCAATAAGCAACTTTAGGGGAAACTGCCTTCTGTCCACCCTTTCAGCGTTGCCTTGTGTTAGGATATTAGAGGTTTGAAAACAAGGGTTACTCTTGTTATCAACGCGTAGCAGGTACTTCAGAAATTCCAGAAGGAAAGAAATTACTTTCTCATTTAAATTTTATTCTATAAAGATATAATTCTGTTTAGATATTCTGTGTAGGTAAATGGGAAAGAGTAGTTGTTCATAGGTGTGCTGTTAGGACAGAAGAGACATGCTGCAGCCGTGTTCTTGGCCAAAACTTACAAAGTGAACTCTTTCCCCGTCCTTCAAAGATGTCAAAGAGCACTTTTTGTTCTGGGATTATTGCTTCATGTGCATGTCTGTATGCTAGAGAATGCACATGGAGTATATCTTGTGTGGTTTTGCAGCTAAATATACTCAGTGATTTGATGTAACTCGTGGCAAGGTGTGCCTTTGAAGAGAGGTGGAATCCAGGCCAAGATTTCTCGAGGGACCTGGGGCCTGGAGCACACATGACATCATACAGACATCATCAAGGAGAAGGAATGCCGATATTAAGCTTATGCAGTTTTCAGAGTGACTAAAATCATTATTGAGCTTGAATGAAGTTGAACAACAGTGCTAATAAACCTTTTTCAGTCCATTTTCAGTATGGTATGGAAGACACAAACTGATCAATGAGGTTTTCTTCACTACTATTAGGAATACCTAGAGAGGCAGGTTCAAACCCTTATTAAGCTGCATGGTTACATACTGATGTTATTCTTAACAGGGTTGGACAAATTATTACCATCAAAGCAAAGGTGAACAGAGCATTCAAAACCAGCATGGAGGTAAGAGATCATTGCTCTTATTCCTAGCAATGTTTGAAGAGTAGAGAGGTGGGAGGAGTAGAGGAATGCAGCATGAGTCCATTTGTTTCAGAAGGAACGTTGTGTAGATATCTAAACAATAACTCTCGTTTCATTATGACTATTATAATTGCATGTTTCCTGTAAAATAATCCATGTCAATATAGGAACTGGACACTGAAGACTTAAAATCTTTGGCAGGTGTAATGGACAGGATGAGATGGGTGGTGTTGCTTCAGTCCAAAGCTATTGACCTCTAAGCAGTCTTTGGATCAGAGCTAGGATCCTGAATAGGTGGAGTTCTAGGTATTTTTGAAACTTCTGATAAAAAAATATTTATCTCAGGCATTCTTACTCTTCATATTGTAACAGTACGCAAAGAATTGCCCCATCACTTGTTTGAAATCAGAATTGAACCTTAAGGGTACTTTTCTCTGCATTGTGCCCAAGTCCAATTTTCATTAATGTTAGTGGAAGGGATGCATCTCACAGAGAATGTAGAAGGTTCCAAAAATAAGAAAAAAAAAAACAGAAGCTTTGATGCATGTCAGGCCCATCTCACAGGATCAAATAGAGTGTTTCACCTTGAAGTGTTTCATTGTGGTTTATATGCTTATGCGGACTATTTTGCTCATACAGATCTTAGAAAGATTTACATGGGGACTCCAAATGGCACACAAGTAAATGGAAAGAGATGTCCATAAAATTAAATCTAAATGTCTTTCCTATTTTTTATTTTACACTACAAGTGATGCTAAACGTACATACACAGTTGTTGTACTTAAGAGTTTTTCAGAGCTCAGCGACTATTGCGATGTTCTTATGTGTTCAGAGATGTATCAGTGATAAAGCAGTTTTTTACCTTTTTTCTTTTTTGGTTTAAGAAACTGGAGGTGATCAATTTGATAGACACTGCACCATTTTCTCTCAACTCAACTGACAATGAATTAAATACCTTTCTTTGTCTCCTTCCTCCACTACCTTCTTCCTCCTAGGTTGGCATCAAGGTTACAGTACAGGACGTTCTGACTAATGTTGAAAAAATTGTGAGTGTGGCATATGCAACATATGTAGCCAAACCAGTTGGTGCTGGAGAGGTATGATTTCTGTTTTTTTCTATGCTTGAAGTTACTGAGTTTCTGTGAAATAACCCAACTTCTTTGGTTGTGAACACAGGAAAATGTGTATATCTGTTTATTCTGATCAGCAATAGGAAAATAGTGTGAAGTCTGGACTATATGGGGATCTTTTTTTTCCACATCTCTGCTCTGAAGTTATTAGGGATGGTTTTTTTTTATTGTTTCCACCTTTTCTGGCGCATTTGCTAGTAATAGAACTGGTGTCTGTGTAAGGGCTGCAGTCAATATCGACAGAGACAAGCACTGTAAGGGAGATCCATGTGACTCCGTATGCTCTCTCTCCTTTTAAGAAACTGATCTATATACATCTTGAAACCTGCAAGGGTGTTGGGAGTGGGGTTTCTTTATCCTTCACTTCCCTTTTGAGGAGGTTGTTCAGATAGAAGACAGTATTTTTAAGCTAGCTTCCAATCTAAATTAATTCTTTGCTGTTTATGTTAATTTGTTTTTATGCCAATGTTGTTTCTTCTCCCCAGTGTTTGGCACCCTGGAGGTATTTAGAAATCGGTGATGGTACTGTCTGGTCTTCACATTGCTGTGCCAAACCAGCAAAGTTCTTTTAAACTTTTCATATGATAAAGGCCAAATATCCCTCAGATCCTCTTAATAAACTCCATTTGTATGTATATTCTACTTTCTTGAACATGAGTGACTAGAATCATATATCTGGCTTTTTCTTGTCTTGTTGAATGCGTTATGACAGTGAACCTGCCTTTTTAACATCCATTGCAGATTGGCAGAGAGCAGTCATCCCACGAGCAATTAATAGATCCAATCACTTCTGCTTTCTCTTCTGCAATGACATATTACAATTTGCAGAAGAAACAGATCGGAACAGTTTTACCAAAACGAAAGCCCAGCTTGTGTCTGAAAGGTTAATGGCTAAACTGGTTAACCTGAAAGCATTAAAACACATAAAGTTAGGATTGTTTATTATTGGTTTGATATCATATACGTGGTGTCAACCCATTTACCTTTTACCCAAATTTCCAGGGAGGTTAATTCAGGATTAAATTGGTGATGATTAACTAAGATTAATCTTAAGACAGGAATGCCTCAGAGGAAGTTTGAGAATTAGGTTCAAATTCCATCACAAATTAAAGTCTTGGGGAAAATTAAAGCACATTTCTTTTGAACAACTGTTGCTAATGTTGTGCAGGGAGCAACAGTATGCGCTCATCTTAGTATTTTAGCAGGGCCATCTGTAAAAAGGCAGAAGCTCTTGAGGAGGGATAGAAAGGAAAGGAAAGGCAAGGCAAAGAAACTGCAAGAGAGTTTGAGTGAAGACTCAAAGACTGAGAAATATCAGCAGCACCACTGCAGGACACGAAATGTTGAATTTGTCTGTGTTGCAGTGTGTCTGCATTATGTTAAGGTTTTTGAGGCTAGACCTTGTAGACAAATCACACAAATGACTGTTCAGTGGCACCTCTGCAGTATTTATATAAGTGTAATGACTTTCTTTAATGAGTAGAGGTTTGGATTCAGTTTGTCATTGAGCTGATATACATGGGAATTTACCCTTAAGGGAGAAGAAGGTCTGATCTGTGCAGAGAAGGGTGTGTATCTGGGCACAAGTAGCATTTTGGGCATAAATGCATGGAGTCTGAAGCAGCACCAAGTGCTGGGTATTCATGTGTTTCTCCTCCACCTCAGAAAACCAGTGCTTCTTTGAAAATAGGTCCTCAGATAGATGGAACAGGCTATGTGAGTATGGAGCCAATTGTGAAAGAGGGAGTGGGCTACTTGTGTAGTGAGTGAGAGTGGGCTCTGTGGTACACTTTCCCATAGCCTATACCACTGATCAATGCAACTGGTTTGTTCTTCTGATACAAAAATTCAATACTCAGACTTTCATATTATATTTCCTTTTTTGTTGTTTTTTTTTTTTTAAATGAGTACTGTCTTAGACTGTGTGCTGTCATGGATGTTTGTATTTAAAAGTTAAAAGTTTTAACAAATTATTCTGAAAGGATAATGTAGACTCTCTTGAACTCTGTGCTTGTTTATATTAATAGAACTTATCTTGGACTGTTGAGGGCAAAAGGTTGTAGAAAATGATGATGCCATTTTAAGTTCAAAGTGCACTTTGTTATGATTATAGCAATCAGAAGCTTTTTTTTTTTTTTTCATTTACATAGATTGAATTAGAACCTGTAAAGCTTCTGTCTAGAGAAGACCACCTGGAGCACTCCCTGGCTATTGAGAGAAGAAGAATCCGACTGGGCTATGAGCAGGTCTTTCAGAACCTAATGCAGGAGAGTAATAAGGAAGGTGATTACTGTGGTCAGCACAGAGGATTGAACAAATAGCTTGTGGGCAGCTGGAAGAGAGGAAAAAAGCAGATGAACATCTGAGTAGGGCTCCTTGAGGTTGTGGTATTACGTAAAAAAACGTGCCAGATTTGCGGGGGTTTGCAAGAAAGTTACTGTAATAGAGTGGTATTTCTTTGTCTTTCAGAAATTCGAGATTTAAAAATGCAGGATTGAAGGCCAAGCATGCATTAAATAGATGTGACATGCAGATCTTCATGTAGGTTGTGTGTGTAAGGTTTTACGGTTCATACAGAATTTTGCAATATGGTAATAAAATCTTGTGACATTAGTTGTGGTATAGATAGAAGGATAAAATTCATCCAGGCTTATGGCTATGTCTTTGCAAGAAAGCGCTAAGAACTATGTTTATGCCGTGAGATCATTCCCAACCAGCATGAGAAACTTCATTACATGAAGCTCAAAACAGGTAAAATGACCAAATTAGAGAAAGTCAGCCAAGAAGCAGGTTCATCTTTATTTCTGATAGCAATCTCTGTTCTTAAAGAGAATCTTAAAAAAAAAATCTGAGCCATAGCTCCGTGTATAAACAACGGACATTATGTGGTTTTACTGAGGAAAGATGAAACCTGTTGTAAATATAAATTCTAGTCTTAACAATTTAATAAGACTGTGTAGTACTGAAGAGACTTGTTTGCTACAAGCAAACAAGTTATTTGTCTTCATGGTAACTGTCTCACAGGAGATGGTTTTATACCATGAAAGACAAATCAGAGGTTGATGATTTTGTTTTCCACTGCCTTGCCTGGAAAATTCCTCAAAGGATCTTACCATTATTAGCACTAATTCACTTCCTTAAGGAAACAGAACAAGCAAAATAGAGGAAGGAGATAAGAAAATATTGCATATAAAGGCTGCCGGGTAGCAAAATAGGTATAAATCGTATCTGGAAAGTGAAGTTTGTCTTCTCAGTGGATCTTATACAACAACTTCAGTAGGTCCAAAGTGCAAGTTAGTCAAACGTGTCTGCACATTTATATAATCGCAAAGTTAGTTAATTATGGCAGAAGTCAAAAGTACAATTCAGGTCAAGCAGCTTCTAGTATAGGTGTGCATTTTTAAAATGGCTGACATCATCATATGCCTAAATCTGTTCTTGCAAAATATAAATGAAAATACAAACCTTAGTATAAGGATGTGTGGCTAAAGGTTTGAAATGGAATTGGAAATGCTCAGATAATGAAAGGTCTTACTTATTCAGATCCATATTTTTTTTCTTTCATGTGTTCTATATTGTCTCTGGTAATCACAAGATTTGTAACAGGTTATGAAATAATCATGTCATACTGTAACCTTAATCAGACAGATTTGCACAGGTGTCATCATACATGGTGGTCAAAGTCTATGAACGGCATTAGAAAAAATGATAAACTGCTCTGACAACATCTGTTAGAGATCATGCATAGCAACCATGAATAATCACAAGCACATGCTGGGGCGGTTCGCTGCCTGCATTCACAGCTAGCCAGCTTTCACAGTAACTGCTTCTGACACAGCGTCTTTGAAGGGTATAGTGAGGGCTGGGAAGGATCACTGTGCGGTGGTAGACTGCAGGGTGCACCATCCCCCACCTCTTACATCTCTCAGAAGAACAGAGCAAATCTTCAGCCCCTTGCTTCCCTTGCAAAGAACAGAGGTCTTCTGTTCATTTCTTTTTTTCTTCTTTTCATTGTGTTTGAAGCAAATTGCACGCTTCGGTAACTGTGGATATTTTCTTCCTGGCTATCAGAGTTACTAGCTGAAATACTTCATTTATACATTGCTGCTGTATTTCAGATTCTTTTGAAGAGGAAGATGCAGTTTCAACTGACCTTACCCATGTACAGAGTATTGAGCTTGTCCAGCCTCCTCATGCAAACCATCACGGAAACACTTTTGGTGGCCAGATCATGGCTTGGATGGAGACAGTGGCAAGTATTTCAGCAAGGTACTTTTCTACATGTAGTCTTTCCATATGGTTCTGAATGGATGTGATTTTAGTATTAAGGTTTCACAGGGATTTATTTTATGAAAAATACAGAACCAAACCTTAGTGACTTTTCTTCCTTCTCAGATTGCAGGAGGCCTTTGAACTATTTATGTGGTGCAGTTCCCACAGCATGCCACATCACTGCGGGAGTCAAATATTATTCTTCTTTTGTTACACATGCAGACCCTAAGGCAAAAGAGGCTATGTTATCCTCCTGAGAATCTCTGCAGAAAGTCAGCATTGGAAATAGGAATGGAAACTTGGCCTCCTTGTGGTTGGTGGGGTGTTTTAAAAGCGGAGTTAGTTGCTAAGTCAGGATAAAACCGATACTGACCTTGTATCAAATGGTACCTCAAAACAAACAGCCTTCTGAATGTTAACTTGCAGATCATTATACCAGAAGGAAGAGTAAGTCAGAGAAGGAGACTCAAAAGAAACAGGTTATATTTTGTTGGTGTGCACACAGAATGGATTCACAACCTTCAGCAAGTCACTTAACCTTTCAGTCTCTCTGAGTTACTTATCTTATAGGTTGTAATAGTTTTAGCAGTTTAAAGGGCTCTGACATCTTCAGGTAATATGTGCAAAGTATTTTTGTGACACTGCCTAGCATTGCTTGTCGGTATGGCCTAGGCATACAGTCATTTCTCTTCCCCTGAAATCAAACCGTTGTTTTTCTCCCTCCTTGTTCTTGGACTCTATACAAAGCTTCTTTGTAAGCAACACTTGAGTTTCAGTTTGAATTCTCCTTGCATACCAAGTGACCTAATTCACTGCAGGGATGTTAGATGTGTTTTTGCTTTTTAACTTTAATAATTAAATGACTTCTCCATTCATTATTCATATAGTTTTGATTTGTAGCCAGTAGTTGTACTGATAACAACGGGTTTTCTGTAGTAGTTGGATAAACAACTTGCTTTAGTAATATTAGAATGCACTGACCTTACCCCAGTGTGTAATTTCATTGGCTTCAAAGGGACTGTTTCAGGTTTTTGCCATAATATGGCCCAAAATATTTACCTGTTTTTATTTGATAAATTTTACCTAGTGAGAGTCACATTTAGTTTTAAAAAGAGAAGGAAAACATCAGGAAGCCAAGTAGTGAAAAAATTTTCTTGGACATAATGAATGTCAAGCATGATTTATCATGTTGAAAATTTCAGGAATAATAGCTGGTGACAGAAGCTTGTTGAAAACAGAGATTTTGTAGTTTATGCTTGAGAAATAGCTAGTATCACTATAAACCTTTTGTGAGGCAACTCGCGATTAGACCTGGCCTTTGAAGGTGCCAGCTAAGAGTTGCTATGGGCACAAACTCATGAAGGAATGGAAGAGGAGGGCTAACCCTTGAAAAATAAATTTCTAAGGGCGTTTTAGTAGTTACTCACCCTCCTCTCCCCTCCACGTTTTTGACTGGACAGTCAATGGAAATCTTGCAGATAGCAATAAAGCTATTTGAATATTAGTAATATTAGTTTGAACCAGATCTGTACTTTCTTATTTCTTACATTTGAAGTAAAAGCATTCAAAATATAGTTTTCCAGGAAAAATGAAATATTTAGGCCAAATTTCTGGTTTCTTCCTCTCATTTTCAATAATGTTGTGTTTGCATCTTTATAGTGAACATTGGAAATAAGATCACCATTTAGCGTTTTAAATCAGAAAAGCAAATTATTCTTAATGAAATTACAAAGTCGTTTGAATGTATTAGTCTATTAAAAAGATGTACCAGTCAATTAATTAGCTACAGATAATTGTGTGCATTTAACGATACTGGTACATTAGTTTGCAGAGTGCAGTTGAGTTAAAAGCTAGGAACACTACAAAGTTGTATTTTTGTATTTTTCAAGTTGAAAAACTGCACAATGAAAAATCTCTTCTCAGATGTGCATATGAGATTCTTATTGAGGAGTTTTGCAAACATCAGAATAGAGTGTGTTTTTTTTCAAAATCTAAAAATAAATGGCATTATTGTGTATTGTTCGCTGTTCATGTGATGCACAGAAATCCCAGTCAAGAATGGGGCTTTGACTACATACCGAACTGCTGAAGAAACCTAATTTTTGCTCACTCCAGAGAGCTTGCAGACTAGATTCCAATTCCACAAACCCTTAAGCTGTATCTGTACTGCAAATTTTTTCTGGAATGTCTGTGAAGGT
Source organism: Chroicocephalus ridibundus (assembly GCF_963924245.1). Lineage (NCBI taxonomy): Eukaryota > Metazoa > Chordata > Aves > Charadriiformes > Laridae > Chroicocephalus > Chroicocephalus ridibundus. Next base: position 8,338,371 of record NC_086316.1, read on the forward strand.
CAGAAAAGTGGTGGGTTGTTGGAATTCCCTAGTGTAGATGACACAGTATTGCAAAGCTTTTTCTTTAGCTGTTTAGCTTTGATTAGGTGTATATCTGTTTGTCCACTTTGCTGTCCAAAGAGTAGCTCTGTTAGTAAGCTTATGGAAAGGGTACTCACCTGGCACAGGCAACCTTCTGCACTAGACTAGCTGAGTTTTACCAGAGTAGCTACAACTTATTGCACAAGCAGTTCAAAGAGGTGCAGTAAGATAATCCAGCTGAACCTGATTACATGCAATTGAACACAGTACAGGATCAGGTCCAAACTAAGGAAAGACAGGTGAGTGAACAATGCACTATGCAATTGGAAGGGCAAAGGGAACAGAACTACTAAGACTTGTGTGTTTGTAATCCACTATTGTGCCCTCAGCTTTTGAATTTAGCCAACAGTTCTGCATTTCTGAATTGATAATTGATCAGTTCAACATCTTTCAACCCCTTTGTATGTGTAAAGATGAGTTTCCCAGCTCAGCATCAGTAGTGAACTGCACATAGTTAAAAGACCAAATTAAAATAAAAACCAAAACCAACTATGCATTTGGCGGTTATAGGAGTAGTTTTTTATTCTTACCTCATATAACACTAGCAGAAATCATCTGACAAACAAGCAAAAAAGTATCAATATTAAAAGGAATAGATAGATTGACGTTGCTTTGCTTGAACACTGTTTCTGATGCTCAACCTTTCTGATCAGGTTTCTTTTAATTGTTTGAAGGCTTTATGATCTGGCATTTTTACATCATGAACAATATCCTACACCCCGTGCAATCATACAGAAATTAATGAAACTCTGTGAAGTAAGTGGTTACTCTGTTTGTAAGGGATTCATGGTCTGTCTCCAAAAGAAGGTAGTATCAAGCCGTGAGAATTAATTAGTCGGTGTTTGTAAAGTGTGTTGAAAATGAAACAGCATGACATAAGTGGTATTATTATGTTTGAACCTGGAATTATGTACTCTCGGAGCTGAACATGTTAACTGTATTTCAGTGGGTTATGGAATAAATTAGTGTAATATAGTGATCTTCTAGGTTGTGCAAACCTTGTTGCTCTAACTGCTACCTACTTCAAACATAACAAAGGAGGTTCTTTAACACAGCTGTATGTTTTGCTCTCTATCTCTGTTGCTTTATTTTCCAGCCGCCTTTGTCGTTCATACCCCATTTTGAAATCAGTCAATATGTTTAAATTCTGGGGACCGTCCGTCGTGGGTGACCGCCTTGTCTTCAATGCAATTGTGAACAATACATTCCAGAATAGGTAAAGCTCCTCATCTGCTTGTCTTCCTTGACGTCTCTAGGACCAGCCTAACTGAGTGTTTCAGGTTTCAGCTATCAGTAGGATTTGCATTATTGAATGAATAACATTTCAGCTGGAGCTTTGAAGGATATATCTATATCTGTCTATCTATATGTACTTTTTTAAACTTTTCTCAGGGAAAGTTTTTAAAAAATTTGTTCTCTGACTTTCACTCTCAATTTAAAGATCATTTCTAACCAAATCCCAATCCTGCAAACTCAGAACATAAATATCACTCTGAAATTCGGGCATCTTCAAGGATGAGTTGGTCCCACAGCTTTGATTCTTCAGAAGGCCTCAGCTTGCTGCTAGAGTCTTCCTGTCTTGGCATCTCTTTCCAGATCTGGGTTCTGTTTATTGCTTGTTAATGGAAAAAATCATGCTTTGTTTAGTTCATTTCATTTGGGTGTACACAGGGGTGAGGCTTTGCCAGTTGCAGTTTGGAATAAATGGCTACAGCCCATGCTGAAATTTTATCTTTAGCTGTGTATATGGTCACCCTGCGCACGAAACACAGATTTTGGCACACCGAACCACCATCTCCTGGAATTTGGTGGTGTGGCTGTTGAGCAATCTTGCACAGATCCTGCCTGCTAATGGTTAACTCTCTCTCTCTCTTCTTCGCATGCACTATCTCCTCTGCAGTTTTAGGGCTACTGTTGCGTTTGCATCACAGAGAATGACTCTCCTCTGACCTTTGGCACCTCTCTGCTAGGCTGTTTCCCCGTCTACATGAATGGCGCCTTGGGCCAACAGACCCTCTGGCTATGCCAGGGGTGTGATATAACTTACATGGGGCCTTGTTCCATCAGTGGAACCTAGAGCAGGAGGACATGTTCAGCAGCTGCAAGAGATGTAGCAAGACAAACCACAAGAAGTCAGAAGCTAAAGTAATTCCTCTTCCAAATTCTGTACATGAGGCAAACGTTGTCCTGGCATTGCTGTTCTATGTTTTCTTTGTAGATGTATTTGGTCCCCACAGGACACTAGTAGGGCACGAATTACCTTCATGCTATGCTTCTGCTGAATGTCAAATCAATGTCATCCAGTTCACCTTTGCTGTCTGTTCTCATAGTATGCTTACTGGTGTTCATATTTTACTACTTAGCTCAATTTTTGCTCTTTTTATTGATGCTATTTATCTAGTGACACCTTTTATTTTACTTCTGAAATCAGTCTGTCCAGACTGAGTAATTTATTTTGTATGCTACAGAAACTATTTCAGTCAGGCTTCCTGCACACAGGAAAGTGTACATCAGCCCTTTTTAGTATGTCTCAGGGCTGCTTCTGCATCACTTGTTGTAGTTCAATAATTAATTTAAACTTTTATTTCAGTGTCGAGGTTGGTGTTCGTGTTGAGGCTTACAACTGTGAAGAATGGATCAAGAACCAAGCACGGCATATTAACAGCGCATTTCTCATTTTTAACACTGTAAATGACAAAGGAGAGCTGCTCCCTTTCCCCAGAATCAAACCTATTACAAAGGTCAGGTCTTATCCTCAGGAGCAGGATGAATGCATACATGAGATTATGTGGTCCAGCCCAGCTCACTGCATGTCACATAGCCATATAACCTTGCTGGGAAAGCAAGGACTAAACAGGGAGGTGCAGAAGAGAAAACCTCTAAATGAAATGTTTGCCTTTGAGGAAGAGATTTGTCATTGCTAACTTCAGTCATCCAAAACGTGGAGGGTGGTCATCATTAGAAATTCTGTAATTAGTTGATGGACAGGGAAGAAGAATCTGCTTTACGCACGTTTGCACCTATCTCTGTCTCCTGTCTTGTGCAATTTCCATGGACTGCAGAAGCTGCCCAGACAGCAAAAACCTAACTGAAACTCATAAGTGTTCAGTGAATAAAGTTATTTTTTCTAAACCCTTAATGAAGATTAGAAATAGAGTTAATAAAGAAGTCTGTAGGAATCAAATCCCATGGCATGGGTGGGCTTTCTGGTTCCTTTGACATGGAGATCTCAGCATGTGTTTCCCTGAAAGTGGTTCATAAAGCACTCGGAGCAGTTTGAATACTGTTGTTGAATTATTTGCTGTGATGTCTCCTGTCATTAACTTTACTGCTCCAATTACGAGATTTTTATAGAGCCAGCACAGACAGAAATTAAATGATTATTTAACATCAATGGACTTAACATTTTATGGGATGGCAACTGGACAAATAAATCAAGGTGTCCTGTGTACTATGCAATGAGGCAGTAACGTTCACTACTGCCCATTACAGACTGTTCCAAGAGGAAAAACTGACCCTTCCTCTTAAAAAAAAAAAAAAAAATATATATATATATAGTAATTTTTAGAAAAAGCCATAGCAGATTAGTTTCTGTGAGAAAAACGTGCTTCCCTTAAAGACTTGTCTAGAGGGGCATCCACAAGCTAAGTGTCAGGATAGGAACATGTGCACCCATTCCTTCAGGTCAAGCAAACAAATCTGGGAAAATTAGTATGTGCTCAAGATAATTTAAACTTTCAGTGGTCATTTGACTGAAAGTGACAGCTGGTATGGCAGTGCTCTAGAACAGGCAAGAGATGTCTTCAAAAAATATTATGAAGGATTGGTGTAAGGAAGGCTGAGATGCATTGATCTGGAAACAATTCTTATTCCAGAAGCTACATGTCAGTTCTTAAAAGTAGAAAAAAAGAAGCTTTTTCCAAAGTGGCATATCCTTCAAGATTACAAGTCCTATTGACCTTTAATGTAGTTTGCTGTGGTGTATGCTCTTGGGTCACTTATGTGTTTCAAAAAAAATAATCCACCCTGGCAGAGTAATAATACAGGAAGGGAAAGACCTGCCACCTTGAAGGGCAGATCACATCTGTTTGCACAGTGCTTGCTCTGTGTCCCAGATCCATGTGCACTAAGATAGTAATTCTTCCATGCTTCCTTTGTGCGTTGAACATCAGGTGGTGATGAACTGGATAAATGGTTTATTTGGTGGGTGGCGCATTTAGAAAGAACATAATGTGTGTGGTGCACTGCCCAGCTGCCACTGGTTTAGGACCAAAAAGTGCTACAGGTATGCTACTGTGATACAACTTTTTTATTGGATTGTTTTTGCAAATTTAAGGGAATATTGTCAAATCAAAAGTGAATCACTGACTCATGTTAATCTGGGGAAAGTCCAATGTGCAGACTACAGTTCTTTATTTATTTGGAATACATCTCTGGTGTTTCTCCATCTGTAAGAAATAAGGTTTAGTTGTCTGTTTTTTAGAGGGTGTCCTAAAATAATCAGATGTGTTACTGTCTGGTTTACTTTTTATAAAGGATGATATGAGGCGATACCATGGAGCTATTGCCCGAAGGAGAATTCGACTAGCCAGGTATAGTTGGGTTACAATGAGAACTTGATTTTGAAAACTTAACTTTTTAATGTATCCTCTAAAAAAAGTGATCATTTATTAAGTAGTCGAAGTCTCCACAAAGATAACTGTTATGTTCCTTAACTTTTCAACTAATTTTGCTTGAGTTGCACTGAAATTATTAGAGGCCGCTTGTCTCAAAAACTCGTTGCTCTATAGGTTATTTTGTTTCCCCGTCTTTCTTGGGAAGAAAAAGGAGTCATTGCAACCTGTCTTGCAACTGAAAATTGATAAAATACCTGTAAAGTATTTAGAAGACACTTAAGCCTATAAAAGTGATTGTTTCTAGCATATATAGAAGAAAGTGTAGAGAATCAAATTCGTGCCATTATTTTTCTTTTGAATTTTGTTTTAGAAAATGCATGCTGTCTGCTAAGGAAGACAAACCTTCTGATTCCTGGGAGAGAAGCAACCAGGTAATCTGTAGATGGTGTCCTTATTGTCTACTTACATGAAATGGTGTATTTGTACACTTTTTGGTTATGTAAAACAGTTGTACAGGCTGTATCACTGTCCAAAGTGGACCTTCTGTATTTAAGCATTATGATAGTCATGGAAGAATGGATAAATGTATAATAAGATGAATTTTTTTTTTTCTTCTGAAAAAAAGAGAGTAGATGATTGATTTAAGAGTAGGTTTCATACAAAACATAAAAATTGTCTTTTAAGATAGACTTTTTTAACAAGTGGTCCCTTACGCAGCTGAGCTGTAAGGTCTCCTGCAGATTTCTATCCCAGTGTCCTCAGCTTTTAAAAAAAAGCTGAATTCTCCTGCAGAGGAATTGGTTTGGGTTTTTTTTTATCTGCATCCAGCCATTGACTTCCTCAAAAATTGCTGTGAGGAGACCGATTAGTAAATGCTAAAGGTCGGGGGAGAGACATGGCAATACCAACAGACGTGAAGAGTGAAATAGCATAAATTTTGTTTCTATGGGAAAGAGAGGTGAAAACTTAACGTTCTTTCATAGATCCTCTGTATCAAGTGGTACATATTTTTGGCTTGGACATGCTAGGCCATAGAATGGGCCTGTGTCGTGAAATGAATAGTGATGAACCTGAATTTAAGTGGGTTTGTAGACACCCTAAATGTTGTTTCAGTGTCAAATTTTTGCCGTTAAAATTTCATTGCATTTAAGATCTCAGCAGCTCCCAGAAATTTTGCTGGGAATTTTTCCACTACATGAAAAAGTAAATAGTTGAGAATTGTAATGCACGAAGAGATTTGCCGTTAACAGTGGCACCTCCACTGTTTGAAGTAGCATTTCTTTTCTGTAAAACAACAACCATAAATATGCAAACAATGATAAAAATGGCTTACTTAAGATTTATTTAATATTAAATTAAAACTTGTCATTAAAGACTCTAAGGCTGTATTCTCTTTATACTGTGGTTAAATGAGAATTCCATCCACTGTAGTCAAGCATAAATAATGGATGTATTTGCAGTTTCTCTGCTCTGAGCCTGCTGTGTAGAGCAATTGCCAAGATAGACCACAGCGTGATAGCAATGAAGAGGTTAATTTTCTAATAGATTTTAATTACTTTGGAGGAAGATGGACAAAACCATTAATTTAGTAGCCTGAGAGGTTACCTGTATTATCTCTCTGGTGGTCACAGTTTTTCTGCACTGCTTTATAATTGGAGAAGCCTGAAGTGGTATTTTGTTGTTGTTTAATTAGGGCTGTTTTGCCAACAGCCATGTGAGCACATAATCTAGCTATTGAAACTATTTAATTCAGGAACTACTGGGCTGTGTTTTCTGGAAGGAAAACACTTAGGGGAAAAATACACACTGGTTTGCGATTGAGGGGTAAAAAGATAGAAGAAGAGCATCTCATTTCTGCAATGTGAAATGTGAAATGTACCTTTATCCCTTCATTTTCAGAAATGTATCTTATGTTTCAGGCATATGTGAGTTACAGCAATATAGCTGCACTGACACACCTAGCAGCAAAACCAGGATGGGAGATAACCAGTACACTGAATGATGTAAGTGCATAATTGTGGCATTGTTACATAGTCACTTTAGTTAGGTTTCACCACAAGAGGTGGGTGGAGAAAAGCAACATTTTACATTTGTAAATAAATACATTGGATTGGCAGTGTTTGGTTTTACTATGGCTAGGGTTGAAAACCAAAACTCCCAGAGTTTCCCTGACATGCTGATTGTCCAGAGAGCTGTGCAACCTGGCAGTGCCATGGAGGAGTTGAAGATGGTCTGAATGATTGGTGAACATAGCACTTGGAATGCCATAAAGGCAGGCTTGTCAGCAACTGATCGGTTTGGCTTGTTGAGCAACACACAGGAGAGTGTAAAAACACAAACAAACCTGTATCTCACTTCTTAAGACATTTTCTTTGCCACAACTGACCTGCTTCTGTGTTTTTGTTTGGCCATATTGTTTGATTCCAGCAAAACACCAAACTTGGACATCTTTGTTTAGGAAGTGCTGTTGACAATCTGTGGGGCTTCTGGTGTCACTGTGATAAGCAAAATGTGTATGACAGTCTGTAATATGCTGCCTTTACCAGCTTTGCAGCATGGGAGATGTTTCTAAGTAGTAGGTATTATCTTGTGATAATTCCAAGTGGTCACTGCCAGTCAGCAGGTGGCAGCAATTTATATACAGTATTTTTCAGTCTTGGTCTTCTCAGAAGACCACTTGACTCTTTCTATGGATGTTTTTTCTTTCAGATGTCTGTCTTGCTGACCTTTTTCTATTAAAAAAATTACAAAAGCCTGAAAGCAAAGTACTTCTCTGTTCATCAGTCAGTGTTATAAGCTCAAAATCAGTAAGGGAGCTTGTGTAAGCCAGTTTTAGGATAGGAAGATGCTGTTAAGAAAACCAGTAGCAAGATAACTTAGCTGGGAAACTCAGTTTTAACCTAGTCACAGTGCATGTTTTCCAAACTATTGAGAGACATCTCTTAAGGTTTGTTTTCTGAAATATGGTTAGTGACACTATTTTAAGATCGCGTAGATTCAGAGAAGTTTTGGGACAGGAAAAAGAAAAGACTCTTAAAGTCTTTTAGTCTGACCTCCTGCATGTCACAGGCTATTAAACTTCAGTTACTGATCTTGCATCTAGCCAATAAGCCACTTGACTAAGAGCATATATAAATCCTAAGGATTTCCAGTGATGGCAAATATGCCAATTCCATGTGTAGGTTGTTCCAGTGGTTAATGACTTTCAGTAAACCCTGTTACGCCAGTTAAATGATGGCACTCATGCTGGAAAAAGCAAGCTTAAATAATCAGACTGAAACACTGAGCATTATTTTCAAGCCTCTGCTAAGACTGTATTATTATCCACGTGATACTTCCTTTCTGCATCCACTGAGACTGCCACAGTCTCAGTTTCTTTCTTAACCCTAAATGCTTGAAACCTGTAATAGAACCAGCACCAAATGTTGTGAAGAAATGACTTCATACAAAAACCCAAAACCCATGCACATTCTGGATGATGTTTTAGACAGCATGATGTTACTTCTCTCTCTCAGCAAGCCACCAGGTGCCTTCCAGTATTACTGGAGCCTGGAACTTTCTTCCCTTTTTGGGTATCTTAGAATTGTGTTGATAGTAAGATCTGCCTTCTCTGGTGGAAAATCTTGAGTACCTTTTTCTAGCTGCTGTTCTGTGTAATTGTAGTAGCTATCCAGCAAAATCTCAGGCGGGATGTAGGATGCAAATCACACTGATGCTGTCAATGGGTGGAGAGTAGCCTATTGTTCTGAACATTTCTACATAATCTGCCATTATCAATCATTAGATATTCCTTAAAGAAGTGGCAGGGCTTCAAGGTAGCACACTAACTTTTTTTTTCTGGAAGGACGTATGCAGTGAACAGTGACAGCAAACCATACTTATGATTGTTGTATACCATTTATTCCGTAAGTAAGTCTTCTTTCTTATTTAGCATCTACTTGCAGGCACAAGGTAGACTGCTGACAAAGTGTGGGTGTCAGCGGACAGTAGGCAGAGGGCACACTTGTGCACATGCGTGACTGTATGCTTACCTATAAATTAACTCACGAGGTGCTCTTTGGCTCTTTATTTGCTCTTTGGCAAAGAAAATAAGAGTGAAACCTATCTTGGACTTTATCTGGTCAACTTCTCCAGTGTGCTGAAGTCCCTAAATGCTGGTATAGATGGAGCTCCAAAGAAGGCTTTCTGCCAGCTCCAGTTAATGAAACTTACCATTGGCAAATACTAGTTTGGCTCATTTATCACTGTTTCATGCTCACTTTTGTCACTTTTGCAAATGTGAGCACAAGGAAGTATCCCTTAGGAAATAGTATCTAGCTCAGAACATCTTCCCTTAGGCAATGCAGGCCACCAAACACACATCATACCAGTCTTCTGTTCTCTGCACTCATGTACCAGGTCTTGATCCCTGTATTTAGGGTATTCAGCAGCGTAGGCATAGAACAACTACTTAACCTTCTCTGATAGACACGCATGGCAACATCTCCACTCCAGATCTCTTCAGTGTCCATGAAATGTCTTTTTGGGGAGAGGCAGGAAGAACAAATAGTAGGACGCAGGTTGTAGGATCAGAGCTCTGCTTAAAGGCAATCAAACTGTGGGGAGACTGTCAAAGACATTAGACTTAACTGTATTTTGGGATTACATATTTTAGAAGGCAGGTTTTGTGAAGCAGCCTGTTCTTCTTTATATGCAGAGGATTTGTTCTGTTTTCCCTGGGATTAGAATGACCCAAAGTTGATGGATAGTTTTTTAAGGTAGAAAAGTGGCACCGTGAGCTCTTTGACATAGAGCCGCAAGACTGCAGGCTGATAGAAGTAATCTAGCCTTGACAATGTTCACATAGCAGGGAGGTGTTTTAACAGCTGCACCTCCTACTTCATTTCATGATTTTTAAGTCTAGAAGACTCCTAAGACAACGTGATTTCTTCCCTATGCCTCAGAGGAATCCATGCATCCTGTAGCTGGTCTCTAAAGCTTCTGGGCCCTTTGTTTTACACCGAACTTCACTTCAGCAAGATGCTTGCTGGTTTATGTTGGTTTTTTTTTTCTGTTCCAAAACATGAAAATACAACAACATACAAAATCTGTGTTGCTGCACAAATGCTCTGTAAGCCAAAAATTGTTAATTTTTGATATAGCAAAAAAGAGCCACCGAGATGATGAAACTCATGAATTTTGTATCACTTGGAAATGAAAATCTGCTAAAACTTTCTAGGATCTGAGAAGCAAATTAGCATATCACATTAAAATTTGGCAATGAAGTCCACTGATTCTAAGCACTCACTTGTACTCATCTTCTTCCATTATACAGGGGTTATGGAAGGACTTCTTTTGCAAGGATTGTGTATACATTGTTATGTGCAGGTTATTCCTTTTGAATTCTCTGTGTTAGGGTTCAGGCCTACAACTAGATATAGACCCAAAATAATCAAGACAAGATACTGCAAGTGTGGGATAAGAATGGCAAAACTGTGTCTTGAGATAATTTTTCAGCACATTCTTAACTCTGCATGCCCTGCTTCACAGTAAAGAATAGGGGAGAAAAAGGAACATATTTTGGAAAGAGAAATGTCAAGTCATTTTAGGGGAAGGGAGCATAGGCCAATGGTGTGACCGATTTGCATGGACAATGGGAGCTGAAGTGATTGAACTCTACTAATTAAAAACAAACTACTGGACTGCATAGGTTGGAGAGTTGGATCAAGGAGGCAGTCCATATATCGTCCAAAGTCATCCCTCTCAAAGCTTGGAAAGTGCTTTTTAAAAAATCTGATCCCCTTTGGATGTCTCTAGATAAGCTCTCCAAAGCTGCAATATGCAGGGTTGCTGGATACGTTCCAAAATCCTGGTGGCAGAAAGGGCAGTTGCTTAGTTTGTCTTATTTTGATAAAGTCTCACACATACTGCAGGAGTGCTCCTCTCATCCAGCATGGCCTCACTCCAGCTTGCTCCTCCTCACCAGTGTCACATCCAATGGATTCTACTCTGTAGTTTCAAATTTCTGCAAAGCTTTAAGTAACCAGGGATAGTTTTTTATTCCTGAAAATGTGATGCCACTATGCTATCAGTATATTTGATTTTACATTGTGCTGTATTTTAATGTAAAACTAATCTTGAATACTCGCCTGCCTTTCATCCGTCAGATATAGTTTCATATGTACTTCTGAGAAAATCTGCTTAAGACCTAAATGTGTAACATTTATGAGTTAAAATATTTATAGTAATCATTCTTTGTTTTTAATATTATTCAATCTTTTCAGATAAAAATATGGACTCATGAGGAGGGTGATGTGTTGTCATTCAAAGTAGAAATGCAAGTGAAGATACCATCGCATCTAGCTTTCTCCCTTTTGTCTGACTTCACACTCCGCCAACAGTGGGACAAACATTTCTTGTAAGAACTTACCTTTTCTTTAAGATTGTTGAATCCACTGACAACTAACCTTTTCTGACACAAATATTTTTTGAGATGTTGACACTTTTCTACCTAATTAATAAGGAATTGCTGTAAGAAGTTGACATTAAAGATTCATTAGTCAAAGTATGGATTGGGGTTTTTTTATCTTAAAAATAAAATTTAATTTCTCCTATGTCTGATTTAAAAATACGGTTGCCCTAGACTGTCAAAAGAGAGAGCTGGGACAGAGGTTATCCTTTCTAAAATGAAAAAATTTCCATGCCTAGACAAATTTATGTTGAAAGGGTTAATTTGAGTAGGTTGCATATAACTCGAGGTCAATATATTGTGCATGCTCTCTGTAAGAAGCAAGGCAAAGCTGTGGACTCCCTGTTTGTGTTGTTTGGGACACTGATGCTCAGCTGAATCATACGATCAAAGTGAGAAATCAAGAAATGGGGATCTTCAAAATGCACATTTTGAGAAAAATAACATAAAGTGTGTAGGATTTGGAGTTTGTTTCAGAATTGCTGTAAAAGGGTTTTGGTTTTGGTTTTTTTTTTTAATTATACCTTCTGTGGTGTAGAATAATGTCTGGAGACAATTTAATTGATATGATACTAATTTTATTTGGTGAATATTCTCTTAAAGGAGAAGCTTTTTCAGTTAGTCATTCTATCCTGAAAGATTTTTATCAGAGGGTCAAAGTGGAAGCTTAGGGATATTTGAAAATTTACAATCTCTGCTGAATTTATGGCTTGTAACAAATGAAAGCTGAAGAAATATTATGTTGATTTTCCATATCTACAGCCAAAATCTCACGTTTCTTACGATTACCACAAAGCCTGATTGACTGGTCAAAATAGAATATCAGCTTAGCAGTGCTTATTGCTGAGGCAGTAGAAGCTGGAATTAAATAAATCAATTACTGACAGTGTAAAGGAAAACACTGATATATTTTTTGTAGTGAAAAATTGGAGATAGTGATCAGTACTTCCAAGACAGTGAAAGATTGTGTCCTACCCAGATGTCCTTGTCTGAACAGAGTAGAACACAACTTTGAATAAAATTTTGCAAATGTTTCCTGACTGTGTTTCCTATGGTGTGTCAGATGGACAATGTTTGGTGATTCAGCAAGTATTATGGCACACAAGCCAATGTTATTGCAAACAGGAACTGACAGTAAGCAAAAGACATGCTTTTAAGACATTGCTCCTGCACCTTGCAGAACTTTTAAACAATTTTGTGGGACAGAGAGGTGATGTCAGATGAGGTGTTGCAGAAACCCACGGTTTTCACTCTTTGTTCCTCTCAGTTCCTTGCTGCCTGAACATGAAAACCATAGGCTTAATGTTAGGATGGAATACGTGTTTGTACTGTGTTTTTTATAAGAGATGATATTGCATACATCGGGGTCTGCATGTGTGTGTTAAATGTATTTGCAGAACTTGTGAAGTCCTCCAGGCTGTGAATGAAGATGAGAAAATATATTATATTACGTCTCCACCCATGACTGGCCGTAAACCCAGAGACTTTGTGATTCTTGTGTCTCAAAGGCAACCCTGTAAGCAAAGGTGAGTATGCAATTTCAAGTTCAACTGTGAGCACGTTGGAGACACAGTTTGGATTACTGTTGACCTTCATCTGGACCTGTCATTGGGTGACAAAGATAATGTTTTAGTTTTCTAAGAAATTAGATTAGATTTAAAATTTAAAATACATGTGTTGTTGATACCTGAGCTTGCACAACCAGATTTGTTTTGCAACATGAAGGTGCGATGAAGTAAATTCAGAACATCACAGATTTGTAGTGTAGTCCAGTATTGCTTCTTTGACAGTGACTCTTCAGGAGTCGTTTATCATGAGGGAAAATAGGCCAGAAAAAAACATGTCCCAGAGGCCCTGTCAGTGTGCTGAAGCACATAACTAGGAGTTTTGTCTGTTTGTTTGTTTGTATTGACTTCATAATCCCATTTAATGTAATTCTGGAGATTTTCTTATCCAAGGAAGTGCTTGGCCTTCCTTGAAACCTCCGTGTGACACGTTTATTGTATCTGTAAATTTTGATGCTGAATTTGTTTTTAAAAGTCCCTTGATCAGTTTAACGTTATTTTTTTTCATTAGATTTCTTTTTGCTCTTAGATAATGAGACATGGATGAGTGGGACCACTTGGTGTATCTTATCGTTCTTTATTCTTAATTTCTTTTCAGTAATTCTTCATGTTAACATTACTTCTAAAAGGCAGCATTCTGTACTGTGCTTGCTTGGAGTGGAGTTGGAGTCTGTGACAAAGCCTTAATGAGACTCGAAGAGTCTTTAGTCTGAATCCTTTAACGTATATCTTTAAACATACAGAAGCTTGTTTGTCTTCATATGAAATTGATATCTTTGGTATAGCTGCAGTCATTTACATGTATATTTTTTAACATCTTGTTGAAGAAGTGTTTGATTCTTCCCCTTGCCATGCAGTGAACCCTACATAGTAGCTGCAAAGTCAGTTACCCTTACGTCTATGCCACCTTCTCCAGAATACTGCAGAAGTAAAATCCTTTGTGCTGGATTCCAGATCTACACTGACAGCAACAGCTCCTGTACGGTGAGTAGCCTCTGCAGACCTCAGCTGTGTCTCCTTTCCTGTAGCATTACATGTGCATATAATCTAATTTGAGCTGATAGTCTGGAACAGTAACAGCAATATAACAAAAGAATGAGTCAGTTCTCCAGAGTTCAGTGTGGTTATTAAGACGTTCTTTATTCCACAAAGTGGAATCTGTTTTGCCCAACTTCGGCCAATCTGAATGTTAGGAACGAAATCTAAAGTAAGCTCTAGAGATGGCCAGGCACCTCCAGAGAGTCATTCATTCATTCCTAAAATACGCTTCTAGAAGGTGTACATTAAAGTGGTTGGTGTCCATTTCCCTTCACTGACTACAGAGGATGTCCAAGGAATTATTTCAGAGTAAACACTTAATTTTAACTTTTATATGTCAGAAATTATGCAGTCTGAATCCTATCTCTGGGCCAATGACAATGTTCCTCTTTTGTTCTTTTACATGGAAGACTGTGACTTTTTCATTTAAGAAAATACATTTCTGAAAACACTCAGCAACTCCCAGTGGCTGGCATTCTTTTCCAGGGAACCACTTTGTTCATAAAGCACGTATATTTAACTGGTTACACATAACGTTTCTCGCTGCGCTGCTGTGTACATTTACCTACAGATGCTTGAAGACCTGGCCATAGTGAGGATGCTGAGATCACTGAAGTACTGTAAACAATGCATACTCTTTTTGCAGTTATTGCCTTCAGTTTCAGATGCGCTATGTGTTTCTATTCATATCCATAAAAACTTTGATACTCATCTAGGCTCTGCAAAAAATGACTAACTGTTGCAATCCATAGGTTTTTTTGTTCAATTTATTTTTGTTTAAACAGGTGTGTTACTTCAATCAAGTGACATCAGGTGTTATGCCTTACTTAGCTGCAAATCTTACTGGCTCATCAAAATCCATTGAAGACACTGCTTTGGAATGTATAAAGTTCTTGGAGCTGAAAGACAGCAAGTACTGAAGTTGAAAATGGGTTTCTGAAGAGACTCTAGATTATCAAGCAGTACTGGTTTAAATTTCTGCATGTGTGTTGATCATTTTTCTACAGGTTAGTTACTTGGGATCATGTAGCCAATATTGGGTTTGAGCCTGAGAATATCTACTACAAGCATTTTCTATCAAATTAAGATTAGGCTTTAGGCACTAAATTGAATTTTTAATTTTAAAAAGATTAAGGGACAGGTTCCACTCTTGATTGCATTCATGAATTTTATATAAATGGAGGCAGAACTTGGTCCAGTAGAACTGTAGCTCATGAGACTATTTCACTATTTTAATGTTATATTGAAAGTGATATGGCATCCAGCCAGTTTTAAATCAGTAAATACCACGCTGTCTAAGTTGCAGAGACGTGATGCATCTAAGTAGCTTATCCAGTGCTCTGACCTGGTTGTCCAGGTTCTTGCACACCCATTATATATAGATTACACCCTATTTAATATAGTGTTTGCTAACGTTTGCACTTTATCTGTTAATATTTGTTGTTTATCTGTGACTTCCAATAAATTATTGTTTCTGAGGTTACAAATTCATGGTAACTTTTATTACAGTATCTGTGGAATGGCTTCAGACATTGTTCCAGAAAGACTGCTTTGTAGTGATGATGGGGGCTGTTGGCCTCTTACAGCAGTGCCGTGACCTCCGGCTGGCAAGTTCTATGCAAGACTGTTGTGCTAGCCTTGCACAAATGCAGAACAGCAAGACTCTTCAACACATTCTCTCACCGATGAAAAGGGAGAATGGTTTCAGAGGTTTTATTGTGGTGCGTCTACTTTGTTTTCTGCTCTTATTTTTGCTCAAAAGAGCCTTGTTCAAAAAAAACGATCATCAGCAGCTAGATCGTAACATGAATGTGGGAGTGTTAAGAGAGAGAATCAGAGCATGTAGTGGTGCTCTTTTATCTTACTGTAGTCTCATAATTGGAAGAGCAAGAGCTCTAGGGGTCTGGTCCCATTCCCACTTAAGAAAATATATCTTCAATTTAACAAAATCAAAGCTTGCATCAGTGATTTATAGGTTACAGCCTGCCTGCACATTTTGTGTATCGCATGTCTACCAAGTGCAGCAGAAGAGCTACCAACTGCAGTCCTGGAAGCCCTCTGGGTACACTAGCACTGTGAGTCACTTGGCCTCTCAACAACGCTGCTTTAGCTTGGGTACAGCTGTGCAGTGAACAAAGCACTAGTGAAATCAGCTGCTGTCTTCTGTGCCTCACAAGGGCTGGCCACTGTATGCCATACAACACCTTTGCACTACTAATACTGCATCCAGCTTGGAGTCCTCAGCACAAGAAGGACATGGACCTGTTGGAGTGAGTCCAGAGGAGGCCACGAAGATGCTCAGAGGGCTGGAGCACCTCTCCTGTGAGGACAGGCTGAGAGACTTGGGGTTGTTCAGCCTGGAGAAGAGGAGGCTACGGGTAGACCTTATAGCCCCTTCCAGTATCTGTAGGGGGCCTACAGGAAAGCTGGAGAGGGACTATTTACACATGGGTAGCGTACAATCCCTCAGTCTAGTGAGTGAGGACAGCAGCCTCAGGACAGCCCCCTCCAGAGTGTGAAAAGCACCAAGGCACCACATGCCTCCTCCAGGAGTTCAGCTTTCCAAGCCCTGCTCACACTCACCGTGCACAGATGATGGCAGACTATTGAGTGGGCAGGTGAGTCTCTGTTGTCCCAGTTTTTAGTGAACAGAGACACCTAACGTTCATCTCCAAATACACGCGTGACACATCAAACTCTGCCTTCCACCAAGCATTTATCAGCTGCCTGAGTGGCTTCTTAGGCAGCTCAGTTTATAATTTGCCTTTAGAGACACTGAACTCAGCTGTGAGGCTACCACAGGGTCTATCTCGAGAACAGCATTTGGCATTTCTTAAATAGTAGTGTTCTGCCATGCTCATGCCTCCACAAGAGGTTCTGCCCTCTGCCCCCAACTCTGAGACCTTGGCCACTGCAGTGCGAAGCTGGGCCGCGTTCCAGATGCAGCCACACATCATTGGGGGTGTGTCTTTTTGACATAGACCGAGGCTTGTATTTTACCAACCTCTGCGCAACTGCTAAGACAAGGAGATTCAGGGTTCTGGCAGAAGAAACTGTGCTTAACCTCTTAATTATTTGCCTAACTTTTCAATTTATTAGTGGGTACAATGCATCTTTACATGCAGCACCTTTTACAGTTGCTTTTCAAATAGCTTTCTGTAACTACATGTACCTTTGTGAAATCACCTGAAGAGATTAGTGGCTGCATTTAAGTAGTTTTGTCTGAGTTACTGACAGTTGCTAACCTGTGCAGCTGTTTTAGAGCACAGTGCCTCATTTTCCTTAGCAGTCACTGAGGCAAGGTGGTGGAGGACAAGGAGATGGACATGCTTCCAGTCCCATGCAAGCAAGTACATGTGATTATCTGAAAACAGCTGCTGCCTTTATACTGAAATTCCTGCAGAGACCATACCCGGGGATTTTCTAAGTCTGAACAAGTCCAGAACAACAACAGGGCACTAGTCAGGTGCAGGAGCCCAACACGTGCTTCTATAGTGCAAGACGGATCAAAGCATGAGGAATGAAATTCAAGGTTGTCTTCAACCAGTGATGGCTGTTAGGCTCACTGACCTCCAGACGAGCACTACGAGGACTGCATCACAGGGCTGAAGAGAAGGCTGGGCTCAGAAGGTGGGCAAGCCAGATACTAGCATGCCCTGCTTGTGCTCCACCATTTCAAGAGCAACGGTTGATCCACGCTTGTGGGATTTCTTTTGCGACAATTGTCCTCTCAGCCATCCTTTTTAAACGGTCCCTTTTGCCAAGCAGAAGTGGCAGTGACCAGCTCTGGGAAGGGAACAGTGAATTTTCTTTTCGACAAGTTAGTTATGTGTCGTACACCACATTAACTTCGCAGCCTGCCAAGGGGATGCTTTGGCTCAGCTCGCGCTAGCACAGCTGGGTGCCCACGTCCTGCTGAGAACCACAGGGACGCAGCAGCCGCTTCCTCGTGAGAAGAGAGGCTGCGCGCTGAAAACACAACTTGGAGACCAACCCCTTATCGGGGCAGTACTGGCACCACTGAGAAAGTCAAGGTGCAAGGCTTCAAGTTCCTATAGGTAAAAAAACATGTTACAGTACCAAGGAGTTTTAAAGACAGGAAATGATCTAAAAATAAGCTTTTTAAACGATATTCATACAATAGAAACGGAAACACTTTTTAAGCTGGGATAAATGTCTGTTGCAAAATGTAGACATTGAAGCGATGCTGCTTTAAGCTTTAATCCAATAGTTAATTAAAACTCTGTAATTAATCCTTGATTTCATGCACATCCAGTCCTCTTCCCCATTTAAATGTGTGCTCTGATTATTAGAAACCGAACATACACGCCCTTAGTCACCCTCATGTGCCTTTGTATCCAGAGCAGAATCAAGAAACCTAAAATAAGAGCTCTAACTACTGTATTCTTTAGCAGCATTTTATTAAAAATAATTAACATGTACAAATATAAAATACACCCACACCATTAAATTCCTGTATTTGGGGTTTTTTTTCTGTAAGAAAAGTACGTTCCCAACCCATGGTTTCAGTGGCAGGTCCTAAGCACCTCAAAACCTGGTCCTGAGCTCAAGTTTACTCTCTTGGTATTCTCACCAAGGCGGTCTATGTACCATTAAGACGTTTATTAAAAAGGTAAATTAATTCTTTAGAAGCCCTAGCTTTACCACGGTGTAGCTCTCCCCCAAGGACTGTTGCTCATTACTGTACAACACAAGCTGAAGTTTCTAGAAGGCACATTTCAGATTTTAGGCACAGGAAAGTACCGCATTTATCCAATGGCCACCAGAGCTGCAGTTGAGACCAAGATGCCTGGGGTGGTGGGTGCCTGCCCGCCCTGCACAGTGGGGCACGGCACAGAGACCCTGGAGTTACTCCATTCCTGAGCCACTGCAGGAACTCCATAAGTTTGTAACTTATTTTTAATATGTGTCAGATTCTCCAAGGCTGCAGTCTCCATTTAAAAATAAATAAATAAATCTGCCATTAAGCAGGCGTGTGTAATACAAACCAAAGTTTACTGCCAACATACCAAGGGACAGAAACACCAAAGATTTTTTGAGCACTTTCCTTGAAAAAAGTAAAGAAACTAATCAAGCTGCTCACTTGCCCTCCAATTCTTTTTCAGGTATGTTTCACCACAGATATCAGAGGAAGGGCATGATTCTGTTTCTATTAGTGAACAAATACTCAAACAATCCAACATGCATAAACAATAGGGTTAATGCATGTACATATTTAGCTGAGTAGTGGTAATTGCACCCCAAACTCTACAGGCTGTAGCGTTTACCTGATAACTTCACTAAAAGACTGCTCAAAGCTTGCACATACAGGGCAAGAAATCATTCTTTCTAAAAAGAGAAGGGCAAAACCAAACCAGAACCCAACAAGAGTCTTCAGAAAATACCCACAGTGCCTTTCAGAGAAATAGAGAAATGCTTTTAATAAGACCAGTATGACTGTGTTTATCTCCAATAAGTAACAACAGCACTCCTAAGGTAACAGTACTGACCACCAAAATCCAGTGGTCACAGACGTCTGTGATAAAACACAGATACCCTGTTTGGTTACTGGAACCAGATCCCCATTACAAGAAGCAGCCAATTCTCCTCTCCAGCGAGCTGGTAGTGAGAAGGAATGTGAATCAGAGGGAAGGCTTTATTACAGCAGAGATATACAAAAATAAAATACCCAGTTGGCTGCATTTCTGTTGTTTGCAGCTTTCCGGTAAGCTAGGTGAGCCTGGGAGGCAAACTGGAAAAATGGAGAGTACAAAAAAAATAATAATTTAGCTGCAACAGTCCGCTTGATTTTCTGGAACCAGCAGTCCACGCTGTGCAGTCCTGACTCTGGAGTGAAGCAGCACGGGCTAACTGTAGTTTAGAGCCAAGAGGCCTTCAAAAAGTAACGACTTTGGGTACTTTCACTTTTGGTTTTTGCAGCTTTGGTGTTTCCGTAATTTCTTCATAATCTGCGCTCATTCCACTGGCCCATCGCCCAACCGTAACCTGATCTGTAGAGTGAGAGACAAGAGATCATGGAAAGGCAAAGCACTACCAGTATACCGAACTTTGACATTTGAGGAAGATTTGGCCTGCAAGGGCCTGTCACTGGATCACCAAAGATCCATCAGTGTAGTTGTAGCTCTGAAGCCAACCCTCTTTACACAACTTTTTTAGTCCTAATAACACTTATGATGAAGATTTTAGAGTATGTCAGCCAAAAAATAAACTTGAGGAGGCACAATAGAGAAAAATTTACATTTCTCAATTCATGTCCCTACATACAATCAGTGCCATCTTTTTGCTGTTTAAATACTACTTAGACCAAGTAACACCCCTTTCCTATAGAAAACACCACTAACCAACCTGTATTTCTTTTCCAAGTGACAACCTAATTTGGAGAGCAACAAATTAAATTATACCAAGAAAATCCCATGGATAAATCAATGTTTACTTGGATTAACTTCTATGTATTAAAGCAGGCCAAATAATCCCACCTGAAAAAATGATAAACTGTAGTGCCCGAACTGCTTTGCCAGCTATCAGCTATCTTCCTGTAGTCAATCTAGAAGTACTTTGCATGATGCAAACATTTCAAAAAAATATTAGAATTCTTAGCAATGGTGTCACAGTTCCAATTAATTCAACTATTTTTAACCAGCAGTACTAGTTTTGAAACGTCAGCGTAAGGACTAAGAGGTCCCTTGGGAAATTAAACAGCGCTGTCAGTCTTCATTATGGACATAAAACTTCTCAAAAAAAAGGGAGGAAAAAATGCCAGTTTCACTTCACACGAAATTTAGAGCCCTACTGCCAGAGAGCAGGAAGGCTTGTGCTGGACAGCACTAACAACCCTGGGAACACCTTTGAGCAATGCCGTTCCCTACAAACGTTTCTTTTCTCCTACTGCATCTGTACAGGTTTTTGACTTACAGAAAGTGTTGACCACACAAAGGTCGTTTGCCGTAAATGTGGCATGCAGAAATCCAACAAGGGCTATGTTACAGGCTTTCAACTCAGCAGTCGTCTGAACGGGCACTGCCCAACAGTCTGATATGGCTGCTGAGTCTTTTCATACCAGAAACTTGTGTCACACCTGTTAATCTCACTTGTTCTAAACTAGCAGAGCAGCGTACATAGACAGTCTTACATATGGCCTTGCATGCAACGATATCATATATACAGGATCAGATAAAGAAAGTGGCTAAAACATAGGCTTCTATCGCTTCCATAAATATTTCTTACACAAATTCCTCAACAATTTATGGCATATTATTAACCCAAAAATTCAATAAGCCATACAAATGAAGTAGGAAAACACACAAATGTGTCACAACTTCAGTAACAGCATCATTCTTCAAACCCTTGTTTGATGCTTTTGCCTTCCTTAGCACTTTTTTTTTTTGTATATAATGTAATTTTTCCACCCACACAGGTAACTGAAGGCAGCTTACTAGATGGTGAATCTAGCTGGACAGATCTCCTGTCTCCTCATTCCCTCCTGTCTTGAATGACTCGAACAGTTGCCTGTACACTCAGCTTTTACAGGCTGCCGGTACTACCATCCTGCAACTGACATTATATTCAGTTCCACCACTTCACACAGAAATCGTCATCATCTTGTTCTACAGCTGCTAAAGTTGGGAAGAGCAGCATGAATACTGGCTAACAAATACACGTTAGTTCATATTATCTTCAGAAACCAACAAGCTAGATTATTTTTTTTAACTGAAAGTTCAAGTTTTACATTTCAACTTAATGCCTCCTCCACATACCCCTCAATAAAAGCACTTATTCCCAAAGGAAGATCATCTCTGCTATTTGCAAGATCTTTTCTCAAACTCTTTCTTTGTGACCAAAGCCAGGCAAAGCAGTAAATAAACATTACTCAGCTCTGCCATCAAACTCCATTCTATACACTCTCCTGCATCTCACCTGCGTTCTGTTTTTCCGGACAGTCTTTTCTGAAATGCTCCACAGAGCCACAAAGTTTGCAGCAGCCACCTGTTAAGACAGAAAGTTGTTACTCATCTGGGAAAAAAACCAAGCCACAACAACCCCCCTGCACTGTTTTGCTCTTTTGGATATTGGAAAAATCTTGTTCTACTTTTCTGTAGTGACAACCTGTACAAAAGATAAAGAAATTTCCCTTTGGAGAGGTCTGCATGCCTAGGCACAATAATACAACATCTTGGAGCAGATATGCAGCCAGTTTTGGAAGCCTGCAAACACAGCTTCCTCTGTGTCTCCAACAGACAGGGCTGTTTGTAATCACACTGCTCTGTAAAGCATCACATACTACAAATTTCAGTCAACACATACTGAATATTTCTGATTTGTTGGAAGCTCTCTATTGAGAAACAAGTTGAATTCTTCTGAAATTCATACTCAAAGGAACTTTTGAAATTAGCAGAAACTCCCGAGAGACAGGTAATCCAACTGCAGGTACTGAGATATGAAATATAAATTCCCCTCATAATCCGAACATTGAAAGTGGAAGTGATTTTTCTTACAATTTAACTGTGATGTAAGATCACACTTTTGAGTTTGCCAGGCCTCAAGTTTCTACTGGGAGACACTGGGACACAGAATGTTATCTGTTAGTGCCAACAGCGAAATCAGGCAGACCAGAATCTGAGTGAAATCTTCAAACTTAGCTCACGTTTTTCATTAAAGCCTCTTAAACTGAAGATGTCCGTTTCTAGTCACGGTCCTTGTTCTGTGTGAACACGTCCCAGAGTCTTAAGGTATAGTATGAGAATACATTTTTACCACATACTTCGGTATATATACATTGAAATACCCACTGACTACATACATACAGCCTATTATGATTTTGTTTCTTTGTGCAGCTCTTGAAATTGCAAGGACAAGCAAGTTCTCATACTTTGCAGCTCACTGTAAGCTTGATGTTAAACAATTAAAACAGAAATCCCTAGGTAATCAATATTAACACTAAATTTTCCAGAATTTATCTGCTTTACCAAGAGTTAAAGATACTGAGAAATTCCTTTTAGTTGGATCCTCATTCACTTACAATGTTACTTTGTTCTGCATGAGGCAAATATGAAAAATGTGTTTTGGTTTGAGTAAATTTGTACACTCACCTTCGGCATACAATCCTTTGGGATTATCTGGACACGACCTTGACAGATGCCCCATCTCACCACAGATGAAACATTTTGCATATGGAAACGCCCCTGCAAAAACCCATACAATTTATGATCCACACTAAAAAACTTTACAAAGTCACAGACAACTCTGAACACATTATAATTACAATATATACTATACTATTTTACTGTAAACACTATGCTCTTGCAGTGTTAAGTTCATTGTTATAATATTTTATTCCTTTAAATATATTAAACACAAATATATATGAACCACAAAGCTCATATTTCAGTAGTTAGAAAACTCAGACCAAAGCACTTTGAAAAATACAAAAATTTCTGAGACGTACCAACAGCTGGATCTACTTTTGCTTTGCATTTGCTGATGTCATGTTCTGTGGATCCACAGCGGTAACAGATTCCTGTACCCATATCTTGACTTTCAAGTACTGCAGGACAATCAGCAACACCATGGCCAGGTTCTCTACAGTGGAAACATACCTTTGAAAATAAAAATTAAGTTATATGCATTTTCATAGACAGTTCACGTAGCAAAACACAGCCCTTACAGGTGGCATTATGAAAGAATTCACTTATTTCTATTATCTGATTATCACCTATAGCCAGTGGACTTTTACAAGACCACTAATTCTCTTGGCTGAAACCTTCGGTACTATTGTGTACATCTCTCTAGTGTTGAGATTTAAGGCTACTCTAACATAGAGAGACAAGATCTGTGAACGGCACTCAAAGACCTGAAAATCCCAGTCTAGTAAGGCCTTCTGGATTTTTAGAACGCAAACAAATCAAGGGATTTTCTCCTCAGGGAAAAACAACTAGACAAAAGAGACATTGTATCCTGTCACAAAATAACTGTCAGTAGTATATGTCATTACACCACATTATTATGGGTACTCTTGTTTCACCAACACCACCATTCACTTATTGACAACTGAGTGCCCTGGATGAATGATGGTAGGCGATTTTGACTACAGCACAGTTCCTCAAACTCTTTAAGTGCAACTAAGTGCTAAAGTAAATATAAGCAATGTTGCCACTGTCCTACAATTTACTCATGAAGAACTCTGGTATCTCACAAAAGATATAGGCTCTCTTTACTGTGTTCCTAGATTACATTCAGCTTAAGTTTATACTGAATGCATAAATTTGTGCTGAGATAACTGCTTTCAGACAGTCTCACTCCAATTGTCAAGCAGAAAATAATGCAGAAAAAGGCCCCAAAACAGCAGGAATATTGTACTGATGAATTACCTACAGAGATGCACTGAATTAGTTTCACCCAGGAGACAAGAGGGGCTGGGAATTCAACAAAGGGTAGCAAGAACAGTGTTCAACCAGAGCGCCACACTAAAGTCTAAGAGTTAAGCTGAAACTCCGTGTTTGTTCTCAAGTTGAGATACTTAAGTTCACTCTATTAACTTGAAATGTCACTTGGCATGTGCTATGCCTATAGGAGGCAAGGCGCTCTGCTCTGCCTCCTCACTGAACCACCTCCTGGCAAGATCAGCGGAGAATAAGGAATCTGCATATTCCACACAGAGCCTTTCAGAAGTTTTTAACAAGCTGCCATGGACAGGCAAACACCCACCATTCAAGGCAAAACTCACCATGGCATTTTTCTTCATTTCTTGCCTCTTCAGCCTTCTATCCTCCCGCCGCTTGTCCTTCTTCAAGGCTATTGCTACGTCCTTCTCCAACTCAGCACTGTCTGCCTCGGCCACCTTTCCACCCCGCGAGCTTTCTTCCAGGTAGGCCGCGAACCCGTTAACGTCTTCGTTCAGGTAGTCCTTCTTCTTCTTGTTCTTCTTCTTCCTCTTCTCTTGCTCCTTCTTCAGGGAGAGCGGCCCGGCCCGGCCCCCCCGCCCCTCGGGGCCGTTCGCCATCTCCTCCCACGGGGTGGCCTCCAGCGCCTTCTCTCCGGGAGGGCCATTTCGCCGAGCCCACCGGGTCATGGCGGGGCCGGCAGCGGCTCCTGCACAGAGACACGGCAGTGAAGGCGGGGACCCGCACACCCCGACGCCCCCCAGGGACCACCACACACAACACCGCCCCCTCAGCCAGGCATGACGAGCCCCGCCACCCTTTCACTCATGAGGCGACAACCGCCCCCCGCCTCGCAGGGCGGCGGCGCTGCCAAGGCGGCTTAGCGGACCACGCCGCCCGTCCCGAGAGGGGCCACGGCAACCGGCGGCGGAGGGGCCTGGCCCGGCGCGGACGCGGAAGCACCGCTCACCCGAGTCGGCCGCTCTGACAGGGCGGCCCGTCCCGCCCGGCGACCGGAAGCGGAGCCGAGTCCCCGGGGCCGCCGGTCCGCAGAGTACCCGGCGTGACGTCACTTCCTGCCCCCGAAGCCGCTCTGGCTCGGCGCCCCGCCGCCATCTTGAGGCAGGGCCAGGAGGGCCGAGGTGAGGGCAGGGCAGGGCAGGGCGGGGCGGTGGAGCCCCGCAGCCCCGCTCGGGAGGTGCCGGTCCGACCGCCAACGCGTCGGGGCCGCCGCAGGCAGTTCCCGAGGGGGTCAGTCCAGCGGCAGCGCTGTCCCGGCAGCGGGTCCCTGCCTCGCCCAGAGGCGGCAGCGTGGCTGTGGAGACCCAGTGCCCGCCACCTTAACTGCGCCCTGAAATCATAGAATGGTTTGGTGATGAGGACAGAACAAAACGTATCATATGTAATAAATAGAATCATGTTTGTTAACCAAATCAGGCTTTCTTAAAGGCTGGTGAAAACTTACACTGTTTCGACTCTTCACATACTTAAATCGCAGGCATCCAGCGTCTTATCTGGTGCACTTTGATACCTCAAGGCCTAAATCACAGGCATCCGGTGTGCTGTCTGGGGCACTTTGACACCTAAAGGCCTAAATCACAGGCATCTGGTGTGTTTTAACACTTCAAAGGGAAGAGCTAAGTTGTGAGATAAACTGAAAAGAGTCTCCCCAAGGACACTGATAAAGATGAGGAGCCTTCAGCCTCACGACCATCAGGAGGCGGGACAAGACCGACCCCCTAGCAACACGTCGCTCAGACGCAGAATATACCAGGATTGACACTTATACGGGAACCAGAAGAGTATATAATCAGCTACTTTCAGGAAGGGGATGTGCGCCGTTGGCGGAGCAAAGACCCCCCAGCCGCCCAGCGCTGTTTTGCTTGTTGCCGCTTGCTTAATAAACTAATTTGATTAATTGGACTGGTTCCTGTCAATTATTGGGCCTCAATCTATAACATCATAGAATCACAGAATGGTTTAAAGATCCTCTAGTTCCAGCCCCTGCTCTGGGCAGGGACGCTTCCCACTAGACCAGGTTGCTCAAAGCCCCATCCAGCCTGGCGTTGGAACAGCTCCAGGGATGGGGCACCCACAGCTTCTCTGGGCAACTTGTTCCAGTGGCTCACCACCCTCACAGGGAAGAATTTCTCTCCAATACCTGATGTAAGTTTGCCCTCTTTCAGTTTAAAACCATTAGCCCTTGTCCCATCACTACACTCCCTGATGTCCCTCCCCATCTTTACTGTAGGTCCCCTTTGGGTACTGGAAGTGCCTATAAGGTCTCCCTGGAGCCTTCCCCAGGCTGAACAATCCCAGCTCCCTCAGCCTGTCCTTGCAGGAGAGGTGCTCCAGCCCTCTGAGCATCTTTGTGGTCTCCTCTGGACGTGCTCCAACAGGACCGTGTCCTTACGTGTGTGCCCCCAGGGCTGGATGCAGCACTGCAGGGGGGTCTCACCAGGGCAGAGCAGAGGGACAGAATCACCTCCCTTGCCCTGCTGGCCACAATTGTTTTGATGCAGCCCAGGATATGGTTGGTTTCTGGTTTGTGAGCACACATTGTCGGCTCATGTCCAGCTTTTCATCCACCAATGACCCCAAGTCCTTCTTGCAGGGCTGCTCTCAATGTCTCCTTCCCTTCATCCCCCAGCCTGTATTGATAGCAGTGAAATGCGGTGTTCCCATGGTGTTTTTACCTGTTAATTAACAGAGTATGGTTGTTGTCTGTATGGTCTCATTGATGTTCCACTAGAGTGAGTATGCATCTGCATTTTCAAGGCACTTGAAAAAACTAACCTTCTTCCAGAGAAGTTTAACTTCTCCATGTCTGGTGTAAAAGGATTGTGGGATGTAGCCCTTTGCAGGCACCTGTGCTTCCTGGGGAGCAGCCAGAGGAGCAGGGAGGGTGGTGAGTGGTGGCAGGAGCTGCTGCTTGTGTTCAAGTACCTTTCTCCTTGCGCAGCCCTGCTGCCAACAGCCTGTCTGCTCCTCAGAGTGCAGTGGGTGAATGGGCAGTGCGCTACTGCCAGCTGAATCCACATATCAGTGTGTGTAGGGGAGCGCATTGCTGTGCCCCAGTCGCAACAGAGGGTGATGTTGCCGACATGCCACAGAGCTACCGAGAGAGGGGAGGCTGCAGAGGCTGGAGGACTGCCATTGATGCTAAGCATGTGTAGGACAGTCCTAACGTGGGGGCCGTGGCCTGTGCCGACTCTGCCCTGGATGCTGCTGCACTATTGCAGTTTTGACACTGGCATAATTTACGGTTTTATGCCATCCTTTCTTTGCAGATGGGGACCTGTGCTGGTGCAGTTACACCAGTTTAAATGCTCACATTGTTCAGTAAAGTCAGCCTTGTTTAGATGGGGTTTATCTTTCACCAAGAAAGTGCCTACCTTTGTCATGCAGTAGTAAAGCTGATTCAGACCTTCATCTGTAAAATTTACAGCAGGCTTTCTTAAGAAGGACAGTTTTTGGAAACAATTTATGACACATTTCACCCTCTCAAAAACACTCGCTTAAGGTTCACAAAGTAAATCTCCAGGACTATATTGTTACAGGCCCTTGCTTAGCAATGAAATAAATGTTTATAAATGCAGTAAGATTTTTTTCTCAACTCACTCTTCTGTTTCTTGTATTTTTAGCATTTCACTACATATACATTACCTTTCCTGGTAATCTTGAGCTGATGTTATAAGGATGGCTGGGCACCATTCCTTCTATATTCGTTATCCTTAATGTTTGTGTTGCCCTAGAGAAATTGCCTTGTTGTATTTTGCTGATTTTCCGGGGCTTTGCGTCCACTAGAGGGAGGTGTGCACAAAGCGTGCGTTGATCTTACTCTTAAACTGCACCACTGCCAGTAAGAACAAGCATAGATTTAAGAATAATTAGAGTGCATTTACTGCTGGTAAAAATAATTGATGAATGCCGTTTAAGAGCCACTGTTAATAAGATAGGAAATAGAAAGAATCAGGATTTCGTTTTAAAAATAATAAATATGCTGATGTAGTTACAGCTCAACCACAGCATGAGATCCTAGTTATTCCTACAACGTGCTGCCAGTGAGCCCGTAGATGAGAAATCATGGCCAAGGCTGATAGCCAGAAAGGGCTACTAGAAACAGGAAACACTGGCCCAAGGGTAGGGAAGATAAAGCCAATCAAGGATCCCATGGGCATCACACATCACACACATTTCTGGCATATGTACACTATGTCTTTATTAGGCCATGTTTTTTGAATAGCTACATATTGATATGTTGGAAAGTTTTTAAATGGTTGTTAGGGTTTGTTTTAGAGAGCTGGGGTAAAATCCCTGCTAATCTGTGTGTATTGTACATGGCCAGATTAATTGTATGTATTACAGTAGATGAGGACTGATTTACTTGTCAAATGAAAGGAGAATACATGCAGACATACATTTAGTTACACCTATCTATGTATGTCGATCTGTCTGTCAGCTTATTTTCACTAAGTGGGGACAGCGGCGTGCCTCCTGGTGCATGCAGCCTGCTCACTGGTTTCGCCTCAGTGCAGGTTTTTGTTTGGCTGCAGCTTCCTCTGTCATCCTTACTGAGCTCACAGCAGACGGGTTGTCAGTCACCCCACTGGACGTGGAAATGGGTGTAGAGAACAGCTGAGGAACAGTGTAAGAAAGACCAGTGAGAAAGAACTTGGTTTGCTCTGTGTTATGCTGAAGTATTAATGTGTTGTCTTTCTTTTTCACAGTCTGATAGTTTGTGTGTGTGCGTGTAGGCAGGATGGGTGGCCCTTAGGATCCTTGATGGGGTTTGCAGGCAGTGCAAAAGGCTGTTTAATACCTTTCTACTAAATCAATAGGACAGTATTTCCCTCACAAATATAACTTATTTGATAGTGACCACACCTGTTTAAACTTGCACTGGTTTGTGCAAGTTTTGTTCCAATTTGACATTAGTTGTCGGGGAGCTCTGCTGTACACTAGCAGCAGGTGAAAAATGAGCAAAACAGCAGTCATGCAAATCACTGTAAAACTGCATTGCCTTTCTTTCATATTTTACTAAGAGACACCAAATTGCTTGCCCAGCAGCACAGTCTAATGGCTGTCTTGGGAGTCTTTCTCATAGTTCCATCACAGACACAAAACGCTTTGGAGAATTGAAAATCTGGACTGGTGGATCCTGTAGCATCTTTAGTAACTCAGGATAAAATCTCCTGGAATATCATGGTTTGAATCATTTGATGTTTGTAACCAGGAAAAGAGAAGCATGTGCAAATCTTCCTCTCTCCTTCAAAGACACTTTTTTTTTTTTTTTTGTTCATTCACTATTGTATCAAATACCATAATTCAAGGCCTGACTCTGTGTTCTTCAGCCCATGTCTGTGGGAATTGTCCTCTTAGATCGCGACAGTACATCTGAAAGAAGCATATCTTGGGAGGATGGCAATTTGCAAGAGCCAACACAAAAACCGAGAGTGGTTAAGTGCCAGACAGGTCCTGCAACATAGGTTCAGGGGAGTGAAAAATGCAAAAGGGCAAGAAGGATGTAGTTGTAAGAAATCATGAAGGAACAGCAAGTGAAAAAAGTCTGCCTGCAAACCCCGGGATTCACAGCTGTGCTGCAGCTCTTTTACAAAACAGAAATGATGCAAGTGCGTTTTTGGGGCCCAGAGAAAGACTGCGGTAAATTGGAAAAGGAGTATAAAGACATCCCCTCTAATCTGGTGTTTGACAGAAGCACAACCATGAAGCTGAATGTGTCACAGCATCAAGTTCTTTGCAAAGCTTGACAAGTGACTTTGGTTTTGTTTTGGCTGATAATGTTCATAATCCTCAAATGCCTAAAAAGGGAAGTTTTGTCTGCTGAAGATATGCCAGAGGCTTTAGTTGTATGTACATATGACTGATGGTATCTTTGTTCGCTCTTTTTTTCTTCTGTTTGTTGGATAGTTAATACTACTTGCCACAGTGTCAGGGTGACATTTTCCTGTTGTTACAATTTTTATTTAAGGCTGGGGAGAGAAAAGAAAAAGTAAGGCTTGTTTCTGCTTAAATTCTTTTATATCTGCAGTATTCTGAGAGCCCCTGGAGAGGGGTTTGAATTGGTTTATTCACCATAAAATGAACAGATTACTGATACTTTTTTTTTTTTTGCTTTCTTGAGTGTGTTAAATGATGACATATACTGTATTTAATCTTAAATATTTATGGATTTTAATTGCTACAACCAAGACTGCATCACCTTCAGTAAGCCTGCAAGCTGACCATTGTGCTACATTATTTACATCAGACTATGATGTGTGTGGCTCTGATTGTTTCAGGATATTTAATAAGTGCTTAAATGTGTTGCTCAATCAACTCACATATGTTGCTGGATCAGCTCACAGATTTAAAGATTTAGGCAAGTGCTTAACTACCTGGAGATGAACTGGAATATTTAAAGGTTAACCTGTGGTCACCTATTTTGTTTAGTTACTTTATATGGCAAAAAAACACTGCTCTTTGTTAGTTCTATATCAAAATGAAAATCTGGAAAGCATGGCTCAAGTGAAGGAGGATTATTAGACATGCACTGTCATGATAGCGGAGGAGTTTTCCCTGTTGTTAGTTTTGATGGCTGCCTGTTAAGGAAACATTATTTTCTTGTAGGAGGACGTAATTTTTGCTTTTTCAGAAACACACAGGGAGGAACTATATAGACTTTAAACGGCAGCACTACACTTTAGCTAGTATCTTAATATCACAGAGTAAGTTTTTCTAGGGTTAAAGATAAAGTATAGATTATCCTCTGCAGTTCACTGGCATACATTGGCAGTGGCCTCTTCCATTTACAGTATTGGCTTTATTTTGAATAAAGCTGCTGTTTTTCACAGACTAAAGGAAAAAAAGCAGTCTCAAACTGCAAGCAGAAGCCAACATAGAGATACAGATTCCTTAGGCTTGCTAAGCAGGAAGGGAGGGTGCTCCATGCTTCTTCTAATGTTTTCAGTCTTATTAATTTCTTGTATTCCATCAAGAAAAATACAAATCCCTTATTTCTACAGAAGAAAGTCCAGTTGCCAGTAGTCTCCACAGTTATTTGACAAGTGCCTGCGAAATGATCAATAGCTTTAAAGCCCAAAGGCATTTGGATAACTAGCTCTTGTTTAGGTATCTCCTATTTAGCTTCTGTTGGAGCTGGGCACCTAGACAGGTCATAGAATCATAGAATGGTTTGGGTTGGAAGGGACCTTAAAGATTATCTAGTTCCAACCCCCTGCCATGGGAAGGGACACCTCCCACTATACCAGGTTGCTCAAAGTCTTATCCAACCTGGCCTGGACACTTCCATCCACAGGTTCCTTGGGCAACCTATTCCAGTGTCAGATATTCAAGATTTGCCACTGACTTTTGGTATTAGTAATTTATCTTTGGTTTCTTGAATGGTTTGGGCTTGAGAAGGTGTTCTGACTTGGAGGAGGGAAGTCCACCTCCAAATATGGATATAAGTATCTGCATACTTGTTGATACAGATTTATCTATCTAGGTAGTCTCATCAGAATCTGGGCCTTTTTACACTTTAAAAATACAGATATTAATTATCTTTAATGTGGTCGTCACTGGTGTTCATGAGGTGCATACGTTTTCATGGTAATTCTGCACATGCCCGTGTTGCCAAATGACTATCAATATAACTGAGAGGAAATTCTGCTTCAGAAAGCAGAGCTACAAAATCCCCCTCTACTCTGCTCCTCCCCCTCTACTCTGCCTTGGTGAGACCGCATCTGGAGTACTGTGTCCAGTTCTGGGCTCCCCAGTTCAAGAAGGACAGGGAACTGCTGGAGAGGGTGCAGCAAAGGCTACCAAGATGATTAGGGGACTGGAACACCTCTCTTATGAAGAAAGCCTGACGGATTTGGGTCTCTTCAGTCTGGAAAAAAGATGACTGAGGGGGGATCTTATCAGCACTTATAAATACTTAAAGGATAGGTGTCAGGAGGATGGGACCAGGCTCTTTTCAATGGTACCCAGTGACAGGACAAAAGGTAATGGGCACAAAATTGAGCATAGGAATTTCCACCTAAACATCAGAAGGAACATCTCTCCTTTGAGGGTGGCAGAGCGCTGGCACAGGCTGCCCAGAGAGGTGGTGGAGTCTCCGTCTCTGGAGACATTCCAAACCTGCCTGGACGCGTTCCTGTGCCACCTGCTCTGGGTGACCCTGCTCTGGCAGGGGGTTGGACGAGGTGATCTCCAGAGGTCCCTTCCAACCCTACCATTCTGTGATTTTGTGATTCTGTGAAAACTGGAACAAGAGCTAAGAGAAGTACTTTGGTAAAGGCATAGACAGAAAACTTATGGAAGACATTTTAATTTCAAACAAGAATACACATGCAGAAACTGAACTTCTATTAACTGACATCAATAATCAAGGTTTTTTTCCCTTTTTCTAGGAAACTCTTGGATCCATCTGAATTCCCAGAAAAATTAGTAGATTAACAAAATATGTTCATTACTCTTGTTTACTGATAAACTTAGTATTGTAGTATAGCTGGTATTTCCTCGTTATGAGCCCAGCCTTCTTCTAATTTATACTGAGTGAATTAAAAATGTGGTGTCAATCAGAAATAATATGCTGTACAGTAGATCATAGAATCATAGAATGTGTTGGGTTGGAAAGGACCTTTAAAGGCCATCTAGTCCAACTCCCCTGCAGTAAGCATGGACATCTTCAACTAGATCAGGTTGCTCAAAGCCTCATCAAGCCTGGCCTTGAATGGCTCCGGCGTTGGGGCCTCCACCACCTCTCTGGGCAACCTGTGCCAGTGTCTCACCACCCTCATTGTAAAGAACTTCTTCCTAATGTCTAATCTAAACCTACCCTGCTTATTGCCCCTCATCCTGTCGCTACATGCCCTTGCAAACAGCCCCTCCCCAGCTTTCTTGTACGCCCCCTTCAGGTACTGGACGGCCTCTATAAGGTCTCCTCAGAGCCTTCTCCAGGCTGAACAATCCCAGCTCTCTCAGCCTGTCCTTATAGCAGAGGTGCTGCTCAAGCCCTTGGATCATCTTCATGGCCCTCCTCTGGACCCGCTCCAACAGGTCCGTGTCCTTCTTTTGCTGAGGGTTCCAGAGCTGGACACAGTACTCCAGGTGGAGTCTCATGAGAGCAGAGTAGAGTGGGAGAGTCACCTCTCTGGATCTGCTGGCCATAGTTCTTTTGATGCAGCCCACGATGTGATTGGCCTTCTGGGCTGCCAGTGCACATTGTTGGCTCATGTCCAGCTTTTCATCCACGAGTACCCCCAAGTCCTTTTCCGCAGGGCTGCTCTCTATCACGTCATCCCCCAGCCTGTATTGATAACGAGGGTTGTCCTGACCCAAGTGCAGGACCTTACACTTGGCCTTGTTGAACTTCATGAGGTTTGCATGGGCCCACTTCTCCCGCTCATCCAGATCCAGCTGGATGACATCCCATCCTTCTGGCACATTGACCACACCACTCAGCTTGGTGTCATCTGCAAACTTGCTGAGGGTGCACTTGATCTCACTGCCTATGTCATTGGTGAAGATATTAAATAACATCGGTCCCAGTACGGATCCCTGAGAGACACCTCTCCATCTGGACATTGAGCCATTGACCACTACGCTCTGGATGCGACCATCCAGCCAGTTCCTTATCCACCGAACAGTCTACCCATCAAATCCGTATCTCTTCAACTTAGAGAGTAGGAAATGACTGTATATTTGTGCCCTATTGGATGACTTGACTTGGTAGGACTTCTGTACTATATGTAGTGGACTTCTGTGTATGCCATGTCTTCAGGCGTCTTTGCAGGCAAAAGAAATGGCTGTTTAAAGTCTTTAATCTTTTAATTAAGCCTTAAGCTGAAACTAAGCTCTAAAAGGCATTACAGTAGAAAGATGAACATTAATTATTTCGGCAGGTCTTAAATTACATTCTGACAAATCTTATTAGTAAAGTAATTCTGCGTATAAATATTAGCTATAATTCATTCCCCATGTTATCTCCTGCCTTTTTTGATATTTCCAGAGAAAAATTACGTCATGTGTGTTCAGGTGTGCATTAGCCTTGTAAGAGTGACAGTTTCATGAACCTTTGAAATCTGTCAAGTCAGTTTTTGTTAGGACAGTGAATGATCTAGGTGTAAGGTGTCACAAGTGAAATCAATTATAGCTGTCATAGCTACAGGCTTGGGTCTTAAGCTTTTAAATGAGGCTTCAGTGCATGTAGTTCCACCTACATTACAGGAAGCCCTCCTAGCAAGGCATGAATTTTGTGTGCTCTTTCCATGAGACACATGAACACCAGTGCATGGAATAAAGCCAAAATTCAAAGATACCGCAGTAGGTCAGTCTTCAGCCACTCTGCTGCTACTCATGTTGTGTTATATTTCTTGGGAAGAAAATGTTACAGTAAATCCTCCACTGTCTTGCTGTTTTTCTGTATTAACAGCTCATATTCAGCCCTCTGGTGATGGATAGACCTTACAATTTACCAGAAAACTGAAGAGCTCCAGACTGTGCATGTTTGTTCAGTAGCTTACTGAGTCACATGAGACCTGCCTGCTAATATATGGTAATTTGTCTTTTGCATATGTCATTGGAGCCCAGTTACCAAGTACAGGAAAGTTTTAGCCCCCTTTGTGAAGGTATATATGTGTGTTTCTCTTTCTTTGGATCTGCTGTCCTGAAGCATCCCTTGCTTCCTCCTGAGGCGGCCCCACATGTGCTACTCCGTGCCCTGGGCTTGGGTTTCCTGCCTCCCTCACCTGGGTCCAGACTCTGACCCTGCTCCTGGCTTGACTTTTATGTTTGAGTCAGCCTTGATTTTCCAATTTATTGACAGTGCTCTTTAGCCAAGCCATGGACTTGTTGCAAGAGCTGGCTTTTCTCAGGATCAGTCGCTTGTGTGTGTTAACTTCAACACAGCTCCAAACCCAGTTCAGGCTTGGGACAAATAATTTGGCTTATGTGTCCATGCTTGAATCTCCCAATATATGTAATTATCCTCCTGACTGTCTGAAAATTACCGAACCTTTCTTCTATGCTTTCAGCCTATGTTCTTCTCCTCCACTGTTTTTTCTCTTCCTTTACCCTGTATGTGCCTTGAAAAAGGTCTGTCATTAAAGCTAACGTTTTGGTAGTGAACAGGTGAAAGGATCTGTAGCTTTCTGAGTGCCTTTGGTTCCCTTGTGGTGTAAATGCAAATCAACACAGTATATTCTTATCACTCCATCCATTTAGACAGGGTATTTATTGTTAGACCAATATTTGTATGGCAGTTTCAACACAGAAGAATGTGCTTGTTGTACAGAGGCACCTCTTGCAAAGTCATTCTACATTTCCTGGTAGAGCTGAGAGTACAGTGCCCACTTTTCCCTTGCCGTCTAATGGCAAATTCCACTCCAGTTCTCACCCTGCATGAACTGCCTAATGGACCACCGGTGGGCTTTGATGGAGCATGACCTGAGAGTTTACTTCTGCTGATCCCTAGTCGCTGATGCGTTCATTAAGAAGATTATAAAAGTACTTGCGGCAAGGCATGTAGCTCTTGGAGTACTTAATCAAATAAATTCCAAAGATTTATAGAGAATCAGGGTCTGAATATATCAGGAAAGAGTTTTATTGGCAGAAGAGGATCTCAGCAACATAGAATTGGTGGCATGGGGCCACCATGAGAAGGCAAGACCACCAAATATGAGAAGGGAAGAAGTAACATTGTATGCCTAGGGTTAGTGCAGCAACTCAGCTTTTTAACTGTTAATATCTTCTTATTGAATCATAATCTGTAGAATTCCCTTTTTGTGTTTGATAACCTTTCAGGTTGTCTGTTTCCTGCTGCAGCCATTCACCAGAGCATATCCCCTGGAAACAGTGCATCTGCAGTGTCGCTGCCCTCAAGCTGCCATTGAAGGCTTACTGGAAGAGCCCCCCCCTACCTCCCCACACCCTCCAGCCCCAGGACGTACTCAGCTTGGAGATAAACATGGTCCAAGCAGACAGCAAACTGGTCTGAAGACCATAATGATAGGTTGGACTGAGTAGGACTGAGTAAAGATGTCCAGTATAACGTTAATGGATATATGACTGTCCAAATTTCATTTAAAATATTAAATAGTGATGTGAAGAATGAAAATATTAATCAGCTGAGTTACTCCTGCTGACAGTATAAAGGCCACAGAGAGTGAGAAAGATCACAGAAGTGAAAAATGTAGGTGTCAAATCACAAGCCTTTACAAAATAATCCATATGAGGAAGAGTATTTTGATTGTGAAAGACACACTTGGAAGCCAACAATACAGAGAAAACCACAGTTTAATTGTAGCAGAGAGTAAATCGTATTAGGGTATTCCTGTTTTGTGGAGACTTAATTCCATGCCTGGTCAGAGCACAGGATGGCCAGGGCATTTTTCTGGCTTACTTACTCATCTGCAGGCCTTTTGCAATAATTGCTTCAATCACGGGATCGCAGAATTACGTAGACCGGAGATCTAGAGGTGATCATCCCACCCCAGCCCCAAAGCAGAATCAATTTAGATCATATTGCTTACGACCTTTTTCCTTGAGTTTTGACTATTTCCAATGTTTGACCACCCTCTTAGTGCAAAATGGTCTTCCTAATATCTAACTGGAATTTCCAGTGTCCCAGCTTGTGTCTGTTGCCTCTTGTTCTATCACTGTGCACCTCCAAGAAGAGCCTTGAGCTTGTCTTCTCTATATCCTCTGATGTAGACAACAGTTACAGACATCAGTAAGATCTCCTCTTAGCCTTCTTTTCTCCAGACTGAATAAACCCTCAGCTTTGCATCGTATATCATGCTCCAGCCCCCCTGGCTGTCTTGATGGCCCTGTCCAGGACTTGCTGCAGTTTGTCGCTGTCTTTTCTGTACTGGGGAAGTCCAAAACTGGACATGGTACTCCAGATGAAGTTGCACAAGTACTCAGTGGAGGGGGAATAATCATGTCCCTCAAGCTGTTGGCTACACTCACATGTAACACAGCCCAGTATGGGCATACTGCTGACCCATGTTGAGCTTGCTGTCCGCCAGGACCCCAAGTTCCCAGCTTGCGTTGTTTCATGGAGTTGCTTCCCCCATTCCAGGTGCAGGACTTTGCGTCTGCCTCTGTTGAACTTCATGAGATTTCTGTCAGCCCCTTTCTACAGTCAAATGCACTCTGAAGAGCAGCCCTGCTCTCCGGGGTACCAGCTGCTCTCTTTCATTTAGCACCAGCAGTGGCCTGGCTGACCGTGTAATGCACCCTGTCATCCAGGTCATTATGAAAGGTATTAAAACAGAATCATCAGCTCCAATATCAACCCCTCAGGAATGCTATTAGTAAATGGCTGCCAGCTGGACTTCGTACCACTGCCTATCAGCAGTTTGCAAGTCAGCAGGAGAAAAGCAAGTAGAGATTATAAGCCAAGCACATTTGGCCCACAGTTGAATTTTGTGTTGATCTGAGTGTTTTGGAGATCTAACAGTTAAGACTTTCCAGTTTTACTTGTTTGCCTTCTATGTGAAATCAGCAGAAGTCTCTTTTCCACCCCCAGAATTACTATTATTAACCACCATTTAGAAAGCCAGTAGCAAAATGTTAGGGAATGTAGCCAGCATAGATGAGGAAGAAGCAGCAATCATTTGGAAGCTCCAACCTACTTTATACGCGACAGCTCTCCTTCTGAGCGAGAAATGAGCACACCATGCTGCTGATTTCCAAGAGCTGCTAATTCACCATCTAGCTCTCAATTAGTTTCCAATTGTGATTTTTAAAGTCTGTAACTGGTTGTGGCCTAGCTATCCAGTCACAGCTCTTCAGATATGACCCACTGAAAAAACTTCACAAGGGGCTTTGCACCAGGCTGGAGTAGTACAGATGTCAGCTGAGAGGTCTCTGATGAAGAGTGCATTGTTAGAGAAGTCCCTACGACATGAGAATTAAACTAGGACTAACACATGTATTCGCAGTGTTTTCTCAGAGCTTACACTGCGTGAGTTTTATAAACTAAACTAGCATTGCTCAAGGTGCTGCAATGTGCTCCAAAGCGCCAGTTTGGACACGACTGGACCGCATGTCCTAGACGTACCCATACCTACAGGAGCAGTGGGTACCTCAGCAGTGTCATTTTGCTCTCTGCACAGACCTGAAACATTTTCTGCTGATACTACTCCCCACTCAGCAGGAGCACAGACAGCGCATTCATCAGACCATGTTTTGACTTTTTTTCCTGAGAACTAGTATTTTGAATGTGGTTACTGTGAAACACTGAATATATTTCAATATGCAAAAAAGAAGCAATCAATGGGACTGTTAGCATCTGCTATCTTTTCTTTCCACCAAGCTGCTCACCACATGAAATAGCAGTGAGCACAGGGATCTTACTCAGGGCGGCAGTACATCCTAAGGATGTACTTTGATGAGTGGTGGTTACCTGGAACCTGAAAGCTGTGGGGAAAGACTGGGACAGGCCATGCTTGGCAGGTTTATGTTGGATACAGACTATCAGCAAACTGATTTGCCTGCTGATTTTTGGGCCAGCTTGCTGCAGCCCAAGGCCACAGGCCAGAAATGATGCCTGAGGGAAACAGCTAAGA
The DNA here is from genome assembly GCF_963924245.1 of Chroicocephalus ridibundus. NCBI lineage: Eukaryota > Metazoa > Chordata > Aves > Charadriiformes > Laridae > Chroicocephalus > Chroicocephalus ridibundus. The sequence goes on from NC_086316.1 coordinate 8,377,095, forward strand.
AGTGACCTGGTGAGTTCTCCAGGAGTAAAAAGCTCTGAGTTTTTGGGATGACATGGTAAAGCATTTTGTGTGCAGATCAGTCCTGAACAGAGAAGAGACGGCTCCAATGCAGAGACACCATTGAGTTCCTGATGACAGATCAAGTGGTGGACTTCAGAGACTGAATGCATATGCAGCAGCCTACTCCAGTTAACTGCTGAACTCACCATGGTGTCCAATGGTTGCTGAAAAAGCATTGAGCACTTCACGGCACCTGCCTCTCAGGCTGGCAGCTTTCAGCTGCCGAGACAATCACTGGAGAGAAGTGTGTCTGTGAATGAAAATAGGGTGCTGGTAGGAGACTTCATGAGGATGGCCATAAGTGCAAATGCAGGATAGAATTAAAGATTTGTGCTTTTTGCATTACTGAGGTAGTACTTTTCGTGTCACCAACCAAGAAAGAAAGGGAAGCAGTCCCCACAAAAGAGCCTACCCAAGGTGGTTGTATTGGGTGCATCCTAGTAAATCTGCAAAAAGACTAGTTTCTGCCAGTGCAGCCAGGCATCTAAGGAGGCATCAGGTATCAGGTAGTGTTTTATTACACAAGATATTTATACATAGATATACAGAGGTGCCTTTCTGTCAGAATGGCAGCCATATTTACCATCAGTTGCCACCATCAGCAGCAAGATCACTTCCTGCCAAACTGAGGCAAGGGTGGTGGCACTTTGATGTCTTGACCTCTTTCCAGTTTCTTCTCGCAGTCAACTAGATAATTGACACCATCAATGACAATCTGGACTAGCTCCACCTATAACAAGAAGAGAAAAATAGTAGTAATAGAATCTTTAGCTAATGCTGTTAATAGAGGAAGGGAAAATTGGCTTGTACTGCAATGACAGCAGGTAAAGGAATAAGTAAGGAGCGTCGTGGTATAGAGATCACACGCTGTCTGGCACAGGGAATATGGGTCATGCTGGTCCAGTGGAAACCCATAGTAATTCCCTTCTCCTGTTTGCCCTGAGTTTGGGCCGCCAGCAACAGAAATTTTCAAATAGGTTCCTAAAGTTATTTCCACCAAATTGTGCTCCTACTCATATTCCTGTAGGAACAATGCAAGCAAACAAAAGTCCTTCTAGAAAATGTTGAGAGACCTATTTCAAATGTGACCACCACGAGTGTGCAGGATCTTCCCCAGATGCTTGCTGAAAAGTAAGGCTTGGCACGACAAGTGGTACCTGTCTGTTGTGTTCCCCACCCTCATGTATGAGGATGAAGAAACCAAAACAGCAGTGCTGTGAGTGCTTAGCATCACTGTGCAGTTCACGCCGAAGCAGCTACTGCTGTTGCTGTGTCTTCCCAGCTCCCATGCCCATATCATCCCTGTGCGTGCAGGAGCATTTATGTGAGTACAGTCTCAGACAGAAACTAACTGGGACGGTGGTGCAAGGAGAGGAAGACAGAGGCTCATTGCCCTCATTCACACTGGCCCTGGCCCTGAGTGCTGCTTATAGTAGTCCTTCACATGGCTGGGGCTGGGAAGATGGCCAGACTACCTGTTTGGCCATAGCCTTTTAGACTGCCTGAGAAAGCTTGTCAAACCAGAGTCTTGTACTTCTTCACAGGCACGGCTCAGGACCATATGTTCCCCTGTGGATGACCATGAACACTGCTGCGATGATTTGTTAGCTGTGGGGAGAGCTGTTCTACTCATTCTGCCAAGCATGCTGGCTTTGCTGATGTGGTTTTGCCAAGCCCAGGACTCACATCTCTGAAGCAGAGGCACTCATCCTAAACTCGTGCTGGCTCTACATCATCCATCACTCCTTTGTTTTCAGCTCTTGATTTACACTGGCAGGAGTGGGATTAGCTCCAGGCCCAGAGCAGCACCAAAATTTGCAATTCTGTATGGCAGGGGGTAGTGGTGTCTTTGTAACCTTATTCAAAATTGCTGAAAAATACAAGGTGCCCTGTCCCCAGCAGACTTTCTTCACAGGCAGTGACATGTGAGGACCACAGGCCCTGTGGTATTGTTAGCCAGCAAGCTATAGCACTGATTTTTCTTAATCTTCATGAAAGGGTTCATTAGCAACCTTTAATGACTGACTTGTTAAAACGGAATGTGAAGACTAAATCCCATTGTCTCTTTATTGTGACAGTTGCTGATTTTCAAGGGATTTCTTTTTACTATAAAGCATTTCAATGGCTTAGCAGTTTATTTTATTGTCTTTTACAGACCAGCTGCGTTGGGGAATCAGAGGTCTGAATTTGCAGCCTCCAGAAGAAAAGGAATTTCATATTAAGTTAGCATTGACCAGAAACTGCAACAAAGCAAAAATACAAACATTTTTATCTTGCACCTTGGGGAACATAATTCAGTTCTGCAAACACATTTACCACATAATGGAAAAATATGTCTTATAATAAAACATTTCTATCCCCTTGAGTTAGTCTTGTCTTATTTAGACTTCAGAATCTTCAAGGCAGGGATTGTATCTTATCTGTTGGCTTAATCCTTTGAATCCTTGCTGTATGAGGCATCACTGACTTCAGTGGAAGTCTTCATATAAGCAAAAATTTGTAGGTTTAGGCCATCTGTCAGTAGAACTCATATTAATTAATCATGCTGTGTAATACTGTATTATTAGTGTTATTTTAGTATAAAACACACATCATGATGTTTCATGTATTAATAAATATCTTTGTCACATACTGTTTTTGCAAATGATACAGCTTAGTAGTTTTTCACTCTTATTTATTTTGGTCTAGATCCAAAGGAACTACATCAAACTGCATCAAACTCCAAAATTTAGAATTTCCAAACCCCTGTCGAAATGACCCTTGGCTGAGAAGACATTCAAGTACATGTCTTGAAAGACCTGACTTGGCTCTGTCCCAGTGGCAGAAAACCCAAGGTGAGTGAGGAATGGAAGCCAGCTGGCTGGCTGTGGACCAGTTTGAATCTAGTTGTAACCCAGGTGCATTATCCCAGGTTTATATTCATGTTATGAAAAGTCATCAAGATTCAGGCTGAACACATGTGTTGGGCTGCAACACCGCGGGACTGAACTACATCCATACCTAAACGTCTCAGTGCTGCGCTGTTCTGGATAAACACACCTTGACAGAATACTTTTCTTTGCAATTGACTTTTAACTTGCAGCAAAGCCCCCAAGGTAATTAAAATTTTGCTGCTGGGCAAGCAGGCAGCCTTCAAATCCTGGCATGTTCAAGCAGGTTGGCATCTGAGCCCAAATCATGTATTGCGTTGCTAATGGAGAAAAAGGGTTCTCAGGAGACATCAGTCCCACCAGGGCCTGCCCGGCTGACCATACCTGAGAGGTTACGGCATGCACATGGGAAATGAAAGACGTGTTTGACAGAAGGTTTGGACCTCTGTTTACTAGCACTGTGCTCAAATTGCCAGACTTACAGGGTCTTGCAAGGTAAATTTTTGTCTCAGTTCTTGATGTGGCCAAGGGTGAACACAGCCCTGGTATTGGTGAGGAAAGGGAAGCTGTAGCAGTGCCACAGGACTTGCAGCCTGTGACCTGGAGTAAGGGTTTGGCTCAGGCAGAGCTCGTGGGAGGAGGCAGCATCTCTTTGGCATGGCTGTTTCTCCCCCATCCTCCAGTAGATTTGCTCTTAGGAGCTGTTCTACTTTAGAAAATACTTAAATATGAAACTGGAATGAGGTCTGGGACTGGAGGGAGTCTCCCAGGAGAGCAGCAGCACCACCAGGCTGTAGGGTCATTTCCACTCTCTGGCACAACAGATACTCATTCAAACTGAAGTAGCTTCAAAACAAATGTCTGAGATGAACCCATCTCATTGTAGCCTACAGCCCAACAGGGAGGGCTCAGAGCTGACGATTAAATCTTTGCTCTGATTTAAACCTAGCTCTCCTGCATCTTCTGCTCAGTGCCACACAGGACACATGAAGATGGCACTAACTCCTCTTCCTCCTCAGTTATTTTGGAGTGAAAGGACTGGCCTTGTCCTGCTGTGGAGAAAGTGTGTAACTCTGAACACTAAAAGGAACACAACTCCTTAAACCAGTCCTGCTTTCAGTGTCCCCTGGGTGGGTTAGGACTTGGTCCCTGTTCCTTTCCCCAACATTTTGCAGCAGGTACAGCAGGTACTGCCCAATGTATAATAGCTAGCTCAGTGCCCACTGTACAGCTTACAAATGTGTCTCATGCCCAGCACTGCAGAGACCGATGGACACTGATCTCAGCTGGGCACTCCAGCAGGCAGGTGGGTCTAAGAGTTTGTGCTGTGATGCTCAGAAACATCATCCTGTTGGATGTCTGTTACCAAAGTCAAACCTTTCTAGCACCTGTGTGCACTCAACGGAGATCATCAGCACATGGTGCAAGCAGGTCACACTTGTGGAACATGCTCATGGTTGGTTTTTTTCATTGCTATAACAGGAATATTTGTCAAGCACTTCATGCACGTTAATAATTTTTCTTTGAGTAAGCATTTCCATTGGACCATATTCATCAGTAGTAAAAACTGCCATGGCTCCACTGAGGTCAGTGGAGTGAACCCAGCTGGAGGGAAACTGACTCATATCAGTACTGATCTGAGCTAAAAAGCAAGGGAAAGAAAAAGAACATATTACCTCTGAGCGACCCATGCGGTCTAGGTTGGAGATATCGTACACATCTGCTACAGCTGCCGTGTCCACTCCACCAGTGCCACGCTTTTGCAGACGCAGGTTCTCCAGGATTTTTGGGAACCTGGGATCCTATCAGAAGAAACAGGTTTGAGCTTATTGCCTTTTACCTTGCATATTGTGCTGAATTGTTACAATGCTATTATCCATGATTTAATAGCATCTCCAGGAAGACAAGCAGAGATGGATAGTTCTCTCAGTCCTTGGATTACAGCCTGTCTTGCTGACTGTCTGCTGAGTAGATTAATTTCCATAACAAATACAATAATTTGCAGAATAAAAGTATGCTCAATTAGTCGTGCATTATCCCTGGGACCTTGTTACACATCATACTATCATGCAGTCCCTGTAAGCTGTCATTTTTCATTTGTTCCTTTATAAATCAGAAGCGCTGATTTATGCCACTGGCCTTTTAAATGACTTATGTACCTTGCTAAGTCTGGGCAGCTTAACATGGACTCCAGCGCGTAAACCAGTTCCCAGATTGGAAGGACAGGTCAGCACATATCCAAGTCGCTCGTTCCACATGAACTCCCAGCCCCGTTCTTTAATTAATCTTTCCACCTATGATGGAAAAAAAAAGAAAAAAAGAAAAAAGGAGAAAGCAAAAAGAAACGGGCAGCATATAAATGTCTTATTTTAACTTGTGTGCTTATAGCTGAGATTCTTTTCACCATGTATCTGTGTTGATGATGAACTTCACTGACGCCAGTGGAGTTGTGTAAATTTACATCCAAGTACAGTCTGGTTTGGATCTGATGCAAACATTTGCACTCATCAGGTACCAAGATCCCCAGTGCATATTACAAGGATTTCTTCATCGTTTTCTCGTGACTGCTAGCTTGCAGACTCTCTGTCACTTTATCATGAAGCTCCCTGTCATGGTGGTTTGGTAAAGCCTTAGCCCATGAAGCCATATCTGCACATACGAATTATGGCTTTCACCATGCGTTTCTAACCTTGATGTTTTTGCAGCGAGGTTGCAACAAACATGAACAAAAGGAGCTGAAGCTGAGTTTTGTGTAACTTTCAAGGTGATGCCGTGACTCTTAGGGGAGGACACTTGACTTCTAAATGCCTAATATTAATAGCCACACTTCCATTATAAGGAGACAGCATACCTTGTATATAATGGTTTTCATTAGTAGATCTCTAACCAGATTAGAAAGGAGAGTGAAATAATTATCTCCAGAGAAATCACAAGGGTCTATTGACCTTTGAATAGGCTGGTACTCTGTTCACTCGTCTATACTTCCTGGACTTACTTCTGTGATACAAATACAATTTCAGTCCAGTTATCATCTCCTCCAGAGGAAAATCAGGTACATAAACCAGCTCATGCTCACAAGATCTCTGTATATATAGGTTAATACTTCCATTCTGCAGAAGGATACAGAATAAAGGACTCTCCTAACATCATTTCTATATTGTGTGAGGACACAAGAATTGCTCTTGGGAAACTAGACCTGATTTCCTGCCTCAGGCACCTGTTCTGGTCGCAGTTTCCAAAGCTCTCTGACCGCTTCCCGTGGCCAGGTCTATAGGTCCAACTCTGTTGAACGTGAGCTCAACAGAGCCTCACAGTAGCAGAGGCAAAGCTGGGTACAGCATCTGCAAGCCATGTCACCTCAGCCACCACACTGTGCATTGTTGAGTCTCATGGCTGTACCTGACAGGTCCCAGTAAACCACTATAACGCCAAAGAAGCATTCATTAGGTGCTTTTGTTTTTCTGTGTTTCCAAACACACTACATACTCAGACTTCCCTATGGATGCTATGATCTTACCTTCCTCTGCTTCTCAGGGACCACTTGACAATCAGGTTGTAGCTCCCTGCTGTCCCTACTTTGACTTGCTTTTTTTTGGGGTGGGGCTGTGACGTGATATGGGAGGGGTGCACAGCTGTATGAGCTCTGCGAATGCTGGGGATTTTCTGATTCAGGGGTGTCTCTAGAAAGCCAGAGAAGCTGTTTTGCCAAGGTGAGAGGAATGAAACAAGTGGTCCGAGACTGGCCCAATATGCATTTCCATACTCAGGAAGAAAAGCAGTGGGATGGAGACAAATGCTGTTCCTTCATAGTTCAGATTAAATGAGTGTGCCAAGGACCCCGATGAGGAGAAATACTTGTTTTATTCAGCCTCGGTATTCTTACAGTCTTGGAGACGATTTCAAGCCCTTTTCAGCCTCCCGTAGCTTAACCTCTAGGCTTTCCTGTACTATGGCAATCCATCCAGGAATGATGTGGATGAGAGTATTGGAGAATAGTGTTTGGCCACATAACCAGTCCACTGAGTCTTGCTATATTGCCTGTGGGACACAGTAGAGTCCTCTTTCTCTCTCAAAGCAACTTTTTCTTTGTGAGAGCAGGGCACAGGGCTACGCTGGGTCCAGAATCAACTTGAGCCATACCTGGACTGTCTAGTCAAAACCTTTTTAACCCACATGCCATCTCATGAAGGCTTTTTTATCTTTGTAAATAGCTATACCAGAATAAAACCCCTGGAGCCCTGGCTATCAGTTCCTAGTATTTTAATCACAAAACCCCATATCTCCCCAAAAGTGGCAGCGAGCCAGGGGGTCCTATACCCTGGGTCCTGTGCACAACCCCAGCAGCATCCACTCTGCTCCCAGCATCAGGGATAATAACCAGGAGGCTGGGCCAAATAAATTCTTCAAGCAAAACAAGCAATTCAAATAAAATGCTTGATTTATAAATTCCCGCAGCCTGCAGGCACAAAATGGCAAAAAAGGGATATTTCTCTAGCCAGTCTGTGCTTAAGATTTGAATGGAAAAACTGCAAAGACATTTTGTTTATTGTTTCCCTACAACTCAGCTAGCAATTTGCCCATGTTTCCTTCTTTAACTGCATTAGTGTGGGTTGCCATGTGGACTGGTGTTACTACATTTTGTTGCTCCCGGAGATGTCAGTTCAGTGTGAACCACAGTAAGCAGTGCTGACAACAGCCCAGCAATAAACAAACAGGAATAATAAACTCATTGAGATACTACCTCTTTCAAACCACGGCAAAATCTTTCAAACACCCGTTTCATGTTTCCACCCTTCTCCATGGAGATCACCCTGGTGTGGTCTTCTTCATTAATCCAGATGAGAAATGTTTTGTCATTGTTATGCCTGGTTGAGAGGGGAAAAAGAAGAGTATTTTTAAAAAGACAAGCCCTGAAAAATAATTCTCAGTATCCTTAGTTATCTTATCCTACTTATGCTCTGATAAGTAGACCTTATCAGAGTCTTTCAGGGCTGTGGAGAGGCTAAGCGTGGCAAAATAGCATTGTTTTGCAGAGCTTGGGATTGGAGCTGCTTTCACAGTTGGATCCCCCATGCCAATGGCATTTTGTGGGTTTCGCAGGCACAGCGGGAACAGTTTTTCTGGTGACGTCATGCTTCCGTGGTGCTGAGCGAGGAAAAACATGTTGTCCTCTGGCATAAGCACAGCTGGGAGGTACAGCAAAGGGAGAAACCAAGCTCTGCATCCTCTGTCACCAAAGACGGTTTCCATTGTTCTTAGAAAACTGTGCAGCTAGGAAAAAAACCTTAAGGTTTGCATGCTGCTGGGGGGCAAGCAATATGTCCTTACTTAATTGTATTCTCCCCTAAATCAAATCCCAGTGCCCTCTGTATCGCTTGGTAGCACTGGATTGCCACATCAGTCAAGTTACGTGTCTGAGGACAGCAGCTGCATGTTGCTTCCAGACAGAGCATTAGCAATGCTGGCTTGTCAGTCAAGATAAAAATGCCTGAAGATATCCACTCGTGCTTCAAACAGATCAGTTGTGGCTAGGTTTATTAAGTGCTGGGTCAAACCTGAGGTCACTTTTTCTGGCTTTTTCTCCACTTTGTCTTTTACTACAGCCTTTCTACAGCATGTAGAAGGTGATTAGACTCATTTGTACAAACCGTGGAATATTACCAGGTTTGAAACACATGAAATTTGAAAGTTCAAGTTCACCAAGAGCCTGGTTTTCAGCTGGTCTTTTACTGTACCTCCTTTTTTTTTGAACTTGGAGTTTGCCAGTGCAAGATGAGCAGGTGTAAACATCCCATGCCCTGACATTATGGTCACCCAAGGTCCAGTTATCTTGTCATTAGTCACGTAAAAATGTTCAGGGGAAGGTTTTCCAAATAGTCGGACGTTGGCCTGACTCAGCTGCCCCTTTAATTAACTGAGTTTCCCCGTTGCTTTAAGAAACACAGAGGGAGGCCACACTGGGTGCATTTAAACTATGCCATTGCCACTGGTGAGGTCGGTGGGAGCGGTCCTGCAGCCCATAACAAGGATAAGATCGCAATCATTATAAGCAAATTAATTCCCAGAGTTTGCACTCTTTTTGAGCCACAATTTCTTGCAAGAGAAAGGAAGGTTTTCCAAATGTGGCTTACTGAAATACTTTCCAATCCTACTAATTTTTTTGAGTCTGCCTGATATTTCACATGTAAAACAGGCCAAGAAACAGGTCAGTTTTATTCAGAAGATCTCTGGATAATATTTATATTGTTGGTTCTTCTCTTGTTTGTTTGTAGAGACAATGAATGGGATGCCTCAAATTTATCCTTTCCCTCTTCCTCAGATTTAAACAGGGACCGGGGAGCTAATCTGAAGCATGTTGAAATAAAAAAATCCTCACACATTTCCAACAGGTTATCAGGTTTCACAGCGCCTGCTCCCCAACACAAATCACGTTTAGCTCGTCACAGCAATATTGGCTATGCTTCTGAACATGAGCCAGTATTGTCAAGACACTGCCTGGAGAACAGTTGTGGGTTTTTTCCACATGAAATCCCATCCTCAGTGGAAGTCCTGAACCTGCCTAGGGAGAGGAGATAGGCTAGGTGACTCCTCAGATTCCTTTTTAGCCTAATTTTTCAAAATCAAGTCATCTGGCAATGCCTAGGAGTACACCAGGATGGACGCAGATGCTATGCACTGCACAGTTGCTCCATCTCTGCTTACCAGGTGTGTGCACTGATCTGAGAGCTATTATCCCTTTCTCTCCATGGAAAATATCATATCTGGGCACAAAAGACATCAAGTGTGTTGTGAAAGCAGAAACAAACCTAGAACAAAATAGGAAATTCAACTTCTTCTGTATCTTCACTTTGTCAAGTTCATTTGGAAAGGAGGGGTTACTTGCAGCTCTGGGAATTAAAATAACACTCTGTCCCTTGACAGTGAGGAGGGGCACAGGAATTTGCAATGCGGTGTCCTGCAGCTGTATGTCCGGTGGTTCCTAGCTGACAGTACAGCTACAATCTGGTGTTAGAGCTGCTTTTGTAACCTCAGCTCTGCCGACTGCATGGTGACTCCCAGGCTCTTTCCCAAATATAATTTTTATCTAGAAATAGAAAAATGGAGATAAAAACCTGAAAAGGGAGCCATGCCTATGATGCTATGCTGCGTGGATGACATTAGCGATGGCTTCTTGAGTATAAAGGTCTTAGTCTGTTGTTCATTACTGCATTTTGTTTTATTTTTTTTAAGTTAAGCAAAAAAACTTTTTTTGTTTTTTTAAATCAAACTGAACGTGCTGTGAGTACGGGAACAGAGTGGCTGAAAGGTTAGGACAAGGAAGGAGATTTGTAACACAATATTTAAAACACGACACAAGCGTCTGCAAGTCACACAACATACCAGATTCCTCTGGCGTCTGGCCAGTCACGTGCCATCCCAGCACATGTTAGCAAAGGGGACACTGGCTTATCAAAGAGAAAATGATCCTGCAAACCGGAATGGGGCCAAAGGGAGAGAGAAAGAGAGAGAAAACAAAAAAAAAAAAGTTCAAGTTTATTCAAGGAAGCAGTATAACGCTAATACATTTTATGTGAAAGCAATCAATGTTGAAGTGAATCACATAGTACAGCTTGTGAATCTGGTTCCTTCTTCTGAAAACAAAAAGCACTTTACCCAGGTGATTTTCTTGAGTTCTACGGATTTTCACTGACATTGGTAATATGACCATGTTTTGATGAAAACATTTTTCAAATGTAGGGAGCAATGGGAGGGACCTAATACCATGTACACGCACCACAGGGTGCTCTGGAGGGACCTGACTGCTAGCACCAGAGATGCTTTCTGCATACTGACATATTTCAGGGTAGGAGAAGGCAACGAGTTCTTAAAAACTGGGTGAGGAAAAAAAAAAAAAGTCTAGTTCTGAAAAGTTATTTTTCCAGCACAGAGATATAGCAATTTATTCTGAGCGTGAAGTCAAGGTAGGAATTAAATCAGTGCTAAGCTTGACCTTTTGGAATCACAGACTTGTTCTGTTCCTTAACAGAGATACTATTTCTGATTTAATAAAAGTAGCACTTGATGTGCCACCAACTTGCCATATTCCAGATCATTTAGATTGTTTTTTTAACTGAGCTGGTTTTTCCCCAGAGCAAATAAGTATTTGATTTTCATGTGTGTACTGAAAAATTATTAGTTCTTAGTTTCTCAAACACAAAGTTGGAAGGGGGGAGGATGTTGTTGGTTGTTTTTTTTTTTTTTAAATCTAGGGTTTAATTAAGAATAGTGAGGCGAGTTATCAAAAATAAATATAACATGGTAGACAGGTTGATAAACTTAACTTCTTTTTTCCCTTAGTACAGAATTTTAGGTTTTCATCTTTGAATAGCCTGTGATAGACATTATGCAGCCAGAACCCCAACCATGCAGAAAGAAAAGGTACAGAGTTCTCTTTGCTCACCACAGGGACACAATATTTCCTTCCTCAGCTTGCTCCATTTTACATTTTTGCTTGAAAGAAAAATTCCCCTTTTTGCAAGAAAACAGCCGAGCACTATTAGTTTCCCTTACATGCATATGGCCCAAATCTGCAAAGTACCAAATGCCTTCTGTGCTGAATGCCATTCAGCTAGCACTGATTTGATCTTACAGAGATCAAGTGGTGCTTATTGAAGGCTGGCGGAAAGCCCGATACCATAGAGTTTCAACGTCCTAAAGTACTGGCGGAGGTAAGCAATGGTATGAGTTAAAGGTGGAATCTGAGGTTACAACATTCAATACCCTGATTTCTATAAATTTGCATTACCATAAAAACAAACAAAACAAGGTAAAATGCTGAATCGGTGGAGCCTATTCCACTTCCCAAAGGATTTAACCTTAAACCATGAAGGAATTATATTCTCCACAATCCTGTTTTCACCTCTGCTTTCTGAGGAGCTCTCTCCTGCTGAAAAAAGCAATGAAATAAAACCTACAACACCACCTTGTCAATAAACACATTACCAAGGACATTCAATTAAAAAAGGTACTGACCTTACATAAATTCTTAACTCCTGGTTAATCCAGACTGTGACACCTAGTTCCAGGGTTATAAATAGTTATGTTACTTCATCAGCTCCCTTTTGGTTGATGTTATGGATTAATGTGCCATGAATATAGCTAACCAGGGTACAGCCATTCCTTTGGATATTTAAAATGCACTTTCAACGTTTGTTTGACATGTCACATGCTGTGACAAAATCCATGATGAAAATCCTTGTGTTTCCATCTGTATGACAATGAAAACTCTCGTTATGGCCCTGATCCTTCAAGTCCTTAAACACAGTTACAGGACTGGGAAAAGGACACCTGGGTGCAGTTGGCTACAGCCATTTGGGGGAAATTAGAATTAGTGTAGTTTTGACATAAAGAAATTACAGACAAAGCCCCCCCACCCCAACAGTGCGGAATACAGATAATATGCAATCCTTATCTCAATGTGATATTTTTAGTTATAATGGTTATTAATATAGAAAATGCCAATCTTTGCTCAAGCAAATGTCCAAGAAAAAGTCCTGAATTTACTTCGTTATTTGTCCAAAGAGGTGGCAGCAGCCTTGTATATTTGATTTGACACAGATCTTGCTATCTGGAATATAACTCCACGTTTCAGACCTGCACAGTGATGTACTTGGCCAGAATGTAGACCCTGGATGATTTGCCATTACATTAAAAATATTGACAGGTCATTAACTACCGGGTTATCCTCTTTAGCTACACAGGAAAGCACGTACCCCAGAGGAAGATGAAGATTAAGATAAACGAGAGTAAATGAAGGTGGTATCAGCACTGGAGCTGTACTTACATCGATAAGCTGCTGCTGATCCCTCTCAGACATATTGGTCAAGCTGTAGTACTTTCCAGAGAGGTCTCCTTTCAGCCCAGCGAGCGCGGTGACCACGACGTTCTCCACCTCCCTCCGCTCTGCCCTGGTGCAGGCGGGAGGAAGGCTGAGGCCACGGATGCTGCGGCCAGTCCGCACCCGTGATGAGAGGACATAGCGCTCGTCAAATTGACCATGGGTGATCTGAAGGAAGCACATTTCATTAGTTCACACACAGTCCCCAGTGTTGTACTCCACCATTAAAAAAAAAAAAAAAAGGCAGCATTTCTACTCAAATATCTCTACTCAAAAAAGAAGGGCATCTTTCTGCCCAGGCAGGATGACCTCTCCATGAGATCACAAATACTCAGGATCCAAGGAGCCCTTCAGAGTTTCAGACACCAGGAGGTTTTAAGGAACAGGAAGTTTCCTTTGCTGAATATATGTGGCAGAGTAACCAGCCAGTCCTTCATGGTCCCAAGGTATCTGCGTGTCTTTTGGAAACACGGATATGGGCAGAGACAGGGGGCCAGGTACAGAAGATCCTTTGAAAGAGGAAAGCCCAAGAAGATGCTAAACCACAGTGTAGCTGAACTATGAAAGAAATATTAAGCAGTAGGTAAGGTCAGATCATGTGTATGTGGGTGTAGTGGAGTCAACTGCTGCTTTCATTCCAACCCTTAGACACATGGTTATCTGTAAGCTCATGAACAGACCCACAGTGCCAAGTGAGACTGTGGCCCTACAGTTGGGACTGATCGCCCTGCTAGGTACAAAGTGGGGATGCAGCTGTTCTGCTGTTAGGGCCATGAGTGGCATCCCACTTTCCTTAACCCTAAAATTACTGTCTTTGGAGTTATATCAGGAAAAAATAAAAGTACTATTGCATACAATATCATCACTGTAAGAAGCAGCCCTGAGCCTTGTTGTCTCCTTATTTTATTTCAATCCTACCTTGGATGCATCCAGGTCAGTGTGGTGCTTCATTGTCCGTGGATCATAGCCATTATGTCTCGCTTTAATGACAGGGTCAAAAATCTCAGCAAACACCTATGGAATCAAGAGAATCTAGAAAGAGTCTGCAGCATCATAGAAATGCTTAAATGCACCATCTTAAGCCACAGGAGAAGTCCCCTGGCACAGGCTCCTGGGTGACAGACATAAAGGGGGGTATGCAAATGCAGACAGGGGTAAATACGAGAAGAGGGCGTGCTTTTGACCTAGACAGGGCTCTGCAGCTGTTGCTCATCTTCACAACAGTTGCACCTTGCTTAAGTTACAAGCTTAGTCTAGTTACCACAGACAGGTACCGGATGTGGTGGCAACCAGGTTAGGTTTCAGGATGTACTACCAACCAGAACAGACACTCAGAGTCCCCTGGCAGCTTGCTTCTTGTTTTTAGGTCATGCAGGAATAGCCTGTCTTTGCTGTCATGGGATACTAGTTCTTGTTAGAGCCACTTGGTTCAGGTGTGTCAACACCGATCACAACCACACCTTCACGAGGGTGAGAAGCAGTGGCACATCTAAGTGAGTAAACCCAACAACGGGAGCTGATAGTCCAAAATGCCAGATGTCCCAGTCCATCCTTAGCAGCCCAGTGTTTGGGATATTGTTAGGAGACTGTATAATAACAGGTACCATTGTACAGTAGACTGGAGGAAGCAGACCACAGAGGTCAGTAAAAATAAGGATTTTCTTCTTTTTTCCTCATCTCCTTATTCCAGAGTTAAATAAACCTGCCCATCCTAATGCTGTCTGTCTTCAGCTTTCATCGTGATCCAAAAACTGTAGCTTAATGATGTCTGGCACTTCCCAGAAGACATTTTTGTTTCACTGCTGCCTCTGCTGTTCCACAACGTAATTTCCACATTACCTTTATTTTGCATGTCTCAGGGTTGCATAGCTTTGCCATAAACAAAGTTGAGTCATAGGAAGGAGGGCAGCTGCTGGAGGCAGGTGGCAGCTGCTCCCAACCAGGTACATTTTATTAACTTTAGTTGCAGCAGAGTGGGCACCTGTAGTAACGCCTCATGTTCGTGCATTCCTAATGTGGAAGATTAGGGAAAACAGCATCCTTATGCACATGGCCTGCCCTTTATGTACTCTCTGGGATACAATGCATACCCTACTGGTAATCTGTCTTCATCTAAGGAGCTCGTCATGTGAATGACACCATGGAAACTGCACCAAATACAACAGTATTGTGCAAATGTCTTACCTCGTAGGATTCCTCATCACCTGCGACCATGCCCACAGTTTTAATGAAAGGATGGCCGGGATTGTCAACCCCGGTTTGGATGCACTGGTCCAGGGTGTAGCCGTTGGGAGTCATCTTGTCCCTTAGCCTAGAGTAAATGCCTGGTGTGAGGCACTCAGCCATGCAGTTGTTATGTTTGCGGAGATCAGGATAGTCGGCGCTGAAGAGAAGAAGAATCCCAAGCAATTAATGTGGCACCTTGGAAGAGTAATCCCTGCTAGTTTATGAAGCTATTGAAGGGATCATGAGACACAGAGTACACAGCATGCTTTAAAAGTATAATTAGTTCTTGGTTTAACTGTTGCATTGAATTTTAGGAAGGGAGGAAGATTCAGGTCACTGAAAGTACCCCATGCTGCACACTGGTGGGCCATGACATTGACAGGCAATTGCAGCTTTCTGCTACTTGGGGCCATCAGGAAAATGAATCCCAATGAGCTCTGACAGTGTACTAAGCCCCATTAAATCTCTACTGAGACACTAAAAGAGTTCTAACGTTGTGTTCAAGTAGGAAGGGAATTAAGTTTAGCTGAAGAAGTTCTTTGTAATTTGGAGCCGAGGTGCTCTCACAGCTTAGTGGACGTCACTGGGATTGATCTATGTCAGCTGGGAAGCTCATTCTTCTACAATATCTGGGTTTGCTTTAATGGCATTGTTATTTACAGAAAGCTGCATGGTGTACTAAGCCAGGGAAAATAAAGATGTTTTGCTTTAGCAAGGCATTTTTGCAACTGTACCTTGTACTGGTGATGATTTGCTTTATGTGCAAGTCCATTATTTCTACAAGAATATATTTTAACTAGAATACTATTCACTACTTAAAAAAAAACATGTTGTCAGATCCATGATCCATATTGTTTTTCACAAGTATGGCCAGCAAAGTCTACCTACAGAGAATAAAGTCTGTAATTAATTTGTAATCATCAGCCAGCCAGTTTGTAACAGTATTAGGAATATTTCAAGTACAGCAGTTATATGGGAGATTTCTTTACTACTTGCATAATGAAAATATTTTCGCATTTCCTAATAATAGAGTACGTACAATCAGCTGGTCCAATAGGCTGAGCTGCAAAGCATTTGACAGCTGATTAGATAAAATAAGGACTAATATAGTGCTCTGCCTAAAATTTGAAACATTTCTCAGGCTTGTCATTGTTCAGCAATGGGATTTTTCGAGAGTTGATACTATCGCATATCCCTGCCTTCTGGTCTTGAAGGCCATTGTTGGTGCTACCTAAAACTGGAGTTATTAATAAAGGGGTTTTCAGGTCACACAGCCCATGGACAGACACACAAACGGTGTGACCGCATGAGGACTCTGCAGCTTTGATGGGCATCTTCTTCCTCCAAAGAGTTAAACATTACTTCTAGCCCAGTTAACAGCGCGCTGAGCTCTGCTGACTGCCTAACCCCAATCCTTACCTTGGAGGGAAGAGCTTACGCTTTTCCTGAACAGCAGCCTTCACATTTTGCTGGTTGAGGAGGTACCCGGTGGTCAGCACCCCTGTGCCTGCGGCTGCAAAGAGTGCAGTGGTTGCACGGCCAGCCAGGAGACGGCAGAAGGTGCCAGCCATTCCTCTCGGAGGATACGGTGTCTGGAAGAGAAGACAGCCCAATGTCAACCTCATACAGTATGAATGACAGGGTAAACCCTCATTTTTAATGGCAGACCTGTAAGGGGGGAAGAAATTAATTTTTTTTTTTATTGGTTTGCACTTTCATAGTGTGTTTAGAAAAATGGTTATTATATACATGTATTATTTCTGTACCTGTACCTTAGGTAGAGTTGGAAACCAGTTAAGTTTTTTGGGGCTGTATTGAGGTCACAGTTCTAAGCCAAACACCCTGAATATTTTGTTTTAATTACTTATGGCCATAATTGAATCTTTAGCTTGTTTCACAGCAACAACATCTTTTCAGTGGATGAAAAGGTACAGTAAGGTACAGTTACATGTGGTAGGACGTGGCATTGCGTAGGTTGTTCCTTTCAGTGTATAACCTACAGAAACTCTTGTGCCTTTTCCACGGTAGCTTGTTAAGCACTTTGTGCTTTTTTTTCCATATGAGTAAAGTTGGGGTAGGCTTGAATTCATCATCTGCCTCACACCATGGGAAGGGGGATGTGCTAGGGACCTAAAATTTTTATGATGAGGGTGGTGAGGCACTGGCCCAGGTTGCCCAAGAAGTTGTGGATGCCCCATCCCTGGAAGTGTTTAAGGCCATGTTGGTCGGGGCTTTGAGCAAACAGATCTAGCGAAAGATGTCTCTGCCCCCAGCAGGAAGTTTGGACTAGATGATTTTTAAAGGTCCCTTCCTGCCCAAACCATTCTGTGAATCTGTGATTCTATGAATACTCCCTGGTCTGAAATTTCCATGCTCTCTTAATTTTTCCCAGCAGCATGCTCATAGCAGAGCTATGGGTTTGTGATTGTGTCTGGAGTACGGGAGATCTATAAGTCTAGCAGGGAACATGGTATGTTCCATGAAAGTCTGAAGAAGACAATGCACGCTTTTTCTTCCAAGAATCAGAATTTGACTAGTATTGCTGGTGGCTGTGAGTTCCTCAGGGAAATATAACTCCTATTTAAATAAGGACACAAATTGCTGTCATTGACAGAAGCTTATTCTTAAAACTAGACTCTGGTAAATCATGTTTGGGAAATGGGCACGGAAGATGTACAAGAAAACATGAACTTCACCCAGATATGCTGCTTCGGTTGTTTTTTCAAAGTTTTAAAAAATGTAATTGTTTATGTAATCTCTTCACCATTCTTTCAAGGTTAAACTAAGCACATCAAAGCATTTGGTTTTATTTTCAGTGAACAAGGTGTTCTAATGTCCAGTAATTTTCATGTAGATGTGTGTTAGTTAGCCCCAAACCCTGTAATTATTTGCCTTTTCCACTCCTGTCTTGAGACAAATGCAATGTTGCATCTATATCTTCTCACTTGGTAAAAAGATCTTCTCATCTGCTTGCAGGGTTTTCTTTTGCAAAGCAGCATCTTCTTTGTACCTTAGTCACATATGTGAGACGAGAAACACAGGTGCATTTCAAGTTTGAGAGTCATTTGTTTCATGTCCTTTATCTTGTTTAAACAATTTTATAGATTAATTTTGTTATTCTGTCACCTCCGTGCCTTCAATATGCAACATACATTTATCTAGCTTTCCTTCCAGAGAAAGGTGCTGACTGATTGACAGAAATGTCAATCTTTTTTTCACTGAAAGAATTTCCCTAAAACAGAAATGGGGAGAGACCACACAGAGAAGGCTTCCCCCCCCCCCCCCCCCATTAGGAATACATTGTGATTT